>NC_048417.1:20392072-20442208 GCF_013103735.1 Etheostoma cragini | reverse complement strand
TTGGTGAAAGCACAACAGCTAGGACAGTACTGCAGGGTCCCTGGCTTGATGTGCACTTTTTTTTATGCAAGGGAGGGACACCAGTTATGTCATCGCTCCGACACCATTCGTGCCTGCTTGCTGATGCAACCGGGAGGCTGCTTTTCATTGACTTCTTTCGGTTTGTTTATATCACATGTTTGTGGGCTGCTGCAGCCTGTTTAGCATGCTGATGGCGGGGCGCATCGACTGCTGCTGTACCACACACACTGGTGGGAGCCGTAGCCTAATCCAAACTGTACACACATGCCAGCTTCACCCGCCGTGCACACGTGTCTTTGTGGGCTGAGCCGTATGTAGATGAACAACGGGTGATTTATGGAATATACCGCATTTCTTTGACCAAAAACAAGAAGTGATTAGGGTGAAAAGCACCAGAAAAGTTTTGCCCGATGAGGCTTGTCTCTGCTGTTTTGTGTAAAATTGTCACATTCTCAGGAGAATTGGAAACGATGATGTCCCCGTGGTGTTGAACTTTCAACACAAACAGAGAACAGCAGGCCACCAGATCTAGCCGATCTCACTCCAAATCCAACGTGTACGGTCCCTTTCCACTTCATCAATGCCTACATCAGATGATGTACAGTAAAAGCCAGTTTACTTTTCGTATTTGAATGTGGATTTGGGAAAACCAGAATCCGAACAAGGTGTTTACAGCCTGTGGAATCAGCCTTTATCGGATGTTGACGGGGAAAAACTGAACCAACATCTTTATTTACTCACCTTACACAGCTGAAAGTTTTCCGAAACAAGCGTCTCCTGGATCTCGATTTCCTTGGGAGTTGGGGTCGCGGTGGGAGTCCCGGCCGCGCTGCCCCCCGATGGAGATCCGATACTTCCCCCTGGAGAGGAGGTGGTCAAGCCGTCCAACACCTTTCGAAACTTCTTCATTTTCTACCGTGACTTTGTAAATTGATGGTAGAGATAAATAGGCTTCACCGTTGTTCTTTTCTTTTGTTTTCCCTGAGTTCCCTGTCTCCTCTCAGATGAAAGATCTCAGCTGGTTTGGACAGCTGGAGAAAGAAAACGTCGCTTCCTGCAGCAGAAAGATCCACTCTCTGTTTCTCTCTCTTACGTGCAACTTAACAAGTCATAGAGGTACCTCATTTTGCTCGCTGGCTGTTGGCCTGCGAGCAAAATAAAAAAATAAAAAATGAATACGTCTGAGCCACTGTGATCTGAGGACTACAGCCAATGTTGCAGATACCAGGTCGCCTATCTCAGCTATTTGAGCATGCACCGACGGAAGTGAGACTACTCAACTTCATCTTCATTTACCGTCCTCCAGTAACGTCCACTCCATGGCGTGGAGAGAAACCCCACACGTCAACATCAGGGAGCCGAAGAGCGATATTCACACAGAAGTAGACTGATCAAAAGGACTTTGAGCAGGTCGACCCACTCTCTTGCCCTCTCCCCCCCATCCCCCCCCCTGCAAAAAAGCACTTTCTGTGGTTGCCCGTAACAGGAAGAGAAGGAGGGGGAACCAGGCTGGAGACGCAGAGGCAATGCAGTTAAAAGCGGTTAGACTCCACAGTCAGTCCGGAAAAAGAGACAACTCAGCCATCAGGAGAAGAAGAAGGAGAACAATTAAGACGCTGTGCGACGGTGGAGTGAACTAGAGGTCAATCTATGGATAGTTGCAAGTCGTTTTTTCCCCTTTCAGCTGTGTTTCAGCTTCGCTTCCCTGAAGTCCAGAGACAAGAGACGGGAGCTGTCCGCGGTGCTGAAAAACCATGAGCAGCCTCCTCCCACCCCCACCCGAGCAACCCTCTCTCTCCTCCCCTCCCTCCCTCACTAGCGATTGGTGACAGTTTTAAATCAAATATATATAATTATAAAGGGAAATAACCTAGGAAACGGAAATAAAGGAATAATTCACCCAAACGGAGGTGTTGCATTCTGTTGTTGAGTTCTAAAGCTTTTAATGAGTGAAGCATTGTTTTTTTTTGAAAACGGCTTCATTTGTAGCTGTTAATTTCCATCAACAACATCTGGGGAGTGAGATAACGCCATGCATGTATCAATATTAAAAGAAGCAGCAAAAATCTGAACTCTGTCTTTAAACAAAAAAACAAGAGGGCGATTATGCTACATTGTGCTGTTTAGCTTCTCTTCCCTGGATTTTAATATTTTATTTTTAACTTACAAAGCTTTGTCCCTCTTACTGTAATTCACACACAGTTTTAACCCCTCACGACTCACACCACTGTGAGAGAAGTGACTCTAGACTGTTTCATGGTCCAGTCCAAAAACAGCTCCTCTCAAAGCACCCACAAGGCGACATCCATGTTCAAACACATCACGTTTTCAGCATTTTACTCCAATAACAATTTCATATTTTCATGTTGTGCTGTAAGTTTTGATCTCATCTTATGTTCTTGTTTTCTTCTTATCTTCTTGTCTTAATACTTTTGTTTGGAGACAGTTGTGGAAAACATTTGTTTATAGTGATGTGATAAAAAGAAATTTAAAAGAATACTGAAAAGCAATTGACAGGCAGTTTGACTGCAGGCTGAAAGACAAGTGTGAACAAATACTGACATTGTCTGTGACAGAGTGGTTCTGAAAGTGTTCTGATAATACTGTTGGTTTGAGGCATTTCATTCATTATGAGTAGGTCTTCCCAATTCATTAATGGACTAAAACATTATTTGTCGGCGTGGCATATTTTAATCCATTAACCAACAATAATATATCCTTTAAATTACCACAAACCAGCTATTGGTTTCTGTTCATTTCCAAACATTATGAAAACAACAGATGACTTGAAACTAGCTTGACAGGTACTCCATCATAATGAAGGTTCTCTTCACCATCACCATAATTTTGTACTGTAATTATTGTCAAAGTTGATTTATTATATTTGTATGATTTTGGCAGTTGAGATTGATGTTGTCAGGAAACCAAAACAGGGATTCCTAAACTAACATAGATGTTGTAAAAGGCATAATTTTTATTTGACATTTTTCAAATGTCTTAAAACTACCCACTCAAGTATCAGATGTCAGAGAGTCCCTGAACCTACCAACACCAAGGCTTACCAGACCCAAAGCCTGCAGGCTGCAATACAGATGAAAAATATGCACACTGTGTCATTACTACAAGTAATTAGCCCACACCTTAAGTACAATAAAAAAAATCATAAACCATTACAACCTAATTTGAATGTTCAGGAACAGTCGTATTGCATAAGCACTTACATCATCAACCTCTGCCCCCTGGCTATTCTATGGAGTCAGAGCCCAGCACACAGCACAAGGTCTGTCCTATTCTCCAACCTACGATAAGAAGATAAAGAAGACTACAAGGTATGCTCTGTGTCACTAATGCTGTCCAGAGTGCTTACAAACCCTACATAAAAAGTGTATTGAGTCTCTGCAATTGGGCTTTCATTGGTTTGTTTTTTTCTGCCTACTAAACCCTTTAAAAAAAAAAAGATTTAAACAATACGACATACCAGTAGTTATGACAAGAGGCATTTAATGAAATGCATCAAAGAGATCCCCTATAATAACTTTCTTTGACGCACCAATGGAAAAAAGCCTGCGTTGTATGATGCGGCAACTGCAAGTCATGTTGCGGAGTGACTTTAATCTTTCTCCATTTTGGATTACTTTCACATTTTAAGCACATTGGGGCTCCATTGAAATAAAATCACACAGTCAACTTTCAAACACAATTATTAAACTCTACAGATTCTCTTTGCTCAGCTATAAACTAACGGATGGACACATACTGGGAAAATAGAAGCAAAGGATACATATGAAATGAGAGTCCATGCGACACTACCTAATGATTATTCAATTATTATAAAAGGTCATGAGCTCAGAAAATAAATAGAGCTGGGAGAGTGTTTGAAAAAAACCCACCTGTGATCTGCTGGCATCCAAATCTGCTTTCCGGTAGTTTTGTGTCTGATGTGTCCTGTCTGGGTATATGGTACAGTTTTATCTGCAGGTGGCAAGGCAGGTGTCCGAATAAAATGACCAAGAAAGTCTATAAAGGGGCTTGGATGACTACACAAACACAGCAGCCCACTGAATGGGTTACATGTTCCTCGATTCACTAGGACTCAACCTCAGGGGATGGTCAGAGCTTTCACTTAATGTTACGCAAAGCTTCCCTCAAAAGCAATTCTATCACTACCGTTTAATGTTTTGTCTTGCAGAGATACATGGAGGTAGTGTGTTTGTGTGTGTGTGTGTGCACACGTGCGTGTGTGTGTGTGTATGTGTGTGTGTGTGGGAGTGTGTTTGTGCACCATGTTTGTGTACTGTTTACTACACCTCAGGCGATGAGGAATATGGACACAAATGCACAAAGTGAGCTTGATATTGTGCTCAGCACAAACAGGCACCAACAAAGAGCTTTGTTTAGATTAGCACATGGTAATTAGACTGGTAGATAATTTGCTGCTTTCAATGAAGGAAAAAAATATATATAAAAACAAAAAACAGGAATATTTGGTATTTTAAAGAGAAGATGATGGGTATTGTTCAAGGCTGCTGGGGTAGTCTCTGTGTGATTACTTCAATTGTCATAATTTTACGTTTATAATCAGTTATGAAATGTCTCCCATGCTGGTCCTTGTTTTTTCTTTGCAACAAGATGTGGGGCGATCAAGAACAATCTTAGGATCTTTTAAAGGCCACTGTGACAATTAGAACTCACGACTGATTGAGGAAGAAGGGCAAGTTTGAACAATGATTCAGCGATTGACCTCTGTTTGATGGGAATACGGGCCCTGTATTCGGTCAGCTTCGCCTCGGAGTTGACTTGCAGAGGTTAATTCATTTTTAAGAACCGTTGTAATTAAAAGCCTGTTGAAATGGTTTCAGCCTTCCTCACACACACACACACCAAGGCCAAGTACAGCAGTAAAATGACTATTGATTAAGGACAAGATCTTGGGTGATTGCAAATGAGAGACGCCAAGGGCTGCCGAGAACTCTGGGCCCTGCCACACCAAGGTTAACTCAAAGTTTTAGTGTCGATAAAGTGTGCATGTTTAGAGACATTGCACAGAGCATGTGAGGCAATCACATCTTCTGTCAAAAGCTGTACTTGTGGCGCCCTGGTAGCTCACCTGGCTTAGCATGCGCCCCATGTACTAAGGCTCAGTCCTTTCCGCAGTGGCCCAGATTTAAGTCTGTCCCACAATCCTTTGCTCCATGTCTTCCTCCCTCTCTCTCCTTCTACTCATGTCTTCAGCCATCCTATCAAAAAAGGCCAAAAAGGCCCCAGAAATAATCTTGTTTATAATATAATAATATTTCAAGAACTATTGCAGTGGCATTTTGTACTGACATTCATGGTCCACAACGATGAATCATCATGGTTTTTGGGGATCCCCCGATTTTTCCCATTGGGACACAATGAGGTTGGTTGGATTGTTAGACATGTATCCCCCTCTGGATGGATGGTAACAAGATAGGGAGAAAGACATTATTTTTAATGTAATTTTATTTTGTTTTTTGTTTGTATAACAAACATTCAGATAGCACAAAGCCACAGATTGAACAACAATCACATCATCCACTGCAATTATAGTTGTTGGATTGGAAAAGAAAACTATAATTATGATGTTACTACAAAGCAAGAGGAGCGAAAAAATTACATTAAAATGTATAGAAAACAAATAAAATAATAAATATAATAATAAAAATAATTAATACAACATAACTAAATAAGGGGGGCTTTATCTCGAATGTATCAGCTGGGGACAAATTAAGACAGGGATGGCAGGATGGGAGTGATCTGAGTGTCATTGATAGAAGAGAAGTAAGAAAGGAATGGGTTCCAAATCGTCCTAAAATTCTCCTGCTTCCCATCTCTCAGATATCTTACTTGTTCAAGATGGATGCAACTAAGACACGTCCTGGTGCAGGTCTTTGGCTCCCTTTCATTAGTCCCACCGAGCAATGACAAGCTGGAGAAGGTCCTAACAATTTTTTGGCGCGGCCATGAAGCCTGTGCTTATTACGCTATGATCCTTACGGCCACGGACTTGAATATATTGTCCCTTAAAATGACATGTAAAACAGACCTAAAGGTGTCATTCACAGGTGCTGATTGGGGCGGAATTCTTACAAATGGGAAAGAAAATGTCAAGGGAACTGCAATCGCGACTTATCCAACTCAAAATACTGAATAGAATCTATTTGACACACTCCAGGCTTCATAAGGTTGGTGTGCTTGACAACTTGGAATGCTGTAGGTATCGGGACAAAAATGGTACCTACACATGCTCTGGAGTTGCCAGGCATTTTGATCTTCCCTACATACAATCGTACAGAAAATGTTCTGACTGTATTCATGTTAGGCTGGAAACTTCTGGTCAAAGAGTGGAAGGCCTCCTCTGTGCCAGCACTGGATTTGTGGCGCACCGCTCTGGGCCCGCTGGCTGCCCTGGAACAACTGTCCTATAAGTCCCTTTATAAAGTGGATGAGTACGACTTGAACTGGGGTAAATATTGTTTTTAAGGGTTGGGCATTTAATGGCGTTCCGGCTCTCAACCCTTGGACTTAACCCATTTCCGCTTTTGTGTTGACCAAAATACTGGTTAACCTATCTCTTTTTTCATGAAATTGTATGACATTTCTTCATTGAGGGTCATGAACTTGTTCATCAAATCTGGACACACTGACGTGTAGTGGAGACTTTGATGTGGGTAGGTAGTTGTTAAGACCAAAAGTAAATATCTCTCTTTGATGTCCTTTATTTTGATTGTATTTATTTACAATTTCATTTGCACAGATTTTTTTATGGTAATAGTGATGTAGAGGAAGAAGTTTCAGAGTCAGTGGATCTTTCAGAGATCGAGCGCAATGCTATTGATGATCCAGAGTGTCAAAATTATTATCATAATTATTATTATTTATTATTGTTTTTTCCTATGATGAAGAGGATTCATAGGACCAGTCGGCTGTAGTCTCTGCATCAGCTGAAAACAATGGGCAGCAGTCATCTTCAACAGAGGGGACCTGGACATCTAAAGATGGTAACACAAAATGGTCAACATCAACACACCAAAGCCATCAAAATGACTCAAAACCGCAAAAGATTTTCTGTCACACTAGTTGATCATATTCAACCAGCATTTCATCTCTTCATATCCCAACCAATAGAGAGGATCATACTGGACATGACCTACTTGCAGGAGTGGTGTGTATTTCAATAGAAATCAAGGCCACTGGATCAGATGTTTTTGTGGAAAGAAGAGAGTTGAATGCCAATCTTTTGCGCAATAATGTCTCTGAAGTTATTTCATATGATATCTCGGGTGTTCAGCAACACCAGAGCTGGTTGACGTGAAAGAGACAAACTAGCTGCGATCAGAGATGAATTGGATTGATGGGTTGAAATTTCACCTGTCTTTTACAATCCTGGTCCCTATGTCACTGCAGACAAACACCTTGTTCCATTCAAGGGGGCGCTGTTCCTTCTGACAGCACACGCCAAACAAGCCTGCCAACTATGGCATCAAAATATGGGAATCCTATGATGCCAAATATAGCTATGACTTGGAATATGAAAGTGTACACCGGAAAAATGTTCACTAAATAATTGCTAAATTTACTTTAGGAATTAAAAATGTATTGCATTTCTCTTTCCTAAACGTTCAGACAAATTTCTCATTAGGACCATTAAGAAACTGTGGGCATTACTGGTTCAGCTCTGGATTGGTTTCCTTCCTATCTTTCCGACAAGAGTGTTGCTGTGTCCATATGTATGTGTCAGACTCTGCTCCTCTGTCCTGTGGTGTGCCCCAAGGTTCTGTGCTCAGCCCCCTGTTGTTCAGTCTGTATATGCTTCCTCTTGGAAGATTGTTGGTAGTTTTGAAGAAACATCCTACCATTGTTATGCTGACGCCTAACCCACATTACTCCGCATAAGGCTCTTCATTGGCTACCAATAGGTTTTAGAGTGCATTTTAAAATTTTAATCACTACTAATAGAGCCTTGCATGGTCAAGCACCCTCTTACATCCTGGATCTATTGCACGCACACACTTCTGATCGCTCTCTGAGGTCTTTAGGCCAAGACCTTCTATCTGTTTCCAGAACATGTTTTTAAAAACAGAGGTGATTGTTCCCTTTCTGTGGTGGCTCCACTCAGCCTTGAGAGCCTTGGATTCTGTGGTCATTTAAAAAAAAAAAAAAAACGACGACACATCGTTTTAGACAAGCTTTTAACTAAAAAAAATGGCTTAATATTTTGTGTGTTGTTGTTTTTGTCTGTTTTAATGTAAAGCACTTTTGTGACCCCTCTTGTCTGTGAAAGGTGGTATGTAAAAAAGATTCCCTTACTTACTAACTTTTATCTGATTCTTTGACTGTTTGGAGCGTATTTATTCATTTTTCTAATGGATATGTGTGTGTGCTTACATTTTTTGAAAAACCAATAAACTGTTAATCAAAAGAAAAGATGGATGCAGCTCACAACGTCACATATCCAGTTTATATGAGTATGTGGTTCGCTTGACTTCCAATTAAGGAGAATCAATCGCCTATTAAAGTACAGAAAAGTGGATAAGACTATGATGGCTGCTTATGGAGGAGGGGTGGATCATACAACTCCTTCCATTCCTCATCAGGAAACCTGTAGTCGAGTGCAGATCGACCTCCCAATTATGTCTAGCTGTAATAGCAGATGAAAGCGAGAATCCTGCAATACAGTCATAAAAAGCAGATATAGCACCTTTATTGCAACCTCATCCCATTTATGCTTGTTACTAACTAATCTTCTTCCCTTTCCCATAGTCTTCTGCTCTCTCGCCCCCATAGTCTTGTGCTCTCTCGCCCCTCTCTTCTCTTTTCTCTCTGTCTATCTCTTGACTGTTGCTGTCTTTCTTTCTCGCTCTCTTTCTCTGTCTCTGTCTCTGTCTGTCTTTGTCTGTCTCTTTATCTCACCCCCAACTGGTTGAGGTAGATGACTGCCTAACCTGAGGCAAGGTTCTGCTCGAGGTCTCTGCCTCTTAAAAGGAAGTTTTTCCTTGCCTCTGTCGCCTAGTGCTTGCTCTTGTGGGAACTGTTGGGTTTCTATGAATAACATCACAGAGTACGGTCTAGACCTGCTCTATTATGAAAAGCACAGTGAGATAACTGTTGTTGTTGTTTGGCGCTATTTAAATAAAATTGAATTGAATTGAATTGAATTTGTATTGGCGTTAAGAGCGGTGTCGAACTGCGTCGGACGAGGAAGATTAAGAAATTGAGGAGAAGTCTTCATAATAAAATCTCAAGGACAGCTGGGTGAAGGAGGCAAACGTCTTGTCTACATACAAGTCTTTAAATGTTGTTATACTCTTTTTAAACCTTAGATTAAAGACATTATCATTCAATGATGAGGGAAAGCTGGATTTTTGTCACAGTGAGAAGGAAACTCTGGAACCCAAAATCCAGATCTGAATTGTCAAAGATTGATTGACTACTGGGCTGTAGTTTGGACGTTTAGGAATTGAAGCTAGTGGGGAGTAATGTAGGGCTGTTAAAGATAATGGTCTGCAGGAGGGTTCTTCTAATTGTCCCAACGTGGGAACCCAATCCCTCAGACCGAATTGGCAGTGTGGCCAGTAAAGGAGGTTGTGAATATTGGCAGCCCAGTAATATAAATGAAAATCTGGGAAGGCAAGTCCTCCAGAGGGTTTTCCAATTACGTATCCTGCAAGGGCCTTTATTCCAAATAAAATAATACATTATTTGGTTGAGGGTTTTAAAGAAAGATTTTTGGAACAATGACTGGAAAGATATACTCAGATATACTGAGAAAGATAAAGAAATCTAGGTATTGGAATCATTTTTACAGAAATATCACGGCCTGTTAAGGATAGAGGGAGAGAGGACCATCGCAGAAGATCGGACATAACATGTTCCAGGGCCGGTGTGACGCTCCTATTAAGTAGGTTGGCGTCTGTATGAAGACATTCAATGTTGTCTAGATGGTGCTGAAGTTAAATTGCCTTATGTAGCGTTGGGTAGCATTATACTTTATCATTTATAGATAAAATACATTTTGCATTCAAACCGTTCTCTACAAGTAAGTAGGAGACTGTAAGCAATCCAAGCAAATCACATCAAAAGAGACAAATCCTCAAAGATAAAGAAAACAAACAGTCCGCTGGGTGTGTAATCAATACCTCATCTGCTTTTGGCAGGACATTTTCAGATATGTAGTCTCCTTATTGACTGAACCTCCCACACACTGGACCTCTACAATTCTGTTTGTTGTAGGAAGTCATTCTGATGTTTGATCTTGGCTTAAGTCTCTGAGCTGTTTGACCAGCAACATAAGTGCATGGAATTTTAAATATTTTGACTTTGATCTCAGAAAGGAACAAAATCACAGATGCTACAGGGAAAAAGATCACGTAAAATAAAGAAGAAATGCAGATGAGGACAGGATCAGTGGATGGCGGCCTGGGCTGTGAGGACTTGAGGTAATGGCCGTTGTAATTTTTGTGGGAATGTGTGTTTTTAGGAACATGCAGGGAGTGCACTGGGAGCACAATACACTGTAGGTATCATTTAGACAAATTGTGGTATTTCTAGACTGAACATATTTACATTTGACAACTTTTAGATCAATAAAATAAATCTGGATTTAGAATTTCCCCACCAAAATTAGGAATAAATAAAATGTGAAAAATCAAAACGATCAATTCATTTTACAGATCAGATTCATAGGTCACAATTTTCCGAGGGTAGGTTTTGTGCCAAGGGGACTTGGACTCATCTCACTACTTCTTAAAATCTGAAAAGAAAAGCTAACCTACTGTAAACAAGGTTTGTGGAACTGGTGGTTTTACAATTTAAGTGCAATGCAAGAAAAACAAGACAAGTAAAGAGAAAAAGGGAAGAAAGATAAGAGAATATTTTTTAAGGGTCCTAACTTAATTACGAAAGGATCAAAAAAGAGACCAAAAACAAACTAAGGAAGGAAAACTGTTAAATCCATGGTCATTTTGTCGGAAAAAAAAAAATCCTGCAGTGAGCATACAAGATCAAATTTGTAAATCAACACATGCAAATGTAATGCTGGCATTTTTTTTTACTCATACTTCTGAATTAATAAATTCATTGAATACATTTAAATTCACGTTTGCTGCTGCAGAAGCTGAAGGACGCATTTAAATGTCAGTGGACTGACTGTACAAGTTTGTAGAGCCCTTTAGATTCAGCTTGTTGTTTACCTTGTAAATAAAATATGAGGGGTTTCCATGTAAAAAGGAAACATATTGAACACACACAAACTCACACACACACACTCTCTCGCTCTCTTTCTCTCTCTGTTAGACACATTCCAACTTTAACTTTTATAATTACTTCTGTGTACCCCACTGACATTCCTCAGTGCCCCCCCCCCCCAACTGAGCTGATTAACACAGACTTAGACCACCCACCAATCTGATAAGTCACTTTGGCCCAATTAATACCAGCAGGGTGATTTGATTAAAGTGCACAGGAGCAGAGTTTAGAAGCAAAGTAAAGCCACAAAAAGTTGTTTTTTAATCAATTTCCAATTAAGGATTCCTGTCTGTGGGACCACTGGTAATTGAGTCAAAGTGTAGGAAGTGAGGGCCAGAGAGGCCTTCAGGGACCATTCATTTCCATATAAATGAGCTGGGAGATGCACACCTGATTTACAGGATTCATTATTGACTAAGCACAGACGAATAACCTTTTTGAATTGGAATGAATTTCCTTTTTTACTTAAGAGCTCAAATTAATTTTTTTTAAGCTGATTAAATATTTTTATTAGAGAGGGTGCTGAGTGCAGAGCATTGACTTTTTCTTCTTCTCAACAAATAGCATCTTGACAACAGACATCTTGTGTGATCTCCAGTAAGAATAATTTAAACATCCAATTATTAAATATTAATAGAATGACACACTGCTACATTGTTTTAGCCTGTGGGGTTCTGCGCAATATCACGCAGGAAAACAGGGTGCCATGAACGCGTTACGCATTCTACCACCCAGCTGTTGCCTGGCTCTGACTCACGAAAAAAACACGAGTAAAATTAAAAAAACACTTTATAAACTCCCCTACTGTTTATTTGAATATAGGTACACCCACATGTAGGCATAAGAGATTAGACAGAGATACTATGAGGAGTATACATATGTGAAGGATGTATAATTAGAGGGTTTTCACTGACGTCCAGTTCTGGGCCCTAACCCGGATGCACGGCCATGCTGGAGATACTCGTTGTACACAACTGAACGGAGTATAGTGGAGTATTGTGCACTTTGGATATTTTAAGTGAATGTGGTTGTGTTTAAAAAAGGGAAAAGCTTCCAAGATGCAACGACATATAGGGAAGGACTTGGACCACAGAAAAGGCGCAATATTTTGAGAAATTACAGTGTATTGGAGTCGGCTCTTCCTTCTTGTACCCATGACGACCCGGTGATTCTTCCTTCAGTTGCATACAGTATCCCGATATAGTCAACTACCTGCCTTCCTCTCCGAGCCCATACACAGCTGCAGATCCTACAAAGGTTTGGAGGCCTATAACAAGTTGGTGTGTGGATGAGTGAGGGAGACGCAGTACCAAGTCATTAACGACCGTTGTGTTGTGAAGACCAAAATAAGTAATGCAATAACATCTTTAATCAACCTAACCGTAACTGTATGACATCATTGCGATACTCAAGGTGTAGCCAAGTGACTCTCAATCCTTTTTATTTTCATTTCAAAGACCCCCATTTTGCCATCTACACTACCTGATTGAGTTTGAGCTTTGCCAACCAAAAGTGCCTACTTTCCTCTGATAACGTCTAGTATTCCTCGTCCTGGTTTTTAATAACTTTTGGAAGTCGATAATATTCAAAAAAAAAATTCTTGATCTGACTTATTGTTACAACCTAAAACACGGAAAAAATAACCATTTTCCTTGACGACGTTGAGGATCTGCTTTAGCGCCTTTGCTTTGTTATGATGCGGAGTATCTCCAATATGATGACTTCCCATCTGAAGCGTCGTAAAAAACACTCTATTAAATAAACTTCAGCTGGAGTCCGATCCACCTCTGAAAAGTGCCGCTTCTTAGCCAGATTATGTCTGGCCATGTCGTGAATAGTAGGGGCGAGGCCTCAAAACCGAGAATATATTGGGGCGTGACCTTTAAATTACGATCGTTTCCAGCCGCTGCGTTTATCAATGTCCGATCATTCCAACGCTCTGATTGGTGTGATACGACCGTTTCATGAATCCCATGTGAATCCTGTCATAAGAGGATTTCTGGGCTCATATCTGCACTGGTTTCTACTTTAGCAGGATAAATAAGGGTCTGTAGCCTGTCATGTTAGCAATCTCAGATTTTGACAAAAGAGGAAGTTGGTTGCTACTGTTGAATAGTTCACCCATTTCCGTAAAATGTTGACAATCAAATAACATGATCAAACCAAATGCATTTCATAGATGAGAAATGAAATTCATGAAACACAGAATGAATTTTGCCTTTAAAATGCTCTATTCCCTCAATCTAAACTACTGTATTATGAGTACTTCATTTTCACATGTGTCCACTGTGGAAAATTGTTTTTCAAAAATCTGCATTTTATGTGATGGAAAACCGCATCATACAGCTCACCGGTTGGAAAGCCAGAACGGAAAGTACTCAAAAACATCTCAGTGTCAAAGTGAACAAGCTTTCAGCAACTCGATTTTAAAGACATTACCTCAACACATTACAATGTTTACGGATCTACATAACAAATGAGGGTTTAAAGGTATTTTGGTGAATTCATATTATGTGCAAGGAAATTGCAATGACTAATGTATTTACGATTCTAGCAATAAAAGCCTTTTCAATGCCACTTATTGTGAATATCTTTATCCCCCATAAATAAATACAGTGTTAGAAATAATAATAACAGTAATAATAACAGAAAATGTCACCTTTCCCACTATTAGCAAAAATAAAGAGTGAGGCAACAAAAGCCAGACAGCATGACAGCAAGGACAAAAAAGCGAGACAAGATCCATCGATCCATCCCTCTTCGGCTCCTTCTTGGTCCGCTGAGGAACATCCCCACTGTGCTCAACTGATCCTGCAGGGCGGCACTGTCGGCAGAACACAATGTGAAAAACGATCAGATTAATGCTGTTTTGCTGGCACTCTTTTCTTTTTGGGTGCTTTTTTATGGCAGTGTACATTGTAAACTACCATCACAGATAGCAAATCTTCCACACATGTTTTTTCCTTTATGTCTACCTGTGATGGAAAATGTAATCCTTGTCTTTTTTTTGTTATAGAACACACCAAGTTTAGTTTTTAGAAATAAACATGGAAAGTATGGACAGTTTATGTACAGGTATCTCTATTCTCTCATTTGTATTGGAAAAGCATGTATTGCATCTAATATGGCATATTGGATATATTACAAATTGGATGTTTCACATCGAATACAGCAGTAAAATGTGTCCATGATGCAGGAGCTGATAGTGGACACAGTGAAGAAGCAAATGCCAGCTGTGACCTTGATCCAGTGTCACCATCACAACCTTCCTTGTCACCCCTCAAAGTACCTTTTAAATCAGTTAATGGATCACAACCTAATGTTACGCGACACAGAGGCAAGTGCATGACGTATTGTTAAGCCAGAGCGAGGCAGGAAGGGACACTGCTGAAATGCTGAGTGATAGCATTACTTACTTATCCTTCTTTAAGGATGGCCTTTCAACTTTTAGCGTTTTATCTTCCATGTGATTAGCATAATTAATCTTTTCTTTCAACACAATTTCTGATGTAAGGTGTTTGAAAACGATCAGAAAAGATGCACATGCAGGCTGCTGCTTTTCAGAACTGATAATTTTTTATTCCAATTTAAGCACTTCCTTTATTCTACAGTGAGCTACAGCCAATTAAAAACATGAGTTGACCCAATGAGATGAAGGCAGGCAGAAGATTGTGCCTTGTTTGCCCTAAAATCTGAAGAGCAGAGGACCACTTTAAATGTAGCTCAGCGTAAATTCTGTTTAGGAAGCCCTAACTTTTAATTGGTGCACTCATAAATTCATTCAGCTGTTGTCCTAATAAATGTACTTTTTTTACTGTGTATAACTGTCACATATATGCAACTAGTCTCTCCTGATAAATCTCAGCCTAAATTCTTTCAGGAAGACCTGATTTAATCAATGCTCTTTTCCTAAATGGAATCAGCCAGTGGATATATATATATATACATATGGTTCTATAGTATAAAAGAGAACAGGCCATATCCATCCACTCTTAATTGAAGTAGAAGGATTTGATTCAAAGAAAAGCAGCAAACACTTAGAGATCAAAATGAGCTGTTTAACCTACTGAGAGAGTAAAACCATTTCCTAATATTATTCGTTACATGATTCATCCATTTGCTGAGCACATATTTTGACTTTATTGGTGAATCATTGTGCGAAAGACAGTGTGTAAAGATAGTATCAAATTATACTTCCATTTGAAATGGATCGAGACAAACAGAATGGAACCAGTGTTGATGTGAACACACTTTAGATGGATGAGTCACACACTAATGAATAACAACTCTCCTGAGGGGCCTGGAAGTTTAATTTTTCCAGGAGACAGAGACAAGGCTTTTGTTTGGTGGCATAGAAACAAGTACCTCTGTTGGGCAATAGTTGGCATAATAAGGTGATGCCATCACCGCAGACTCATGGGACTTTTCCCGTAGGGCCTGGAGGTGGGTGGCAGAGGAAGAGGTGTGAAGCCAGAGTTTCACATAAACTGAAAAATCAAAGAGACGTTTATTACTAGTAAAATATAGCTCCTACATGTTGCTTGCATGTGATGGCCACAGAAAAACAAGCAGGATAAAACGAAGAATCAGCTGATGCCCAATAATCATCCAATAAACTTCTAATCAGTTGACCCGCAATCATTTGATTGCTCTTTTGGTGTTTTCCTGTGATGAAATAAATGTTGCAGTGATGTCAATTAGAAAATATTTGCAGGCATCCTCTTACTGAAAAAACAATGTTCAGTCTAGCTTTCTGCCTTGATGGCCTAAAAGCAGCTCAAACATGTGAACACATCATAAGGATTCCTTATGAGGAGATTCCAATTTTCATAGCAAAGAACTTCTGATTGGAAAATTGTGAATAAAAGCAGACACAGAGACTCAACAGTTAGGATACAGTCAGTTTACTAAATCAAAGAACAAGTGACAGTACAGGCAGGTGATAAAGCAGTTTAGGCAGAATGGTCAGAACAGAGAAAATAGACAGGAAACGGCCCCATAGACAAATGTTTACCTCTACATGCGTATTGTATACTAGAAGGCTGATGAAAGAATTGGGGAGAGTAGGAACAGAATTGAATTGAACTAAATTGTCAATCTAAACAGTTAAAGTGTATCATTATTCCTAATGTACAGAACAATAGTGCATGACTGGAAATCCCTCAAAAGATAATCAGCCATGAGCGTGGCTGAGTGATAGTGGTAGTTCACTACTGAGAAAGAAATGATTAAAAGTCCTGGAAGGTCACGCCATTGGTCTTTCTGTGAACAGTCCACCCAAATTATCAGGGGTCACTTGGTTTAAGGTACTGTTTGGGATCAGTGACACAACGTGACAATCAAAAGCAGGTGAAGGAATACAAATGCAGCTGTCACTGCTCACTGATTACGCTGGTCCACAGTAGAAGTGGTTACACATTTGTGAAGATTCTGAGATGTGGATGTTAGTGGCTGGGTTGACTCAGTGGGTAGGGCAGGTGCACGTAAGTTTTGAGGTTTATGTCTTGATGCAGAGGTCCAGGGTTCAAATCCAACATGTGATGATTTTATGCATGTCTTCCCTCTTTCTCACCTACCTGTCCTGTCAAATAACGGTGGAAAAGCCCAAACATTAATCTTTAAAAAAAGATACGGATATTAATTGAGTCCTGTCTGTGTTAAATATTTTAAGGTTTCTGAGTGTGTTTTGTTTTATGTCTACATGTTTTGTTTGATAAATGAAAACATGTATTCTGTATCCTATTGCTAAAACAAGCTCATGATTAATTTTCACTACAAAACAGAGCAAAAATAAAAAGTCAGCCCTCATTCTGATTTTGGATAAGAAGCAAAAAAAGGATCATTCCTCAAACACTGAGCTGCAGCTATAAGACAGGGTCCAATGCAGCTATAATGTAGTCGCATTGGAGATACACGATGAATGTTAACACTAGGTGTAAGGAAGGAGCCCGTACTGTTAGAGAGGGCCAAAATAGACAGACCTCGGATGTATTACTGTCCTTGGCTGGTGGATGAGTGCGGGGACTCTTATGAATAAATAAGGTGAATAATGGTTGTTCTTTTCAAAAATGGATGGGAAATGCTGGCACAAAAGGTTAACAGCTTCTAAATAAGGACAGACGTTTGTCAGGGTTGTTGCGATAGGCACTCAGCATGGTCGACAGCACTAGACCAACCATTCAGCCTTGCTTTTTGATTTTTTTCTCATTCTTGCAAATTGTTCTTTACTGGCCAACCTCTGTTTCTTTCACGGTAAGATATGGAAGAAAAGAAATAATGAAAAAGGCTGACACTTTGAGGGCACCACATCAGTAATTTCCATGTCAAAATGTGTATTTCCCTAAAATGGCAGCTGTGGGCGTTGTGTTTTTTGTGGTAAATTGGTCAGCAGAATGACTACGTGTCACTGTCTCATATGTTGCAAACCCCTTTGTCATTGTATGTCTTTGTGTTGACAGTAAATAGATGTCATGAAATGAGGGTAGAAGGGGGGGGGGGGTGTGGTGGTGGGTGGGGTACACACACTGAGGTCCCTGTTTGGAATTAAACCGCATCTCTTAAATGGATTGCCATGGCATTTGGTGCAGACATTCATTTCCCCCTCAGGAGTAATTAACTTTTCCTGGTAAACACTGTAAACATTACACCTAATAAACATCAGCGTGTTAGCATTAGCACTGTGATAGCATTTATCTAAAAGCAAAGTGTCACTGGGTTGCTGTAGCCTGGCTGTAGACTCTCAGTTTTGTTTTCTTGTTTTGAAAAAAGAAAAGGCAGGCTCAATTAAATCAATTGAACAAAATAAATCTGCCACGAGCCAGTTACAGAACAAGGAAAGGAGGAAGGAAAGGAACGTGTGTTAAAAGTCCTTAATGACCAAGCCAAAGAAACAGACACACTGATGCTAACCCCTCATCTTCCGCTACAAACAGAGACAAAGTAAAAAGCAGTGCAGTGTGTTCCAGCTATAACAGTGCTGCCACCGTTCTAAGTAAGTGATATTGATAAATGATACAAATCAGCAGTGTTAAAGAGAAATGTCAGCTTGCACCTAAAAAAACACTTCCTTCTTCTTTAGTCTTTACATTTCATCGCCTGCTTATCCCAATGCACATCACCATGAATGGATGGATAAATGGGTAGATTAAATAGTCTCAGGTTCATAAGAGCTCTCAGATTACAAAATAGATGATGAAAGAGAATTGCAAGCAGAATGACAGACGGAAAAACAGGATCAATCATTGAGTCGTTAATCTTCTCGCTTTATTGGATGAATAGTGACAGAGACACCTCTGGGCACTCAATCCTTGTGTAATCTTCTCAGGCAAACTTCTCTAAGCATCGGTCATTAAAAACTGTGTTTGTGAGTATCCATCTACACACACACACACACACACACACACACACAAATGAAACAGATACACACACCACACCCTTCCAAATCTCGTCTCAGGGAAATTCCACCCGCTCCCTGTTGTCAACCTTAATTTCCTCTCTGTTAAATTATTCTCTTTCTTTCCCAAACAAATAGTTTTACATGCGTGTTTGCACGTTTGTGTCCCCATCAATAGACATCAGTGCAGGGAGGAAAAATACAACAATAAAGAGGTCAACAGAAGAGAGCTGACAGTAATGTGTGCAAACCCCGGTATACAGGTTGAAATTAATGAAAGCACATGAATCTGTTGCCACGTCTCACTATGCCATGCCTGATCTTCAACGTCCCATCATTTTTTACAGCTTCGTGGATACCCTACTGAGTTGTGTTTGCCCTCCCTGTAACCCAGCCTATCGCTGCACACTCAGGCTTGCCTTGGGAGATCAATGGCACAGCATGAGTTTAGGTTTTTAATTGAGCTGTCCTGAATGGTGGGGGATGTTTTAATGAGCCCAGGTCCTGTTTTCATCCTGACCTTTGAGACTCTGCCCTACAGGTGTCCATCCTCTAACTTGAAAAGGAATGTAGGGGCTTGTATGGCTACCCCAGAGGCGTCACACCTTACCAAGCTCCTCTGCAGAGCTTGACATTTTCACCTAAATCTAATACGCTCTGTAGATTTTTCTTTTCTTAGCCATTGCACAGGACCTGGTGTATTGCCAATGCTATCCTTGGAATCATGTTTCCGGCCATCTGACAATTTTTCAGTCAGGAACACTCTCGTCTTAGAGTTAACCATTTGTTGCAACAAATGGAAATCCAGTTGTACTTGGCGATGAAGTTCTAGT
This sequence comes from Etheostoma cragini, assembly GCF_013103735.1. Lineage (NCBI taxonomy): Eukaryota > Metazoa > Chordata > Actinopteri > Perciformes > Percidae > Etheostoma > Etheostoma cragini. The sequence continues at coordinate 20,422,693 of NC_048417.1, read as the reverse complement.
GATGCTCCCTGGATCAGCCAAGCAGCATGCTAAGCCAAAACAGGGAGCACGCAGCTGAGACCCCCCTGTACATAAGAGTTGGCCCGATCCAAAACAATAAAACAATTTCAGACTTAAGTTATGATGACACTTTAAACACTAGGTTCAGGATGGAGTGGCGGAGCAGCAGCAGTGTAAGGCAACCTTGGAGCAGCAGGAAGCAGTGAGGAATAGGGAGACATTTAAATGGATCGCCTGATGTGAAAAAGGCCTGCTTTTGGTTGTGACTGGTAGGAATGGTAATGCAATTAATAACCTCCGTGTCCTGCATGAACTAACACAACACTTAATTTAATTACCACATTCACTAGTTTGTTTTTTATGTTGTTTTAACCAACTGCTGACATACTGTTAATATTGAAATATTAAGCAGCTGGACTATGATCACCAATAAGTGGCTACTTAATTACTCTGTATGTTAACCTTTGGAACTGTAGCATAGTGCTTATCAGAGCATTTCCGCTGGAACAGGCTGCCTACAGGGGTTTGGTGTGAGATCATACGGTAAATTAAAACCAAAGCAAAACCAGAGAAAAATAGATGTGAAAAGCTTAGTGGAGGTGTTGGGTGTTATTTTTGGCTTTGGATTGTGAGAAACACCTTCATTTCACAGTCCAAAAAAGCATGAACTCACATTTTTCTGTTAATTGATCCATTAGCAAGAGTCCACTAATGAACACAGACGTTTCAGGCTCTGCCTTCCTGTGTGAGCCCACAATGTTTACGTGTTTAAGTAAAATGTTGCAAATGGCTTAATGAAAAGAAAATTGTTAGAAGAAAATTGATGAATGTTCACCCTATATTTGAATTTATTACATTTTGGAATGAAAGACAAACATTTTCATTGCACTACATCTGGCAACCTACTGTGAGGATTTAATGGTCAAATAATACTAGCAGTTTTAATACAAGAATTCAATGTAATTGAGAGTTTTAGTGTGCGTTATCACCATCTATTGTACATTGAAAAGAAGAATACTTTTTACATGTCTTAAATAAGTTACCAATCTGGATAGGGCTCAGAAAAATAACAATACTTATTTAGAATGATAACAGTTTGATGTCCAGGCTTTGGTCATATCTATGGCTACAGAGCTGAAGTACAATATGATAGCCTGTTTCATCCTTCGCAGCCCAGCACTTCTGTAGTCTTGATGTGATAATGGCGAGCATTTCAGACATGTTACAGTTTTCAGGTTCAGGAAAAAGCCATCTTATGGACATCCCATTAGCTTTCCTCTGGTGCAACCCACAGGCCAAAATGTGAACTTTACAAATGAGATACTGTGTATCTGCTGAGCAGATTTTCTCTGACATTGTTCTAATTCATGCTCCTGAGGGGATAAACGCTTCCCCCTCCCCTTCCTTCCAGTGCCACCCTCAGGAAAGAAATCCCCTCCTCCTCATGTTTGCTTCATCAAGCGTGTTTGTTATCATGGAACATAATGAATATTGCAGCCTGTAGTGAATGGCCACAATATGCAGCTGACGTCTCACAATTATGTTTCACAATGTTGGACACACGCCAGCTTTTATTCTTCATTCATCATCATATTATATTTAAGATTTTTTTTTGTTGATGAAAATCAAGTTTAACAGTATGCAAGTATAAATGGTGTCAATGTAAAACTAGTATACAATAAAATCACACACTACAGTTGTGCTGAAATTTCATTTTAACACTATTGATTTTTAGAGAACCCCATATTAGAACAGCTAAGCGCTGTTATTGTTATATAGCTTATAACTTACTGCATTTCTGGAAAAGCAAAATGTATACTTCTACTCCGCTACAAGTCAGAGGGAAATACTGTAATTTTTACTCTACATTTACTTGACACTTACAGTTACTTTTTAAATGACAATGCAAATATGCTTAATAATGTATACATCCCCTGTGGGGAAATTATAATTAACTCTGTTTTTAAGTTAGTAATCACTACACACTGGCCCGAAATACATACAACTGCTCAGAACCTATTCATGCACAAATGGAGAGATGTCAGAGTGAGTGGGCTGCCAGCTGGACTGGCACCCTGAGGAGTTGGGGGGGGCACAGTGCCTTGCTCAACATGAAGTGGCATCTCTCCAGCTACCACTCTGTACAGGGACTTTAACCAGCAACCCTCCGGTTCCCAACCAAACTCCCTACGGACTGAGCTACTGCCACCCCCCAAAGTACTCACTTTGTACACTAGTCAATAGCGTACATAGTGTTCAAAACATTGACAAACTGCAACATTAAACTAATCTTACATGCATTGGTTTGTGATAAAAACAGCATAATATAATCCTGCAAGCTCTTATACTTAAGCAGAGTATACTGATTATACTTATATAATAATAATTCAAGACTTTTATAAAAAAGTATTTACATTTACTAAAGGCGTTCACTCACCTCCCTTTTGTGGATTTCATGCATACAAAATGTGACGCCATCCGTCATTTTTGCGCGAGAACATTTTTTTTTTGTGATTTTGAAAACACCTGATATCCTTTAATTAGTTGGTACTGTATGGAATCTGTTATGCGGTTAGACTTACCACATTATTCAATGGCAAATCAAATCCACCTTTGTCCTGCTGACACAAGGTTTATTTTCTGCTCATATTTGCAAAAACCCAAGGGGTACAAACATCTTTTATAGGACTGAAAATAAGTGAATTTGGCCTTAAGAAGGCTGTGACAAGAGAATCACATTAATTTACTGTGAGTTGTGCGTTAGAGGGAGAAATGTGGTGGCATCCTTGACCTCCTGAACAGAAGAACACACATCTATTTCATGAGACAGGTGTGCTGCAGAGAGCCAACAAGAAGGTCAAAAGTTGCAAACAAACTCCTACACACCATCGGTCTTGCAAAAATACATTTATTTGCGATGTTTTGGTGGGAGACCATCATACCCCTGACCTCCTGACCCATAGTAAGAGACATTATACGGCGTAGAGAACAAAACAGTAAAAATAAAATTAAATGTTTTTTAATGAGACCAACATAATTAAGAAAAAAACTGAATTCTAAATGATATACACTCCTTGTTTTATCATGGTTTTACTGTCAGTGACAAACATTTTGTCTGCTTAGATTGTTATATGTCTATTAATGATCATTTAAAATGGTAGCTGTTTAGCAAACAGCTGATAAAAGATATAATATGTAGGTCCATGGTGTAGCATGAATTCATATCCAGACACATAACCATGGTGTGGAACATAGAGGTCCACCTGTAAATAACTTTGGGGAGTAATTTAGATACTATCTGAGTAGACAAATGTTAGTGCTCCTTACTTTTATACTTTGAATTGCTTGAAAGTGAATATGCTGGGACATAATTTTTATTCATCACTATATGCACATCAAGTATATGTCCATGCATATTGCTGTACTGCAGTATCTTTTTATTACAGATTGTACAGAATAACAAATGTTTTACTGTAAACCACAGCAGTTCACCCATAGCCTCTTATATGCAACATGTGCCTGAGATGAGCTTTTAAATTTAGAATGATTTAGTTTGAAAAACTGAAAATACCCAACACCTTCTCTACACTACATAGGCCGTGCAGTGAAAGCAGCATGTCGGCAGCACAATATCAGCAGCTTCGGTCTTTCAGTGCAGATGTCTTTTGGGATGCTCACAGACAAATGCACAATGTAGTTATACACACAAGTCTGAAGAAAAAAACAGCTTGAAGCAAAAAACCAGCAGCATGTTTTGAGAGATGTATTGACCAAATATCAAATATCAAATGTCAAGCGTACATGGCCCATCAGATGCATGAGAAACACACATGCATGACTGAAAACTAGGCTAAAACATTACCTGTGTAGAAGGCCTGGTAAACTAAAAAAAATAATAAAGACTAACAAATTGCGTAAAAAAACAATTGCCACTCTGGTCTGGTGACTGAATAAAAAATAAAAATACTTAGGACAGAATACTAAAGGTGTGATGACTTAGGCAACACTGTCAGAGCATGTCCCTGGTTCTAATAATGCAAGAGCAACGAGCTGACTGTAAATACTTCTAGAGCAGCATCTTGATTTCTTCTTGAGAAGTGGTGTCCACAAACATTTCCTCAGATGTGACCACTGACAGTGTGAGACAGCAGAAGTATACTTTTGGTAAACTCTTAGCCAATCCAATGGGTGCATTAATGTATGCATATATCAACGTGTGTGTTCAGAAATACATGTCATGGAAGAGGTTTCGTCCCATTTCAATGTAGGCCTCCTTCTCCTGCGCAGACATCTGCTCCACTAGCTCTGGCCTCTGGCCGACCTCTCGGTATGAGAACTGCCGGCCTCCCACCATCACCATCGGCTCATCCCCCACCTCCTCAAACTCATCATCATCCTCTTCCTCCTCCTCGGCGGCCCGATGCAGAGTAGCTGTGGCAGGGGGAGGACCCAAGGGAGAGTCGTCGCCTGATTCGCTGGTGTCGCTCTCGGAGTCGCTGGCGTTAGTTGTGGCGGAGACAAGCCCCTTGGTAGCAGTGCTTGCTCCACCTCCACCTGTTGCCCCCCTCTTCTCATGGATGAGCAGGGCGCGCATCACTTCCTCATTTTCATCTGCCTGACCAATTCCATGACCAGCTGTTCCATCCTGGGCTCCAGGTACAACGTCTCCACCTGTGAAAACAAAACAATTACTTATTAAAATTAGAAATGTTTTCACTTCCGAAACCTTAATTTTTTTTTTATTTAGACCTTTAGAACCATTTCCAAGAAGAGCTGGGTACCAAATTCATTACTTTTTTTAGGCAGCGACAGAATTGCCTTAGTATCGAGTATTGAAAAATGCCTTGTCAATGAGTACCCAATTTCAATACCTAAGGAGTAAATGTCATCAGCTTCAGTGAGCCAATAAACATGCAGCATGCTTCTACCAAGACTTAACGATGCTGGTGATTAAAGTTAGACACCGTAGAAGAGAGCGGGAAAAACTGTTACGCACAAAGACAGGGCCCACATAGCAGGAGAGGAAAAATAATTCAAAAGATTAGTGCCGTGATGTGTAACGTTATAATTTCTTTTTGCTTTATAAAATTGGTATTGAAAAAAAGTATTGTTTAGGACCCGGTATCGAAGTTGAAACTTTTCCAGTGATACGCAGTATTTTTAAATTGTGCCTGAGATGAGAAGTCAAGATCTTATGATGCAGTGGGCTCCTAATTTGCAGCCTCATCAAGCATTAGTTGTAGCAGATCAGTATCTGAGTACTGTTTTTAAACCACATCGCCTTTGGTTGTTATGTCGGTTTCCAGGCTCCAAAGGGCAACCAGATCATTACAGACAGATGCAGAGAAACACACCTCAGAGACAGGACATTTGGAAGGCATAATTTACACAATTTCCCCAGGAATGGATTTTATTAATGAGCAATCCTTACTCAGCCATGCACTAATCGAGTCTCTGATTATTTCAATTAAACAATTATGGTTCAATGGGAGTCTGGCCCGGCGTGATTGCGGCATGCCCTTGGGTAAAGAAACAATGTCAGAATACAATAGTTTAGCAAAGGAGGAAATAATCTGGGGTGACCTGTAAAAGGCATTGTTTGACAAAAATGAGAACAGGTAGTGGAATTTAAGGTCATAGAAGAGTGTAGAAGGTAGGGCTGTAATCAACCAAAGAAAATCTTGGTTGACTGAAGTCGTGAAATTTGCGGAGGGGCGAAAAAAAAACAAGCAAGATTAATTAACTTTAATTTCCCGCAGTTCTTGTCCTTGTAGTCTATTTGCAGTATATTAAATAGTTTTTTACCAAATTATTTTTGCCATTCGTCTGTCCACTCTGACAGCGCTGTGATGCAGTCATGCTCTGTGCATGTCGTCCTGTGGAGCGCGGAACATGGAGCTCGGCTCTGCGGCTCAGACGCGAATAGACTACTATTTTAAAGCTTTTACTCTTAAACACAAAAGGCACGTCTACTTTAATGTATATTTAAACATATCTGTGCTCAAGCTCAGTGCCTCGCTGTGTTGTATTAACTCTGAAACTGGTGTGGCGTGCTGGCGCTGAATATTAACAAGTTCTTAAAACCTCAGCCCTCCACAACAGCAATGGGCCTCATATCCTGAGCAATAAAGTCGACAATTCCTTCCGTGATATTATTTTTGCGTTTCGATGGTAGAGGCTTAACATCCAGCGCGGTCTGGGTGGGGTCTGGGGAACGCTACCGTCATTGCGGGTGGGTGCGCCGGTAGTTATAAAACGATTATTAGATTATGTTATATGCCAATTCTGATATGTTCATATAGCCTACTCCAAACAGACAGGGCAACTTAAAGCAGACAGGTCATCTTAACGTTTTGAAGAGATAGTCCATGTTTGTAGTTGAGTTGCGATATGCAAACTGTTGCTTGCAAACTTTGCATTCAACTTTTTTACGTTATCTATTTTTGTAAAATGCTGCCACACTGCTGATGTATTCAACATGGTAGAGGAGGACTGACTGTAAATTAAACACTCACAATCAAATAAATTTTCATCAAACCACTAAAACAAGGCTTTCTAGTTCTTTCTTCAATCGGGCCCCAGTGGGTCGGGCTAATCCAACAAAAGAGAAAACAAGGGGGGTGTTCTGAAGACAGACTGTTACCTGTGAAACAGGGGTGCTCTGAAAACACCCCCATTGGCAATTAGTGCTTTCCACCCATAGACCATAACGGTCTATGCTTCCACCTGATGAAATAACACGGTAAAAATCGGCCAATCAAAATTTTGGTCGAGCCAGAACGTATCAACCAATAAATCGACTAGTCGACTGGGGGGTTACAGCCCTAGTAGAAGGTGTGGGTCTGGATTGGGATCGGCTGTCCATCCTGATCATTTTCTTTCCACTGAAAAAACCCAGTGCATTCAGTAAGCCTCACCATGGACAGGCAAGAGCATTCATAATTAATGAGTGAAAACAGCATCTGAGAGTGGTTGGGAATTTAATGTTAAATTTAACGTCGTCTGACTCATGGAGTGGGATATTTCAAGATTATGGCAGAAGATTAGCTTTAAAGAAAAAAAAAGCTGCACCAATTTGGCATTATTTTTGGTTCAGCATTAATTCAACAGTGTAAAGGACATTTACATTTTTTGTGAGCCATCCACGTATATACATATACACATAAATAAATAAATACATACATATACAGTATACTGTATATCTATATACATACACACATATACACATAAAGTACATGTATACAGTGAGGAAAATTTGAACACCCTGCTATTTTGCAAGTTCTCCCACTTAGAAATCATGGAGGGGTCTGAAATTGCCATCGTAGGTGCATGTCCAGTGTGAGAGACCAAATCCAGAAATCCCAATGTATGATTTTTTTAACTATTTACTTGTATGATACAGCTGAAAAAAAGTATTTGAACACCTGAGAAAATCAATGTTAATATTGAAATAAATACTTATTTGAAGCTGTAACATACAAATAAATAGTAAAAAAATCATACATTGTAATTTCTGGAATTTATTTTAGATCATGTCTCTCACAGTGGACATGCACCTACGATGACAATTTCAGACCCTGCAACTTGCAAAACAGCAGGGTGTTCAAATACTTACTTTCCTCACTACACACACACACACACACACACACACACACACACACACACACACACACACACACACACACACACACACACACACACACACACACACACACACACACACACACACACACACACACACACACACACACACACACACACACACACACACACACACACACACACACACACTTTTGTTTTAATCCACTACGGTAGCCAAGATGCTGGTAGGTGTCTGAATATTATACAATTTGTCATACTCCAATTCATGTTATTTGATTGTCCTCCAGAAGAAATGTGTCTGGTGCAATTTTTTTTGTTGGCGTCAAATTAATATGAAAGCTACAGTACTTAGTGACTGGTTAGTGCTTGATGACTTACGGTTCTTGAGGATGTCAGGCTCGCTGTAAGCACCCTGCACGGTGCTCTGGGTCAACCAGACAGGCCTCTCCTTAGGTGCCTTGCCTTCATTGGCCTGTTTCTGCTGGCCTTCCTGTTCCTCCATGCTGATAACCACATTCTGGGTGTACATGTCAGCGTACGTTGCGCCCTTGTTAGACCAGGCTTCACGGTGTGGGCCTGAGTTTGCGCCTGCTGCTGTAGCAGCAGCACGGTCGCGGCTAGAGGGAAGAGGAAAAAATAATCAGTAAATATATTTTAAACAATGGTCTTCAGCAGTTTAACTACTGTGTGTATTTTAACAAATTCCGTGTGTGTATTGTATTCAAGTTCAAAAAAATTAGTGGTGCACGATTCAGAAAATGTGATGATATATCGATTTTTTGGCTCAAAATTTGATTCAATATTGATTTTCAATTGAAAAACAATTCACAGTATCTAAATGTAGTTACTTTTCCCATGTGAGTATACACGCTATTACAAAGAGAAACAAAATGTAATAAAAAATAAAAAAAATTAAAATTCTAGAAAACAATTTTGAAATTCTATAGCACATTTTTGAAATGTAATAAATCGATTTTGAATTGGTAGAGCTTGAATCAATTCATGAATGTGAAACAATTTTTTCATTTTTTTTTTCATGACTGTGGCTTAATAGAACAGAATTCAATTGTGGCACAATTGGTTATCAAGTTGAGCCAATCCCACTGAGGCCATCACTGCAGTTAGCAAAGGTGAAATTCTATTTGTTCTCTGTGAAACTGCTTCCAGATGCGACTCGAGGACTGAACTGGTACTGACTGAGGGGAATAGGTATTTAGAAGTATTAAGAATAGTAATATGAAGCTAACCTCTGTTTGAGAGCAGGAATCTCCGAAGGCTCAGGCTCCAGCAGGTCCTGGGACAAGTTAACATCTTCGGTCTCACGTAGCAGCGCATAGATGGGTTCGATCTGCTCATTGAAGCGTGCCACTAGTGTCCTGCCGTCAGGACACACGGATGCGTCCTCTTCTACCTCCGTCTGGCAGAAGGTGCAGTGAAATGTACCTGAAGGTCGAGAGAAAACAATGTTTAAAACAAGCAAGCGCTGATGTTGCAGTGACATACCTGGCCAAAGTACCTACCTTACCCACAGTCTTAGTACATGCCAAAAAAGACATAGCCCAGAGTATAAACATATTGTGGAAAAAAAAAACTAAAATAGAAAAAACTAAGATAGAAATTAAGATAGTTGGGAATGTGTTGTGGTTTTCATCAAACCAGAACAAACACACTGGCATGACTCAACAGATAAACTGATATCTGGTAATAAGTACTTCTTCACTGTGTGTGCCATTTATTTGTACATGTAGAATGTATGTATGTTATACACACACACACACACACACACACACACACACACACACACACACACACACACACACGAAAATGGCAATGACCAAGATAAAAGGTGTGCCACAATAAATCACTATACTATTTTCTGTGATTTTGGAGTTTTATGTAGGCTACTAGTATACATACATCCACTTTAATGATTGACACCGTGAATTTGTAACGCACTCTGTGATACCTCAGGTCCACTTATCCTTCAACATCCATCTAAGTGTACTTTTACCCAACAACAACGCTTTATTGTTAATGACACCACAGGCCAGTCTTCTTCTAGGGTATTTTGCATTGCATGATATTTGCGGGTGCTTTGGGAATTGCATCCTAGAAGTAGGAGGAGGGCATGTTCGGCCATCTGCTTCTCTGGCTGATTTTAGATTCGATAATAGGAACTGTTCCAAAATTACATAGATGCAATGTATGCCTTGCGTGTGTGAGTGTGTGTGTTTACAAGATAGAAAAAGAACGTGTGCATGTGGGGGAAAAAATGAGGTCAGCGTACATGTGCTACATGTATTATCAGAATCAGAAATACTTTTTCTTCTTAAACAAGTAAAAAAAAAAACGGGTTGGATCTACAAATCATGTGGAAGGCCTTAAAAAAAAACAAAAAAAACATGCATGCCCAACAAAGAGAGGCGAGTACATTTACACAACAGAATATTAATATTCATTTTTGGCTCTCCTTTGTGGGTCAAAATGAGCTGGAAGACTAGTAATGTCATTTCCCATCCATGTGTGATGAAACGGAGTGTTGCTGGCCCTGGAGAAGCAACCAGTCCGTCAGATTAGCACTATGTAAGCTCCAGGTATTCCATTTGTCAGCACCTATCAGGGTGCAGGGTTACTGCCTCCACAGCCAGATTTGAGGTGTGTTGAAACAAGAGACAAGTGGAAAAAAATTGGCAAAAGGTTGTGTCACCCGTAAGGAGCTAATGGTATCAAAACAGTACCAGGAAATGCAGGCTTTTTACAGAAAATACTTTACACTGGTTATTGAATGTTTTATACAGTGCATTTTCTTTCCTCAAAGCTAGTATTATGTTACATATTGGGCTACAATGTTTACAACTCATCCCTGAACATGTGGACAAACCCACATGCTAATTTTTTTTAATTGTAAATCAAGCACTTTATATGCAGGATGTTTTCTGTCTTACAAAGTTGGAACGCTGTTTAAAAGCTTTGTTATTTTTCTAAATTACATAGGCTTTATACTCCACTGTCAATTAAACACATTACAGTGACCAAAAACACCTTAGCACACTGGCAGTATGTCATCACAGACATATTGGTTCTGTTTATTATAATATTTGTAATGACATGTTTAGACAGCAAAAGCAGTGATTTATTTAGTCGATGATAACTTAAGGTTTAAGACGAATCTTTGTTTACGATATTTCAACAATATCACAATTATTATATCACAGCTCAGTGTCCCAGCAAATAATAAAGAAGAAAAAGAGTGATCACGACAGATTGGAGGCCTGTACGAAGTAACTTCAGGTTCAACCCAGGGTTTCCTGTATCCCGACGGTGGATCACTTGTTATGGGGTTAACTCGCCGTGGTAACGTATGCTGAACACCGAACCTGCTAGTAAAGACGTTATGTTGGAAATTAGAGATCAACAGGTGTAAAAGCACCGCCTACTGATCAATCAATACGCGATTGATAACGGCGTCATTGTTCTTAGAAGATCTGGAGGAGATTGGTGCACGGAGAGAGAGACAGAGAGAGGTGCACTCATAAAAGTTAAAACATTTAGAGACCGACAACCCCGTTAACATTCCCTGATGGGTATCTTTATGAACGATATAGATTTTAAGCAAAGGGACTCACCTAGGCTGGTTGTGTTCAACGATGATAAAAGTACTGATTATTAAAATGGAGTCCGGTAGGTTTGGTGATGGTGATTTCACCCTTAAATTAATAAATATAAAAACATATTCAAATGTTGGCTTAGTGAGTTTAGCCAATGGGATTCCATATAGGCTATTTGTCTGCTTCTTGAGCCGTGTGCTGCCAATGTGCACATCAGTTTGAATGATGTTATTATTGAAACTACAAGTGTAAATATGGTCAGATCTTGTGCCTGACTGACAGGGAAGTGATATTGATAAGCACTTACAGCATCAGCTGTGTTTTTGCCAGCTTTCCTTTCCAGACTGTATGGCATTTTGCCTGTACAACCGTATCTGTGTTCTTCATATTTATGTAGTTTTGTAGTTTGCTCTTCTTATGTAAAATATGTTGCTGTGGTAGATGTTTGCAATTGGTCACACTGTGCAAACATCACCTCTTTTATGTCTCTGGATTGGGAAACCCTGGGTTGATTGAACTAGTGGTTAACACCATCTTATGCGAGACCACGGTTCTAGGGTAAGTGAAGCCGGGTAACAAAGAAATCCAGGGCATGTTGATCTTGATTCGTAGTTCAAGCTCTCTGTGTTTCCTAGCAACAGTGCTGGTTGAGTGGTAATCAACTGTTTGATTGTAACACAATGTAAGCACGGTGCCTCGTCCTGACAGAATCGACAATGAATGCAGTTTATGAATAAACACAGTCTAGAGGAAGTGCCCCCTTTAATGTATGAAACATACACAATCCTTATCACAAGCACAATATTCTTCTGTATCATTCCATTTAAACGCACATCTTCATGCATGTTTAGCAAACAAGATGAGGTAAATTATTATTACTTACTTGTTATACTGTGAATGACAAAAGATTCTGGGTAGACAACTTACAGAAAACTAAACTCAATGATATGCCACAGTCTGATATCCACACCCTCGTACATTAATCAACTTCCCTCACATCTAGCTGAATGGTTTTTAGAACACAGAGTGCAGCTTACTATTTGAAACGTACTCGTTTCAGATCTTACACAAGACTTAAAAAACATTTCTATGAACAACATGAACACCACATGTATCAAAGTGCTTAAGTTGTAAATGCTTAACCCTAGTGTTGTCTTCCCGTGAACCATGACAACAATAATAAAAGCATTTTCTGACATTTCTGTCACTTTTTTTCAATGTTGTGGGTGCTTTTATTGATGTTTTTTCCAAAGTTGTTTGATATTTATAATGTTGACATTTTCAGCTTATTCCAAAGGCCCAATTTGATGAAAAAACTGAAAAAAGGGTCAAATTTAACCTGAGGACAACATGAGGGTTAAACAGAAGCCTTGCACATTTAACTGAGAAAGGACTGACGACTTAATTGAGTTGTGATGCCTCGGATATGTCAACTTATTTAAAAACCCAGTGTGAGTCCTTGTCTATCCTAATATCATGGCCTTTTAGCCTTATCTTCCCTTTGAACTCTGCATATCTCCAGCCACACTCTGCCTAAGATGATTAAGACTGGCCGGTTGCTTTGGTTACTCACATGCACACGCAACATAATGGATAGCTCCATGTGATAAAGTAATGTGATGTCCATTTAGAAGCAAGGTTTTGGACAGCTGCCAGCCCATTTTGAGGCAGGGTGAGAATCAGATTTTACTTCAGGCCTTTTGTTGTGATCTCAAGTCATTTCAAATACTTTTTGAAATCTTCGTTTGCATGTAAACTGAGACAAACGGAGGTTTAGGCAGCCGAGGAAGTGAGGAAGAGAAGAGAGGGGAAGGGATTCGTCGTTGTTGTTGCTATTTTCGGGATTCTGATTGGGAACCGTGGGCTTGAGCTTCTTGTTACACTGTCACCTACAGGTTTGGCATGCTCTTGACGACATATACACAGGTATGTGTAAACAAACGCTTTTCTGAAAACTGACAGCTGGGCACGATGTTATTTTTGGAACCGAAGAGGTTGAAAAGTCTGTTTATAAAACGATCCGCCCATGTGTAAACATAGTCTTATTCTTTTTCTTTAATCTATGTTTTTCTTCTTGTTGACATAAAAGACAAATTATACTTTTGTGGTATGCAAATTTATGTAGACTTAGAGACTTACATATTACAGTTTCCATTCTAGGTTATACAATGGCTAGTTGCAAGAAAGAGCGTCCTTTTCCAGACAACCACATTGTCAGGCACCATTGAAATTGAACAGGGTTGTTAATAAAATAAAAACTAATACCTTAACGCCTTTATGGTTAAAGGTGAGGTTCTTGAGTACATCTTGGGGAAGAAAGATCCGTGTGTGTGTAGCGATTTGCTTACGGCATTCATTTGCAAATGTGTGAACCGTTAGGAAAGGTAGTTCCAATCCTATTATACTGCAAATAGTAAATTTCCACATAACTGCCAAAATACTTTTTTATAGTCAGGTATATTGAAGATCTGTAGATAATTAGTTTTTGTCTCAATGTGTACCTGTCATGGGGTCAAACAGCTGGTTGGCCTCTAGGTCAGTGAAGGTGGAGAAGCAGCAGGGGCAACGGAAGGAGGCACGGTTGGTGGAATCTCGCTCATCCGTCTCGATACGCCGTCGCATGTGATCCAATTTATACTTGACCACGTTGACCAGCACCCTAAAAGAAAACTGGTCGGTAAAGCTTGTAGTATGCGACATGTTGACATGGGAGGATAAATATTTTTTTTATGTAGAGAACAGATGAAGAAAAAAACTCTACGTCAATTCTATATTAAATATATTTTTATAAGTAATTCATTTAAAAGGATAGTTTTGTGTTTTAGCACTAAAAGTACTGAAAACAACATTCAGAACATTAACAAGGCAGCAATAACCTATTTGTTATGTAGTGATAATGTGGAGCAATAGCATCCTGAGCAGAGAATGAGGTCACACTCCTATGTGTGTTGCAATCCGATTATCTCTGGTCTTGGTTTTGATAGCCTGTTTGGTTGTGCGTGCATTGGAAGAAAAGCAAAGTGGGGTGAGGGTGTGTGTGTGTGTGTGTGTGTGTGTGTGTGTGTGTGTGTGTGTGTGTGTGTGTGTGTGTGTGGCTGAAGCACGCACTTATTTTGATTTGTGATGTTGGTGCCCTAGCGCGACATCTAGTGGTTCTGATTGTTGTATACAGAACCTTTAAGGATTCATGTGTTTGACCTACCCACACACCATGTACTCAGAAGTCTGCTGTTGCTCAACCAATAGCGGGCTCAACATGAAAACCTCAGGAGATGTAAAGCATACCATATAACCATCTTCACATATAACGTATTTATTAAAAAAAGGACCAAAAGAAATCACCTATTTTGCACATCTAGTTATTTTGGACCAAAAGCATTGAAATATTGGATAACCTTGTTTTATAAGCTACCTTATATTTAGAGAACCATACGGTTATGTTTGTCTTTGAAGATGATACGTGTCTTTAGGTGAGGTTGTGGTCCAATACAGTTCAACATTAAGGGCCCCTGTCTCCTGAGCAATTGGTCATTCTGGTTAATCAAACCACGTTCTAACACTCTCTCATATTGCCCAACAAGTATCTAAATATTTGTTCAAATCAAAAGAGGTCAGATCAGGAAGTGATTTATTTTTGACCGAATCGGCGATTAATGCAAGGATACGAGGAGGGTTGGCGTGGGGCGCCAGCCCTCCTCGTATCCTTGCATTAATATGTGTTATTGTGTGTTTTATCCGCACTGTTGCAATGTACACCAAAAAGAAAATAACTACCTGTAGTTGATGAAGTAGTAGTTGTGCCGTGTTGTCTTTCCATCAGGGGCCGTTTCCACTCTCATGCGACACTTGACAAACTTGTCTGCCTTCAGGGTGTTGAGTACTGAGCGGAGCTGTTTACGATCAAACTTCAGCAGCTCCAGCATGTCCTCCTCCCCTACGCATGGGTTGCGAATGAGCACATCCAAGGCCAAGGCATGCTCAACTCCATAGAAACCCCTTACGACCTGCTTGGCTAGCCGCTTAAGTGCTGCAGGGACCTCGGTCAGTAGCTCTGGTTCTATCATCTTCTGCTGTGGAGAGAGATGAGAGCTTTCGAGTAAAGATCTGAGACAGCCAGCAGGAACTTTAGTTGAACAGGGCACAATGGCACAAACAGTATACTGTATACCTAGTACTACGACTTTCTAATGTTCCATACTGGTATACTAGTATGTAACATTAGACACTCAATGCTTGGGGGGCAATTAGGTGAAATTTAGAGGGAAATGAAAGATTGAGCACCATAAATACACTGATGGCAATATGAAGGGAGAGTTTTTTTGTTTTGGTTTTTTAAGAATAACGTTCCATCCTTTTTACCTGAACCTTTCCCTTAGAAAGAGGTATTGCTTAAACGCAATTCCTCTGGTGGAGATATTATATCAAGCCGCTCCCCCCGCGACCCGATAAGCGTACGAAGATGGATGGATGGCAATTCTTCTGCTAAAGTGCTAAGTTATCATGTGCCCTGTTGTATTGTGCCAGCACATAAGAAGTGGTGGTTACTGCCAGATTGAACACACTGCCATCTAAACTGGCTGATGGATAGTGTCAATTTAACTAAGCTTAGCTAGCTAATTCGAACAAAGACAAAACAACAGTGACTAATGCAGCAAGTTGGCTATTACATTAACTAGCTAGCTTCCTGGTGAGGATACTAGCTATTGTTAGCTAGCATGTGACGTTAAAGACCATTTAAGCAATCGTCTTACGTTATGTTTACATTAGCTTGCCAATGTTAACTAACTTAACGATGCAGCCACATGAAGTTCCGAATCCGAGCCTTACCCGATACACTTAAACGTTAAAGTTGTTTCACCAATACGCCAAAGCCAGTGCCACCGCTTCCTTGGCTAGGTCATATCAGTGTACGCTGACTTTTGTCTCTAACAAACACAGCTAAAGCTCATTAGACACATTTTGTATTTCTAAATCTTCAAACAGCTAGGTTAGCTAGCATGATTCCTGACCGGAAATAAAACCAACACCGCAACAACGATTGCACTCATTAGCCAATCGTAGCAAAGGATTGTTGATTGATATACATTTTGACGAATGGCTCTGCTTCCTGTCTATTAATATTTTTGTCAACCAATCAGATTAGAGAAATAACAGTTGCAGGCGTGGTTTACACTGTTTTCTTCCGGGACCCCACTGTCAGCAAATAATGGCTTCTCTTGACAGGGTAAAGGTGTTAGTTTTAGGAGATTCCGGTAAGTTAAGTCATTTTCGCAATGTAGACTATTATTTCAACCGTTCTACCTATTTGTAAATCGATTTGTTGGTTCTGGGTAAATATTACGTGGTTTGTAACCTTTTTAATCTTTAATTAAGGGATCTGGAACTGAAAGATAGTGCTCTGTAAATGTATTTGGGATAAAGGTGAATCAGCGGGCCTTATTTTAGAAGCAATACTTGCAGATGTTACATTGCCAATGCAGACTTAAAATGGTGCATTTGCGTGTAAGTAGTTGCAACTACTGAGCAGTCTTCTTCCACTCAATGTGACGAACAATCACCAAAAGTTGAAATTCTATCGAAATATGTTTGACGAGGTAAAAAGTGACACCCAACAGCTCGTTAAAGGTATTTACTGATGTTCTAGCTTCGATAGAAACGAAGGATATGTTACAATGACCTGTTTTCACAACTGAGTCTTCGTATGAAAGTAAACCACGTCTTCATTGTCTTGCAATCAGTAGTACCAACTTTATAGCATTACATTAAGACTGAAAGCCATAAATTATGATATACCACACAAAATGCGTGTCTTGGAGTCATTGCATGAGTGTACTGATCCTATCAAAAATGTCATCCACCCACATTTCTTATCTTTTACAGGGGTGGGCAAGTCTTCCTTGGTCCATCTGTTATGTCAGAATCAGGTGTTAGGAAATCCGTCATGGACTGTTGGTTGCTCTGTGGATGTACGGGTAAGCAGGTTGAACACCAATTTACAAAATGTAATTAAGCCTTAATGTCTAAAATGATAGTGCTGGTCTTTTTAAATACGCCTCAGATAAACTATAATATATACTTCATACAACAACCTTTTTTAAATAACGCAAAGACTGAAATGTTGCAACTATTTAAAATACAACAAAAAACTATTCAACTACAGGTCCAGGACTATAAAGAGGGTACCCCGGAGGAGAAAACCTACTACATTGAACTCTGGGATGTCGGAGGGTCTATTGGCAGTGCCAGCAGTATCAAAAGCACCAGAGCCGTCTTCTACAATTCAGTCAATGGTAAAGATGCTTTTATTTGATTATGGGTGGGGATGGTGCATTTGGATATGACACAGTTCGTATGACACATGTCTTTGGTGTGGGAGACCTGGGTTCAATTCCCACTGCAATACATCAACCAATGTGGATATGACACAGTGGATATGACACATGTCTTTGGTGTGGGAGACCTGGGTTCAATTCCCACTGCAATACATCAACCAATGTGGATATGACACAGTGGATATGACACATGTCTTTGGTGTGGGAGACCTGGGTTCAATTCCCACTGCAATACATCAACCAATGTGGATATGACACAGTGGATATGACACATGTCTTTGGTGTGGGAGACCTGGGTTCAATTCCCACTGCAATACATCAACCAATGTGTCCCTGAGCATGCCACTTAACCCCTAGTTGCTCCAGAGGCGTGCAACCTCTGACACATACAGTACAGCAATTGTAAATTGCTTTGGATAAAAGCGTAAAAGGATTAATGTAATTAATCGGAAAAAGTAGGGTTGCTGTTATTTAGTTGTGTTATCTTCTTCTTCTTTTTCTTTATTCAGGAATTATGTTGGTACATGATTTAACAAATAAGAAATCCTCTCAGAATCTCTACCGCTGGTCACTAGAAGCTTTAAACAAGGATTCGTCGCCAACAGGAGTTATTGTCTCAAATGGGTACGTATTGTGTCACGGGATTGTTTGTATGGTGAATTTATACACAGATGCAGTTGTAAAAGTGGCATATTAAAAATGACTCAAAATGGTGGATACTGGGGTGTTAAGTCATATTCCTGTCTCCCTGCAGGGACTATGATAGAGAGCAGTTTGCTGAGAACCCAGTGCCTTTGCTGCTGATTGGCACCAAGTTTGACCAGATCCCAGAGAATAAACGCAATGAAGTTCTCACTCGGACGGCCTTCCTGTCTGAAGACTTCAATGCAGAGGAGATCAATCTCGTAGGTCCACTTTTATAAGCTTTGACCTAAAGCCCATTTCAAACATGCAATCTATAACATTGCTGGCTTCATCTTTTGTGTTGAAAAAGCAGCTTTTTGGCATTCAAACAGAGCTCTATATTAAAAAATATTTTCCACAAAAACATTGACTATAACACGACCATTACAAGCTGCGAAGCTTGAGTGGTATTTAGCATCTGGTACACAAAAGAAAGCGCATAGCTCATTTCTCATCTCACCACAGTGGCAACAGTGCTGGAGAACAGCACATAATTAGAAAATAATAAAATGGAAGAAGTTCTCAATTCTCTCAAAAGCCTGACCTATAGAGACCTATAGTCTCCACATCGCTGTGGAGTAAGACCTGGCCCCTCCACACACACTCCTCCATAGGAAAAAAACACAACCTGGGTTGTTTGCATTTCTTAAAACCAATCACAATCATGTTGGGCGGTGCTAAGCTCCGAACGCAGTGGGAGTGGATCTGCAAAATGGTCTCGGCAATGAACTCGTTTTGGTGGAACATTTGCATCCAGCACATGAAAATGCTACATTATATATTCAATTAAATTAACTTTTCCACATTAAAGTAACGTGAGCTATATAAATTAGCTGGATACATGGTTAAATGTAATTTGCTCTTACTAGTGAATGAACTGTGTGTATTTTGTCTATAGCAAATCCCTGGCATTAGGTCCCAAAACGTCCCAGTTAGACAGGCAATGGCTTAAACATATATCCTTTGTAAATCTTTACAATGAGTAACCGAAAAAGAACCAAGCAGGCCTGCCTACTTGCGCAAATCCAAATTTTCTTCAAAACTTGCCATTTTCAGCGTGTAGCTTTCTAGCTCGAAGTTTGTTGTTGTTTTCCAAAACCAACAAAGTTTGGCAAGACGAGAGACGTCCGGCGGCAACAAATGTTCTGCCAATTATCCGGTCAATGGATTGTGGTCGATCTAGACTAGTTATGGATGACTGATGGTTATGCTCTGATTATCTTATAAGTGAGGTGAGGGAGACGTTTCCCTTGTTTTACTGATCTCAGCAGCCTTGTAGATCCCCCAAGAAATGTCTTGTCAGATTTCTTTCTAGTTTTTTTCTTTTTTTTTACAGAAACCTTTTTCCAGGGGCTTATGCAAAGTTAAAGATTTAGTAATGGCAGAATAAACAGGATAATTGTGGATAAGAGAAATTGAACGTAAAGATGTGCATGTAGGCAATTGGATTGTAGTGATGATGATAAGCAGCTTGTTTTTAAAAGCACTTCCCCTAAACTCGTTTTCCTTTGGTAATAAAAAGATCATTTAGATCAATTTCTACAGAGTTCATTTTGTAATAAAACAAAGGACTTGCATGCTCAAATTTGCACTTGAAATGTTTCTGTAATGTCTTTCTGTTTCGGATGAAGTTTGAGTGGGTGGTTATTTTCTAATATGAACTTGTCTGTGACATACATGTCATGTGGCAGCTCACTAATGCATAAAAGTTTCCAGCAGTTCAATTAAATCTCTGAATTATGAGCTGTCCCAAAAGAAGAAAGAGAAAGCGATCCACAGTAACCATGTGGAAGCAACCATGTGCAGTTGCAGTTGTTATTTATTTTAATTCTTTTCATAAGAAAAATAATTGAAAAGAAATACATAGACATTCTATGTTGTAGGTTTTCCCCTGAGAAAGAAAAGACTGACTTTCTTTGAGGTCTGTGGCTGAAGTGCTGTTTTGTTTACCAGGACTGCACCAACCCAAGATACCTTGCTGCAGGCACATCAAACGCAGTGAAGCTTAGCAGGTTCTTCGACAAGGTGAGAACCCAGACGTCTGTAATGCAATATGTGTTACTTTCTGTTTTGTGTACATTGTCTTTACAATAAATGCAGTATGTAAAGGAGATTATTATTCATAACCTTTAAGAACATTTGGACAAATGTCATTCAGCCTCCCTCAATTTATCAAATATTTCAAACCTTGACATTCATAATTTAAGTTACAATAATTTGATATCCATGCAGTGCTGAAATGATGCTGGAAGTGGCGTAGCTATTTGTTGTTGGTAATTAAATTAAGGAGTAATATTACAGCATTCCACACAACTTTGTCAAGTAGGCCTATTTACTCTTTTATATTAAAAAGGAAGACATTTTCTTTTTTTTTACATATTTACATGTTTAATTAGCTTTTAATGTATGATGTAAGGATACTCTTTAAACAGAAGTAAGACAATCATGTAATGTTTTGTACTGTTGTGTTGTATGAAGTTTGCAACTTGTGTCTTGACATTGAAATAATTTTACATACAAGTGGGTTCTACCCACTCAAACAGTCTTTTCAGTACAAAGTTCTCTATTGCCAATGTACGTACAGGTATGTGAGTGTTGTATTTAAGAAAAAAATATTACTTAAGACTCTTTTCTTAACCTATGTCTTAACAGGTAATAGAGAAGAGATATTTCACAAGAGATCCAAGTCAGGTGAGTTCTCCAGTCTATGTTTTTTGTTTTGGTAAAATAAAATCTTTACCTACTGAAACTGAATTCAGTTGTGACTGAGGAGAATTTAAAGATAAACCGTTTCTTTAAAACAGCACATCCCTTTAACTTTCTCTGCAGATGCCGGGTTTCACAGACAGAAAACGGTTCAACTTCAAAAGTTTGCACTATGACTGAAAAGCCATGAACGCAACAGCAGTGGTCTGTGGTTTGGCTGAAAGACCTTTTGAGCTTTTACACCGCAAGGCCAATCCCTGTCCTACATTATGTACCCCCCACCCGCCTATTGTTTTTTGCTATCATCTGCTCTGTGAAAAGACTTACATTTCTGCTGCAAAAATAACAAAATAATAGAATAATTCATAGAATAAAAAAGCTAAATATTCAGTTTAGCACATTTCAGAAATGAAGACACATGCAAGTAGATTTCAAAGGACATAGGCACATCCTATAAATGTACAGTGAGATTTTTAATTCCATTTACTTTTTTTGTTGTATTTAATTTCACATGCAAAACATTACATGTACCAGCTTGTTGTATTTTTTGTTTTCAAAACTAAGCCCACTAATTCTCCAAATGTTTGCTGTTATTTAATTAGCAAATGAAGAACAAACAACATTATTGGCCTCTAAACAGGGGTTCTTGCAACGTTCCCCAATCATTTCATCATTTTCTTAATCCAGGGGAGAAAGAAATCGACTTTAGTGAAGACATGGGGATACTCTGGATTATTACAATCACAAAGATAGGTAAAAGCTGTTAAACCCTGTGGCTTGCTGTTGCAGATAAGTGGTCCACCGGAATCACCCTAAGAAAAAGGCAGCAGAAAGAGTTGATTTGAGCAGTTTGCTAAAAAGAAAATCAATTACACTTGTTTTTGAATAATAAAAGAAATCAGTTTTCAGTGATGTATTTAGTAAATGGTTGGTTACTTATTTGCTGGTCTGCTTTAAATAGGGTTAGATTACCTGGCAAACCCCTCCCTTATTTTTTTCAAATTTGGTGCATATCATTTGGTCAGAATAGAAATATTCTTTCCATTTATTTTTGCACTCAAAGCTGAATTGCATCTTCTCCGTGGTCTCCTTCAGTACGTGTGAGGCAGGCATATTGACTCCAGTTCGGCCCCAGCCAGCAACGACGCAGTTTATGTTGGCTGGGATTTTCCCAATTTTCTTAGGTAGTCCAATGGTCTTGACATAGTTATTCAGTGTGGCATTTTTTTCTAACTGTGAAAGAAAATTGATTAAACAGTCTGTCAGCCATTTCAGTGTGTGTTTATGTTCAACACTGATGTTTTAAGTTTCCTTTCACCCCCACATCCTTCAGTGCAAATGTGTGAAATCACCTTGTGCAGCTTTTGCTCTACACAACACAGTTTGAAAAAATTCATCCACTACATTTATTGCACGAATAACTACAGAGAAAATGATTTTTTTTTTTTTAAACAACTGAGTTTTGATGTGACATTTTACACAGTTTTAGTTTACCTCTAACAACATGATATCATTATTGTGTTGTCCAGTGTATTCCAGATGTGGATGGTACTTAGCCACTTGGATCCTTTGCTGACTTTTCTCGTTCTTGCTTATGTCATGTGCACCAAGTACCACCGTCATGGGCTCAGATCTGACAAACAAGGGTACAACAAATGTAAAGACATTTAAGAATACTAAAGTATTGTACTTAGCAATTTACATTTTTAAAGGGACTGAAAACAATTAAGTCTAATATAACTATACTGACTTAAATACACCCCTCATCTTTCTCTTAAGACCAGGCAATGACAATGATGCATTGACGCAATACGATATCCCATTAAACATTTTCAACTATAAGCTATTAAAAGTGACTAACAACAAATTATACGCAAATGACACATATTGTAATAAAACATTTGATTTAAATGCAAATAATTAGTATCCATTAAATTGTTAATTGATTTTGACATCGCAAACATTTTGTGCATTAATGCATAACAAACTCACCTTTTGCAGTGTGCTACAGTTAGAACAAAGTCTTCACGAATAAGTATCCCGCCACATAAATGTTGTCCACGAACCTGGAGTGATGCCATGTAGGGTTTGGAATGAGGCTTTGCAACCTTCCCACCCACTATGCCACTCTCAGAAGCCCCTTACATGAGGAGAAATGGTCCATTAATACAGCAATTACAAGATACAAAAGATTATTGTTAAAATTACAGAATAAATTCCATCTTTTCAGTCAATAAAAAGGCTTTGTAGAAAACCAGCTAAAACCCTTAAAAACTGCCATTATTATAATGAGTGTATATAAAGTCACCTCTCTAACGGAAATACATTTTAAGTAAATTCTATCTCATCTTACCAGTGAGGGAGAGCAGCTGAAAGAAAAATATAATACAGTATGCATTGACCATGGTCATGCAGAAGTAAAAATTGAACAGTGGGTCTTGCAGTACTACCCCTACCACCTTTTGTAGTCAACCTTCTAACTCCCACAATGGAACATTTGTGGGCAGGTGTCAAAAAAAAGAGAGATGAGGTCACACCTTACTAACTGCAGCATGAGTGAAACCATTTTATAAAACCAGATACAACTGCCAACTTGTCATTTGAGTTGACAGGCATACTTTGTTAATTTATCAATAATCTGAACGTGTAGCACAAACTGCATTACACTCTGTATGTCTCCTTGTGCCTCTACAAAACAATAATGAATTTTGAAAAGACATCTTTACAAAGTTTTGATTTTATTGTGCTTTAGAGAGAAGTTTAGGCTTTGTCTACTTTTCCATCTACATTTCTTGCCCAAAAAATTAGAAAGGTCCATATAATCACAAATAGTCATAGTTGGTTGTTTTGTTTCCATCAGAGGCTACCTTTACTCTAAAGGAAACGGGTTAAGGTAAAAGGTAAATGGTTGAGTAGATAAAGGCTACAGTAACCACAATGTCAGTAACCACAATGTCAACACTGCACAGGCTCACATAATGGTGTAACTTCTAGCTCATGTTTTTTCCTGGCCAAGATTAATGTGATGGTTTTTGAAAAGACAGACTTGCAAATGGGTATGTTACTTGCGGCGGCTGTGGCTCAGTGGTAGAGCGGTTGCCTGCCAATCGGAAGGTTGGTGGTTCGATCCCCGCCCCTGCAGTCATTGTCGAAGTGTCCTTGGGCAAGACACTGAACCCCGAGTTGCCCCCGGTGCTGCGCATCGGAGTGTGAATGTGTGTGAATGTTTATCTGATGAGCAGGTGGCACCTTGTACGGCAGCCCCGGCCACAGTGTATGAATGTGTGTGAATGGTGAATGTTTCCTGTAGATGTAAAAAGCGCTTTGAGCAGTTGTTAAGACTGGAAAAGCGCTATATAAATACAGCACATTTACTTAATAACATACTTGTTGTTAGCATTTTATGTATGTACAGCTTTACAGCCCTTTCCTGCTGGAAGTTTTTGTCCTTTGATACTTTGTGGATATCTGGTACATATATTTCTCTATATTAGAAGTCACTTTAAGCCATTGATATTAGTTCTTGAGTTTTTATTTTGTTTTTAAACCTTAAACAACCAACAAATGAGCATGTACTGCAGAAAATGCCATTGGGGGTTAAATGATATACTTAGCCATACACTTGGTCTGGTAATGTGGAAGAATGCGATGTGATTAACCTTTAACGCCTTGATAAACTATCATGGCTTGAGTGATTTGGGCGGGCGGGTGGGCGTGTGTGCGTGCAGCGGCATGACACGTTACTATGGTTGCAGTGGAGGGCGTTATGCTCATGTAGGTTTATGAGCAGATATGCAACAGTTTGTGGATTGGGTAATTTATACTCAGTCTGGGTTCCGGCCTAAATGGAGCAATATAAAAGTGATACTGGAAAAGATGTTAGTTGGGTAGGCATGAATCCTCATCTTTTTCTGTACCTGATATCTTACAGTTTTTAGTTATGGAGAGGAGGTCACTGGTTCAGACAGACATACAGTCCCACAAGTCCTTTGAACAGGTGGAGCTGGAACAGGCTTTGATCACTGGTTACAAAGTATGACACTTTCTCAGTTGCCACAGAAAAAAAGGTTTTGTGGGGCCATGTTGAAAAGGCAGATGGCCTTATCAAATTATGTGGTTTAAGGGTGTTGGTCACAACATTTTCCACAAAATAAGAACGGCTGAGGATTTCCAACTGAACCATTTATGAGAGCAGGCAGTTCTCATTTCATCATCATATGTGCAAAACAACAGATAATCTGGCACAAAAGAAATTGTTTTATTTTGAGTTAATAAATTGATTAATAGCAATTGTGAAAGTGAAATGATGAAAAGGAACATTTTAGCATATACAGATACAGTCTTTTCAGTGCCTACTTGTACAGTTTGTACAAACAGAGAGGGAAACAGCATTACAAAAGCTGCAGCTACTGTGTGGTGGTTATAGCACAGACCGTAAAATAACAGTCTGCCGGTGGGGATGACTTCAGTAGTTGGTAAGGAGGGAGCAGTAGTCAAACTGAGACTGCTGCAGCACTTTGAGTTGCCTATTAATAGTTTGCTTTTTAATGTGATGAAGATGATGTTGCACTTGTAAAAGGGTAGTAGTGAGCTGTCATCGATGCAGTTTGTGCACAGTATAACAATTACAGTACACAGATTAATATTTTTGTGTCTGGCACTGTTTCATGAATAAAGTACTATTGACATACTGCTTAATGACAAAATAAAATGTTTAAAGATATTAAAGAAGAAAATAAGTTGTGCAAACATTGGGATCTACATTGGCACTGATGTAAAAACAATAATTCTGATTATTTACACTACCACTGCTACTATATTATTTATATTTAATTTTGAGCTTACTGTGGATTTGTTTGCACAGGTCCGAGACAAAATGAAAGACAGCAAAATACAGTAAGGTAGCACACAGGATGATATTTATTTTCAAGCAAAGTGTGATTTTTCCAAAATGACACAATTGTGTCCTGTGTTCTGGCTCCACCCTCAGGCCAAATTTCCTCATTTCTCATTTCTGTGTTGATTTGTACATATTTAGCTCCAGTAATGCCATGTATACCCATGCAATCATAACGTGTGTTGGGGAGATTCTTCTAGTTAAGGTCAACAAACACTTACAAACTTACTCTGGTTGAGTGCTAATGAATTTAATAAAATTTAACGTGGCACAGGTAGAATCCAAGGTGACAATTAATTTATCTTCAGACCAAGCTGAAGGCTCACATTGAACAACTTTTGGGGCTTTTCTGGACAGGCTACAGGGGCTCCTGGTTGAATTAAAGCTATGATATGTCAAAAGAACTTTCCCTGCTTTTCTTTTTTTCTTAGTAGGCTGAGTCAGAGGGAGAAAAAAATGAATAGTTGACATTCTTCTTGCGTAAGATAATTGGCTGTTAAATAGCGCATTAACAGTACATAGCTTTTGTTGACCGCAAACTTACATTAGCCTGTGGGTCCCAAATAAAACTTTGACTGAAAGTTTACACATTCAAACCTTAGCATCACTTAGTAAATAACAGTGACCAGCCATCTGTTTCCCTAATAACAGCCTTTGAGTGCCCTCTGATATGTACATTCCTGAAATACTACTGCTCACCGGCAGACTATAGCTCCTTTCACACATGCGCTGCAACCTTGAATTTATCAATACATTTCTCTGAGGAATTGTATGTGAAAATGTGAGAAATGTTACCAGTGAGGGAGAGCAGTTTTAAACATTTAAAACACTTCCGTGACAAAGGTAAAAAAAAAAGTGGCTCAAAGTACATTATTGACACACACACACACGCACGTGCACACACGCGTACACATGTCATTGCAGTGTTTCAACCTCCATTATTTACTTCATTACAGAGTTTATAAAAGCTTATGACTGTTGCATTAGAAACACTACTGTTGCTTCTTCTTTGGAGTCCCCTTTTTGCAACACTTACGGGTGCAGAACATGCAGCTTTTGAGTGTCACCCACAAAACAGTTAGAAGAATGATGACAAAAAAGCCGATAACATCCAGGCTATGATACTGAATCCAGTTCAAGTCATGTGCAGCCACCCTTAAGTGTTTGGCTCCTTTGTGTCTCATGACAAACTCGGTCCAGAAAACAGCCAGGTCCAAAACCTGAACAGGGCGGTCCAGGTGAATCTGAGACAGCTTCACCATATTCTCTTTGTAGCTGGGGAAGGGTCATATTTTGAAAATACAAAGTTAATAGTCTGATATTTAGTTTTGATCATCACAATGTATAATCGTATATCCTCACAGACAACATTTGTACAACTTTTTACACTATAAAATGTACAACATAAAATGCATTACATTGTCAGTATAAAGATAGCTTGACTTCTAACAGCAACAGTAATTAACAAACTGGTACAGCTTATTAAATGGACCATGCAAATAAATGTTCAGAATATAAATGCCGCAGATGTTATAGCATTAGCTACAACTTAGCATATATCAAGTATATTTAAAGAGTTGGATATCAAAAAACATTTTCATGACTCATTATTTTAGGGAAGTATTTGTGCATTATGCAATGTGTTCAAAAATAAACTAGTAAAAATGAAGCAAGCCTCTGCACACTTGACAATGAAAAATGATGACAAAAGAGTCTCTATTGGACATTGACCACTGAAAGGGACTACAATTCTGCAAAAGTAGTTATTTATTTACAACAATGTCCATGTGTTTTCAGCAACAAGTCATCCAAACCATTTGCTGAACAAGAGTGACAGGAACGTTTCATAACTTAGCGCAAGTCCTGTGTTTGTTTGAGCCATCTACCACCCCAACCTTACTCCTTACATAGAATTTGTCTAATATCTCTCATAATTCTCTTATTATTCTTCCCCTAACTTCCTCTTTTTGAACTCATAATAATCACGAGTGGCCACTAGGGGGCGCCGGGACTATGACTGTTAATGTGAGTCCTAGTTGCTGCTTGATTCATGGGAGCCCTTTTCGGGGAAAGACATTCTCGTTTTCAGTGTAGCATGCATGCATTAATACAATCTAGTTTAGTAATGAAAAAACATGTAGTTAGTTAAAAGTTAGATATGTGGCTTTTGTTTGTTTATATACACTTAAAAAGGCAGTACGCACTGCCGTTTATGTTTATGTAATTGCTTAGCAACGTTTTGTCTGGGGTGAACTTGCCCCAGGCAACATTGTTGAAAACACCTGTGTGGGTGGACCAAGGGTGTGCAGGTGCTTGACAAACTAATACTGAAAATAAAGCACTTTATTTTACATACTTTACACATAGAGTATAAAGTATTATTCTTCCATTTCTGTCAGTTCCTTTCTTCCTCCAGCTTTTTTAAATTCTGTCGGATTAAAGGTTTTTCTGTAGAGTTTTAGAACTCTAGAAGCGTTATGGAGTGTTTTTTTTTTAGCTGTGGGTCACTATTTTGGACTGATCTATACGTGATGGTAATGTGCCAAGATATGCACAATGCACAAGCAAATACAAGGAAGAAGACTGAAAGCTAGTAATGCTAAATATTAAAAAACAAAAACAATGCAGGATTTTAAATACTTTAAAAATCGGCTTTGTTAACGTTTTTTGAGGAGGGAAAATGCACCTGTAGCCTATGCTTTTCTGACTTTTTACTTTTCAACAAACAACTGAGTGACTCTTTAAATCACATAATCCACCTGTCTTACCTTTTGTCGTGGATGATTTTATTAAGCGCAGTCAATAGGTTTTCAGTCGTCACATCATAAATTGTGAGTTGCTCTGCAACACCACGGGACACCATGCGGTGAACATTGTCCCCCTGGTCCCCAAACAGTGGAAACATCAGCATGGGCACAGCATTACAGATACCCTCATAGATTCCGTGGGATCCTCCGTGAGTCATTAAGACTTTAGCTTTGGGATGGGCTGAAGAGCACAAAGACATACACAATTATAGGTCCAGTCCACCATAAACCGATTGCAGGTAATGTTTTAAAAACATACTTTGATTAGTTACATTACTTGATTACTTTGATAGTTTGAATGGTATGATTCATTACATGACTCTGTCTGGATAACACTATACACACCTAAAAGATCATTCTGAGGTAACCACTTCAAAAGTCTCACATTCTTGGGTACATCTTTAGGTTGGGCTCCAGTGTATCGCCACAGAACCTAAAACAGAAATAACACCAGTTTATTTTGAACATGTGATGTGCAAGCTCTTCATGTAATGACAGTTTGGCATGTTTACAACAAGGCAAAGTCCTATGGTTCAAACTGATTAAGGCTTTAGCAGGTATATGCGGAGTGTGGAAATATCTGCCTAACTTGTAAATGTTTGCAGAGCTTCTGTAGGAAGGCATTTGTGTGTTTTGTTTGTTTTAAGAGATAAATGACATTATAATACAGGTAATCAGAGTGCTTTGTTGTTGCATTAACTGATTACTAGCACTAGGTTATTTGATTGAATCTAAGTGAAGTGATATAATCAGTCATGGCTATTGTTACCCTTTGAGGAATTTGCCGAAAGGCATCAAAGAACAGTTTGGCCTTATCCTCAGGCATGCTGGACACCATTGAGCCCAGAGTAAAGACAATAAAGCCGTCATCCCCTGAGCCATCCACAAATTCCTCCAAGTCCTGCAGAGAGGTTGAAAAAGAAGCAAAAATTTGGTTGACAAAACATTTAAAAAAATAGTCTTAGTTTGTAGTATAATCCTAATAAAAAGTTAGTTGTCGTGTGCAATGACCAAAGTGCATTAGCTTTATATTTAGAGTTCAGCCATTATACCACACACGTCATTAATTATTTTCAAAAATAAAGGAAGGAATTAATTTTATCAACATTGCATTCAGCAGAAAGCCACCCAGTTAATTAATGTTAGAAGCACAATCTTATCTATGCTTATGTCAAAAACAATTTGCCGTTGTATTTGATTCCTTTCAACCCAACAGGACCCTTCAATTGTTTTTTAAGATTATGCTGGGCATAGTCCACAAATCTGCTTTTCCTGAAGTTCACACACTGGATGTTCCAGCAGACATATCTGTTCTTGCACAAGCTTGTTAGCCAATTGTTGGTAAATCATGATAAACAGTTCCTCTTTACAATCTTTTCAGCAACCGTTTGTCTCCATATCCAGCTCATAAGTAGACGTACCTTCTTGTACCACAGAAAATTATGACTGAAACATATGTACAGTACGTATATCAACGCATAATGCACAAGAAAAAAACGTAGCAAATCACTTGTTTTCAGTCCGTGAGTTATGTAGCTAACTGCATGTGTCACAAGAAATCTAAAACAAGCTCAAAACACATTTATTTAAGACATGATCACCTTATTAAGTTATTTTGGACAATCAAACAATTACCTATTAACATTAATATTATATTAATATAACAGTTCATCATAAAACCATTGATTGTTGTTTCTTCTGTTTTTTTAAGTGTAGTTTTTGTTTCATCAGCGTCTACGGGGCTTTAGCCTGTCTCAACACAGTGTGTGCTATTTGCCTTAAGTGCATCCAGATGTGATTATACATTCTTTACATACTCACCGCTGGCAGAGGAGCTTTCTTTGCACAATTGATACCTCCAATTAAAACCATGTTGGGCATGAGAGGTCTGGGTGTTTGAAAAGCATAGTCATGTCTGAGAAGCCAAATAGCGCCATGACTGAGAAGGTCCTTGTAGGTCATGTTGTCTCCTAAATACTTGCTGA
>NC_048417.1:20389257-20391972 GCF_013103735.1 Etheostoma cragini | reverse complement strand
GCTGGCTCGTTGTAAGAGCTGGTGGTAGCTGTTGTTAAGAGGTAGCTTTATGTGTTGCGTGTGAGTGAATGAGCGAGCAAGCTTTTATTTAAAATCTGCAGGAAGTTGGGAGGAGGGAGCTACTTTATAACCACAGGAAGTCTGAGTCTGAATGAGATGGGGATTTGGCTAGTACTCAGATAGTCTCCAGAAAATCTCTTATCTCTACTCCTTTGGGACTTTGCTTGTTTTCTTTTCACTTCGGGTCTTTCCTGTCATTTCTTGGTGGACTACTTTTCAACATATTTACTGTACAAGTGACATAATGCAACTTTTACCTTTTTATACTTGAAGGTGCAATGCCATTTTGTTATTATGGAATGTGAGGTAGTGCAGACTAAGCGTTATAGAAATAGTATGTCTATCCAATTAGATATGTTAACAGAAATAAGTTTAGTGTCTTTTGGGATATCAGTAGTAAAAACATAATTTTTTCTATTATTCATCATGTTAATTTTTATTTTTTCTTCTTATGTATTTATTTATATATTTATTTTCTCCAGCACTGGATTTGCAAGTCATGGTAGCTATGCATGTTTGCAGCTTGTACTACTTACAGATTGGTGCAAAGTCCTTTGTTTACTTTAGGCTGCTCTGGCTCTCCTCCCCGGAAAAAAACCCATGCGTACGGGCCATCACGTGTGCTCTTTTTAACCTCTTTTTTTTCACTCGCTCCAGTTGCACGCAAACCTACACCTACACCCATTGTAAAAACACAGATTGCGTGCAAAGCGTAGTGTGTAGTAGTGTGTTGTAATAGGAAACCGACACCCTCCTCTTTGGAGAAATCACATCAGACCAACAATCTAACGTGTGGAATTTTACCCTCGGTTACAACTTGCATGGCCTTGGGAAACTTTTAATAAGAGTGACTTGTTAAACCGATTGTGAAATGTAATACATCATTAGCTCATTCAAATTAAGGGAGAACAAGAATATAGCTGTTAGATGAATATCAGGAGTAAAGCAAGTTGATCCTCATGGATCCATGACACACACAACACCAAATTACCTTGTTGTAGAATGTGCTGTTCCTGCTTTGATTTTTATTTCCGAACAATGTAAACTACCTATCTCCAAGGGCAACACATTCTTTTACAGATTTAGGTGAATGACCACCTATTCTAGTAGAAACTGTTATTTTTAAAACTACAGCCACACATAATGGGCTATATTTGTAAGCACTTTCTTCTTCCTCTGTTTTTTGCCCTCCGTGCAGGTCTTCCAGCAGACAAACCTGTTCTTTGAAAAGCTGGTTAGCCAGCTGTTGGTCAATTATGATAAACAGTTCATCTTTAGAATCTTTTCAGCGTCCGTGTTTTTCTTGATATCCAGCTCATAAGTAGAAGTAGCTTCTTGTACCACAGAAAACAATGACTGAAACTAAATAGTTGTTGTATAATATTGAAATATTCCGCATGTCCCCAAAATGTATAACATATGTAAGGAAAATAAAAAAATTGGTGCTTGTCTACACTCTGACACAGCTGTTCTGTTTCCTGAAACCTTTTGGCGAGCAGCACTAATGCAGAGATTTTAAATTCCCTGAATCCTTTCCACTTATTATGTTATGTAAGTTTACAAAAATCAAATTGTTGTTTTCACTGACTGGTTCAATGCATAATGCACAAGAAAAAACGTAGCAAATGAAGTGTTTTCAGTCCTTAAGTCATGGATACATATCCAGCTGGCCGTGTCACAAGAAATTTACAACAAGCTGAAAACCCATTTATTTAACACATGATCACCTTACTTAGTTATTTTGGACAAGCAAACAACTACCTATGGACACACCGCTGCGTGTTTTTGCTGCTGACAAAAGTTTACCAATAGCTTAAAAATAACGAGAGAAGAATCTGTGGGTAGTGCAACAGAAATATTGACCCGAAAGAGCTGCAGTACTGAGTAATGATTCTCCATTAGTTCATCACTGAGCGACCCCTCTCATATTATACTTTGCAATACAATGCAATGATTCAATATGAAACTGTTGTATTGGTGTTTTTTCTGGTTTTCAGTGTAGTTTTTGTTTCATCAACGTGAATGGGGCTTTAGCTTGTCTAAACACAGGGACAGTGTATGCTATTTACCTTAAACGTGCTCTTAGCGATGTCATGAATTTTTTTAGGCTACAACATTTTTTGTCACATACAGCAAACATCTCCTCACTAGCCGCGAGCTGTCTGTCCCCAGAACAAACTCTAAAAAAAACGGTCTCTGTAGACAGCCCAGGGTCTACACACGGCAACAAAAACAAACTTTGCCAACCTTAACCACAATAACTAAACAGTGTCCCGGCCAATAACCGACAAGAAGGATTTGGGGGTGGGAGTTGGGGGGTTAGTGTGGGGAAGGGAAGGGGAGGGGATGTGTTGAGGAGGAAGGAGGGGCGAGCTAGATTGCATTTTGTTTGACAATACTTCGAACGTCAATAAGAAGTGAAATCCCCCAACATTGCTTAGAGCCCTTTTAAGTGCATCCAGATGTGATTATACATTCTTTACATACTCACCGCTGGCAGAGGAGCTTTCTTTGCACAATTGATACCGCCAATTAAAACCATGTTGGGCATGAGAGGTCTGGGTGTTTGAAAAGCAAAGTCATGTCTGAGAAGCCAAATAGCGCCATGACTGAGAAGGTCCTTGTAGGTCATGTTGTCTCCTAAATACTTGCTGA
>NC_048417.1:20385496-20389157 GCF_013103735.1 Etheostoma cragini | reverse complement strand
GGAGAGGCGTCCGCCAGTATCCCCGACTCGCGCATGTTAGCGAGGGCCCTCCATCGCTGCTTGCAGCTTTAATTCTTTGTGTATTTCTTCAAAGCACTTAATAAGTCAGATGTTTCTCTTGTTTGAACATTTTAATTAAAATTATACTTTATTATACTAATTATAATAAAATTACGTTTGTCATAAAATGCTCAAAATATGAACATAACTGACACAAATTTAACATGTAAATAGACAAAGTTCCTTAAGGAGTTTCTATTGATCTGAAAAGACTTTTTTTTTTTAATTTGGTTGTGCAGCCAGATATAACTGACAGGCATCGCCTTGGCTGCAAACTGACAATTAAGCCACAGTATCTTATTATTTTAAAAAGTGGCACATTTCATCAGGTTGTCAAAATCGTGTCATACTTGTTTTGGGAATGTTAGAATTCCATTAACTTATATACTGTTTTCAGATTCATCCTTGCATTTTTCGAGAACATATTCACATGCTTAAAAAAACTTTACTTCTCTCATTCTGCACATGGCCTGTGTCCAACTTGAGTCTGAGACTGATTGCAGCGGGTTTTTTACCATAAAAAGTAGCAGATAAAAGCTTCTGAACCAAATACTACTCAGAATGATTCAGCAGTAATGTGATCCAAAATTGGGCAGAAGGTAACAACAATGGCAGCAACAATTACGGCATTCCCTGATTCAGCATGTAAATAGTCCTGTTTAAACAACATTGGCTGAAAATATCTGCAATAGCTTGTCTGGACCTGTTATAGAAACCTGGCTTGGTGTTACATGACACTGAGCAGAGAGTATTAAAAAAAAAACATTGAAAGCGGAGCGCACACACTGGTTTCTCTGAAGTACGTTTACATCATTAGTTGAAGCTTTGGCCACATTTAACAGGAAAATCTGACATTGCAACATTAAAGATATGAAAGAAGATACGTAAAAAGCATAATAGTTCCCCTTAAGCTTTGTCCCACTTTTATGAGCTTTAACGATAATATGTTGTTTGGAGCTGAAAATATATATTAGCCTACATAGGGATTATAAAAAAGAGATGCGAGATCAACATGAAAGTAGCATATTTCATGTTTTACAGATAATTGCACATCAACCCAAACCCAGCCCTGTTTCCTGTCACAGCTGTTACTCCTATGAGTATATGAATGTCACGTAATCACCAAATTGCGTGCCAGATCTATCTAATAGTTTTTGAGACGTTCCGGTTACAACCAAAAATAGCAACCTCATGGTGGTGCTACAGGGAAAGTCAGGGGATCACACAAGTCATTAGAATTCATTGGCTGGGGATTGTGAATGTTTAAAATGTAATGGCAATCAAACTTATAGCTGCTGAAATGTTTCAGTTGTGTTGGACAGAGTTAAGCTGTTATTGGACTTATGTTTGTCATGTGGCCAGACACACCACTCCAAATCAATGCTAAGCTTGTTCCATAACTGCTGGATGTGTTAGCTAATGACTTTGCCATATCAAGCTGAAAAGTAAGGTGAGTCTGCGTTGTGCCCACATCTTGTTTCTGCTGCCACAAAGGCCATTTTCCCATCCCAAAACTTGGAAATCATCAGACCCGTCACTCTGCCTAAATTTTTAACTTCCATTCATGCCAACTTCCCAGTTTGTGAATATCCAGCCAACTGCAAGACATGTACTGGTTTAGATACCTAAAACGCATAGCTAAACCACAGAGAAATACTGCAATGTTATAGATTACACATCTGTGTAGAAGAAATGGAGTGCCAACACCTAAGAGACAGAAGGGGAAGAAAGGTCAAGGATTACACATGGTAAATGTGCTTAAAAGCTCCACCTCCCCCTTGTGCAAGAGCCTCATTTCCCCTGCATTCCAGGTTATCTCAAGGGTATCAGTCTCAGGGTCTTGCCTTTTAATTTGTTAAGGGAAACTAGGCACTGGGTCGAGGTACAACAGCCAAGTTCAAACTGGTTATGATTGGCAATGCAAGTTCATGCAGTGGTAAAGCCTCTGGAGCCCTTTAAAAGTTGAAGCATGACTTTGAAAATATCTGTATGTTTAAAAAAAAAAAAAAAACGCCTTACACTGTCAAACACACGTTTAAGGAGAGTGTAGTAGTATCCAATCACTGTGTGAAGTGGCCTTGCTTGTGGGATTGTTAGTTTCAGAAAGTTAATTCTTCTTCTTCAGAAAGGCTCATGGGAAGGGACTGTTAGACACTGTTCAACCATCCAACATTTACTACAGTTGACACCTTTAGACTATATCTACACTAACCAAGGGAAATCGAAAATTTAAATAACAAAATAACAGTTACATTCCTTATATTTCAGTCGGCAAGAAACAAAACTGTAAGAAGTGGGACAGACACAGTGTGGCTACTCCGTTCAGTTATTTACTGCCTCTGGACTTATGTCATCATGTAAGAAAAGCTTAGTTTTCCCCATCCAGCGTTGGATTAGCTTCAGATTTAGCTTTTCTGGAGACTACTTTTTTCAGTGTTAAACACAGCGTGCACGCAGGGCAAAAAACTATGAAAAAAGGAAGTTTTCAAATACAGCCCATTTGGTGTGGCTGTAGTCTTAAAAGTAACAGTGTCTGCTATGAGAATAGATGGTCATTCACCTAAATCTGTAATATAATGTGTGTTGCCCTTCCAAGTAGGTAGTTTACATTGTGTAGAAATAAAAATCAAAGCAGGAACAGCACATGCTACAATAAGGTAATTTGGTGTTGTTTGTTTCATGGATCCATTAGGATCAACTTACTTTACTCCTGATATTCTTCTAATAATTATATTCTTTTTCTTCCTTAATTTGAATAAGCTAATGTTATATTCAATTTCACAATCAGTGAAACAGTCACTCTGATTAAGAGTTTCCCAAGGCCATGCAAGTTGTAACCGAGGGTAAAATTCCACACGTTAGATTGTTGGTCTGATGGGATTCCACAAAAGAGTAGAGTGTTGGTTTCTTGTTACAACACACTACTATCAACAACACTTTGCACGCAATCCTTTTTCTTTTTCTTTTTACGGTGGCTTTCGGTGAAGGTTTGCGTGCAACTGGAGCGAGTGAAAAAAAAAAAGGTTAAAACAGCCCACGCAACGGTCCGCACGTGTGTTTTTTTTCCGGAGAGGAGAGCCAGAGCAGCCTTAAGTAAGCAAAGGACTATGCAGTAATCTGTAAGTAGTACAAGCTGCAAACATGCATAGCTACCATGGCAAATCCAGTGCTGGAGAAAATAAATGACTAATTAAATAAGAAGAAGGAAAAATTGCAATTGTGCACAACCTCACATTCCATAACAACAAAACGGCATTGCAACTTACAATATAAAAAGGTAAAAGTTCCATCATGTCACTTTTAAATATGACGAAAATCAATCCACCAAGACACAACAGGAAAGACCTGAAGTGAAAAGAAAACAAGCAAAGTCCCAAAGGAGTAGAGATAAGAGATTATCTGGAGACTATCTGAGTACTAGCCAAATCCCCATCTCATTCAGACTCAGATTCAGATTCAGACTTCCTGTGGTTATAAAGTAGCTACCTCCTCCCAACTTCCTGCAGATTTTAAACAAAAGCTCGCTCGCTCATTCACTCACACGCAACACATAAAGCTACCTCTTAACAACAGCTACCACCAGCTCTTACAACGAGCCAGC
>NC_048417.1:20359615-20385396 GCF_013103735.1 Etheostoma cragini | reverse complement strand
TCGGCGCTCGGGCCCTAATAATAATTCCTTCAGTTCCAATAGGGCCTTCGCCGCCTGTCGGCGCTCGGGCCCTAAAAAAGAGCCTTTTATGAGAAACTCTTGTACTAATGTAGTTTTGATGTTGCTGCAAACTATGAACTGATTGCACAGTTCTACCAGGTGATGGTGCCAAAGCCATAAAAACAACAACCGAGTGGATATTTTCCGGTAGTTTACTGTACCATTAATCAATAATCCAGGGGGAATTCCCATGTACAGGCCCTTTTTCATTTCAGCTACAAAAACTTAGTTACAAAACCGGGACACATTAGAGGTTTCCAGTAGCCAACCATTGTGAGAGTGAATCAGTTACATGGTCCCATCAATCTTTTCTGAGACAAAATGTAATTCATAAAAGTTAATAGCAGTCCAATATCAGTGTTCAAAGTTCAGGCCAGTTGGTAATATTCCAAATGACATTAGACAATATTGTGTCTAAGTTAACATAACATGTATTTGCAAATATCATATTCATGCCAACTGTAAAGACTGTAGTTTACACATTGTGAGGTCATTACATTCATACTTTTCAGGAAAGAAAGTGTTAAGCCCTGTGTGCATAGCAAGCACTGGTGTGCCCTCCCTCTCTTTCTTTCTCCTCCTGCTTTTATTCAAACATGTCAGATCAAATGTGTGAAAGAGGCTCTACTGAGGAGGCATTATTGGTATTTCAGTTTGGAATGTATCCAATCATGATCTGCTTTGGTCTGCCTGTATGTAATTCTACCTTCAATGAAAATACACACTGTCATGTGAGAGGTCCCTTTTAATACCACCAAGTGTAACTTTAGATTACATTTAGCACAAAGTATCCATAGCCATATGATGAAGTGCCTGCGTTTCCCCTTACAAGGACTCTTTAACTCTTTCTTTCTTTATGTATGTAAACACACCCCAATGTTATATGGTCAAAAATTACTAATACTTGTGTCATAAAAATGAATGGATTGAAAAAAAAAGAGTTTACAAAAACTCCCAGATGATAGACACAAGAGATGGATGGAGACATGAACGGATCTGGATGTATTGTGTATGAGGAAGAGGGGACCTTTACTATGGATTGGGTACTAAAGTCTTTTAATTAGTCTGCAATTCAAATTCAATATTTGAAATGGGGTGATGTTTTATTTGCACGCAGCGACTATTTCCACAGAAAGGATGGCATGCATTAAATCAGAAGTCTATTGTTGCATTCAGTAGAAAGGTAATACATTGTAAGGAGATACCTTCACGTTGAAATGATACTGCCTCATTGCTGCAATCAGCAACATTTTGTTCTGAACGCTCTTCTTGTGTTTCATTGTGTCGCATTCATACATTACCTGTATTGCCTAAGTACTTCTAACACTTCAATCTCTACCACACAGCCATTAAAGCTTAAATGTAGAGAAAGATCATACTAATTAAAAACACTAATTATATGAATCCGATTATTTAAACTGCAGGATGTAACTTGAATATTTAAGTAGGAACTAACCATTTTACTAACCACACTGTAAACTAATTGCAACTGCAGTCTTCTCTATAAAGAGAGTTGCTTGGCTGTGACCACATGGTGGTGCCACGGTCACACAGATTGCTAAAGTCCAAAATCAGCACAACGTTTGACCTTTTGCTGTCCGCT
Organism: Etheostoma cragini; assembly: GCF_013103735.1. Lineage (NCBI taxonomy): Eukaryota > Metazoa > Chordata > Actinopteri > Perciformes > Percidae > Etheostoma > Etheostoma cragini. Next base: position 20,383,733 of record NC_048417.1, on the reverse strand, counting down.
CTGTGGTCAGGACTGCCGCGTCAGCCAGTTTTCAAATGAATAAAGATCACTCGACATAGTGATTATTTTTTACTACTGGCATCTTTCTAATAGCCCTGTAGGGGATTTTTTTGCAAGTTGGAAGTCATTATTTTGTAAATTAAAATAATACAGTTTTGTGTGCATTTTAGACCTTATTCGTGGCTACAGTTGCTCCAATGTGACTGAACGTTTACCACCAACGCTTATTAAACTACCAGACATGCGAGATTACAAGTATAACGTTTAAAGGGTTAAAACGTGGACGTGTTGCCGGACAAAACCTGATAACAGTGACATCAAGACTCTTACTTACTTACTTGTCTCCTCGACGGAGCAAGTGAGACTTCAAAGGTAGATCTTTGGTCTGGCTCTGTGCACGGATGCGCACCGACCTTGGAGTCTCCAGACGCGCAGCGGAGGATTTTGCGCACTGAAATAAAGTAAGCTAGAGCTGAAGAGAGCGCACAGCGAGCGGACTGCTTTCTGACAGACTGCAGTCCTGTCACTGGGGTCCGGGCTCACTTGGCCATACTTTACCTTGCGTATCGTCATTCTATTGATAGAGAGGGGAATATATAGTCGGCAGCTTATTTTGGTTTGGCTTGATTCGCAACTTAGAGGACTGTTATTTCAACTGAGCCATTGTAGCCGTCTCACATTGTTTGTAGAGACATCCAAGTGTCCCAGCTGCTCAGGGAGAATTCACTCAACAGCCTGAGAGGCGGAGACGTTTGAGAGGATTTTAGGACTCTTACCCGAGTGGATTGAACAAGGATGATTGTAACCGCTTAACTCATCTAACAGAGGTAGTAGTACATTAAAAAACGGTAAGGAAAAGTTTTTTTTCATTTTCAAAAGCTAAGATTCAAATCTACAATCTTTGAGGTCCTCCCAAATTTACAGTTTTTTTGAAAGTGATTTTACATTGTCAATGTTTTCACTTTTCTCACAGGTGATCACAGCAATGCTTCAACGACATGTGCGTCTGCCCCTCTCCAAATCTTCCAGAGGATTTAAGCGCCGCGCATTTTGAATAAGTCGAGAAGTCATTGAAGATGAGAGCTCTACAAACATTCCTGTTTCTTTTCCTCCTGCACCAGGTGAGCTGAGAGGGAATAAGAAAATAATATGTCTGTGATCACAAGAAGGCTTTAAGAGAAACTTAGAGACAGTAGGCTAAGTGGCTTTACTGTACTGAGTGTTTTTATTTTTATTATGCTCCTGGTCCCTTACAAGATATTTATCAGTCAAAGTTATATATCTCTATATATATATATATATATCTATATATATATATATATATATATATGATATATATATTGACTATATTTACATATGTTGTTGATCTGTGTGAGTTATTGTAGATCTGCATTATATAGCTCATGCAATGTGATTAATCAATGAACACTTAATGCCAGATGACATTTCAATAAATTGCTGGCGTCATATTGTATTTGATACAGTCATCAGCACCAAATATGCTGAATTTATCATGAAGGATTAAAGGCATAAGGCTGTTTTTTTGTTATTTGAATTTATCTAATAAAATATATGAAATATTTTATGAACATAATTTTTAACATTTATTAAGATATGCTGAAATTTTAAATTTCTGCAGCCTACATAAAAATATATTTCACAAACACAAATAGCCAAATCTATCATATTACATTTTTCAGAAGAGTATTGCTACTACTCAACTACTTCTGCTTCTGTCAATAGCCATAATTTCCTAACAATAATACAGAACATGTACGTTACATTCTGAGTAAATGTGAGCACAGTGCTCATTATATTAGAATGTATAGTTCTGCAATATTCATAATTGAAAAGTGGAGTAAGTGTACTTTAAAAAAATAGATTTACTGTTCACTGAATATTATTGATATGCCAGCTTGCATAGATTATAGCTTCTTTCCACCGTGGTGAGTCTGCCTCTGTCACGTATGGTTCAGAAGACAACTGCCTATTCCTTTTTTTTTGCCATAAATAGTTGTCTGGTTAGAAATAGTGGTTAGTAATCATTTATCATTCATTTTGTTTCCAGGCTTGAACAAGGTTTGACCTCTGTATTGAACCCTCTTTTTTCCGTAGTAAAATGGAGGGCAGAGTTAAAAACTCATGAAATATGATGAGTGTGAACAATAGGTAAAAATTGCAGAACCCACATGTTTTCAAAGCCTGCGCTGATCCTCCTGTATGACTTATACAATGTGATGAAATCACAAGTCCCTGTGAATACATGTGAAATTATTAGCATTTAGCAGAGTTTTATTGCCTTGACAGAAAATTTCAGAATAGTCTATTGTTATTGCAGGAAATAAGCTCTCAAAAAGAAGATCATAAGCTTTAGGGACATATAAAAGTATTTTCCACCATTTTTATTTCAATGGCTACTGATGTCCTCTATGGGCAGTTGAATTAAATACCGTGCTTTACCGTGATCATCCATGCTTTACGGACTCTTGCTGTGATCTGAACGGAAAATGCCATGATATTGAAGAAGTTCTTCACATCTGTGCTATCCTCAAAGACGGCTTTTTTAAAGATAGCAATGAACTATGCAGATGCAGCGGCAAAGTGCCGTCTGCTCTGGCTGCTGTTGTTATCAGCCTTGTGCCTATTGGGAGCTCTACCTCCAGAGAGAGAGAGAGACGCACAGGCGGCCTCCCTGGAGAGGTTCTCTTCATATGCCTCAGTGGCTCCCCTCCCAGCAGACCTACCACTGTCTGACTGGGGACATATTGGTCCTCAGTAATATTCCCCCACCTTCCAAAGGGTAGAAAATAATTAAATACCAGGCTGACGTTAACTGAAGGCATGACATATGTACCTAACTTCTTCAGCTGCAAACAACTTTTTCCTTAGTATGTATCCTTCGTAGAATAGTTAACTATGAGGACTGTAAGGATGTAACTAGGGTAAAATGTGGCGAAGTTGCAATGCTTGATTTTACTGGACGCACCACAGACATCTGAACCCACACTGAAGGATACATTTACGTTGTTTTAAGTAGAGATTCGGTGTCTGTAGCAGCATCACATACTTGGCTGCCTCCTCCAAACCATGAAACCAAAACACAAACACTTTCACTCTTGTGACTTCAAACACACTCATACAAAAAAAAAGCAGAACATGAATCAAGTGGTGAAAATGTAACCTCAGTCCCAGCATCTGTTCCATGCCCCAGGGACAAATAAGAGGGTCAAAGCCATCCTGGGAGAATCCATTTTTCCCCATGACATCTGCTGCCTTTACCCTGTGTGCAATGACAACAGAACAATGTAGATGAAGATAAAGACATACTTAAGAGCCCTGCTCTTTGCCATCTCAATCTGCCTGTCCTGCCCCACAGATTACATGCAGGAAAAGTGGGTTATTCCAACACTGCTCAGGATTAAGTGTGAGAAGACGTTGACAAAGTCTATTACACCTTTGTATCTTAGTGCCGGGGTAAGAGCTCTTTGGTAATGTTATGTCATGACAAAGCATCTATCTGGCCCATGCCAAGAGGATCAGCGGCGGCATTTAATGTATATCTACCTCCTCTGGTACAGTAAATGCTGGCCAGGATCGCACTGAGCAGGGCTGGAGCGAGCATCCTGATAGAAGGGTGTGACGCATTAAAGAGACAAAGCTTAGCTGGTTACTCATTTAAACTGAAGATGTCTTGTCCTCTGGGTTTGCTACATCCTTGGAGTTCATCCCTGCAACTTTGATGTGCACTGATTGAAGGGATTACAAGTCATTTCCCAAAGGATTTGGCACACATTTCAACAATTATTTACATGTAGTCACTTGATTATTTATGTGTTCATGTGGGAAATCATTAGACCAAGAAAGTGAGAATGTGAAGTAAATTTGGTTCAGTTTTAGCCGCTAATATTATTGTAAAAATCTGCCAGAGGATTTTTTTTCTTCTTCCCGCCTGAATTTCTTTCTCTGCCGTGCTGGAGCGAAACAGTGAGGCTCTATTCAAAGTTAGAAAGGGCTCCGGCAAGGACAACAGTTTTATCCCTGTGTTCATAACAAAACACAAATTCAACATAAATTCCCTCTCTAAGGACTCTTTAACCCTTTTCCCCTTCCTCATGCTCAATTAGGTTTGGTTTTATTATTTATTTATTGTATATTTAAAGGCAACTAACACTGGGAAGAGTAATACAATGTACAGTGGGGGATTAGGAGAAGCTCTTTAATCTCATGCTTCTGATAATACTGCATAGGCTGATTGATTAGTTTTTCAGGAAGCTTATGTCAGAAAAACCTAATCCGTCTTTGGATTGTGCCAGCCTTGTAAGGTTTTCCGTGCTGCCACTTTATCATGGCGGCGAATTACAGAGCTGCTGGGCTGTGATAAGGTCCTCGTCTCTTTTACAGACCCCACCGCCCAGCCCCCTGCACCCCTCCTTTCCCTCTGGACAATAAAAAAAATTGTGTTTATATTCTTCACATCCCTGCTCTGCCTGGTCCTCACATCAACCTCTCCCAGGATTCGCCTTGTAAGAAAAAGAGAAAAAAGAAGTGGAACTTAAGTCTTCAAAAACCCACCAGAGAAATTTGGTGCGGACAGAGAAAATATAAGAGGAAAAAGGCAGGCAGGCAAGTCGAAATTTCTTTGGAAGAAGTGATTAAACATGGATTCACAGAGTGAAGGGGCCTTGTATGCATGTGGTGCCTTCCAGGAATCATTTTAGGGCTTACATGGTGCTGATGTGTATTTGTGCTCATATTGAGGTTACAATCTTTCTAGCCAGAAGGCTTGACTAGATAAGCCCTCATAAACAATACTGTCTGTGGCATTTGCAGTCTTCAGCCTGTATGTTGTCTCAGACCTCTGAAGGAAAGGTTGCTATTTTTTGTGCACTAAATCCCTCAAATGTATCTTGCGGACACTACAGGTTGTATTGACTCTATTGAACCTATTCCTTTTCCAATTATCAATCATAATTGTGTGTGTACTGGCAACAAATCCATGCTGAAGGTCCTGAAATGAAAAGAAAGATGGTCCGAATGATTAATAGGTGGGATGCAATTGCCCTTTGCATTGACAATAATCATAATCTGGCAGCTGGATGGACCATTAACGACTTAACTCAAACAATTATGAGCAACACAATTACTCCTCTCCCCCCCCCCCCCCCCCCCCCCCCCCCCCCCCCCAGCTTCTCTCATGATCTGAACTGTTAACAATGAAGTGAAGTTCTGAGCAGCTCGCACCCACTGTGGCAGCTCTGGTGCAGGAAACATTATGTTTAATATGATTTTGAGTTTCCTGTTCTTGCTCCACAGCTATGAATTTTTATGGCCGATGTGCGGCCCGAGGCAGTGTTAGATCTGGAGGCTCCGCTACCTTATAGCATTGTCATTACCGCTCTGCAGGGTCAGACACATCCGGCACCCTCTAAAGCACAAGCTCGCTGTTTAGCGGCTCTTTTTTTACGGTCTGCATCGCTTTTCACTGCTGTGCTGCAGCAAATCAAAATGTGGAGATGCAGTTTATATACAGCAGGTGTTTTGTCTGAAACGTGGTGCAGATGATGGAATATCATCAGAGGAATCGGGCTGTCTCTTTTTCTTCCATTAAATCAAATATTTCAATAGTTGTGTTGTTGCTGTACAGCTGTGAGCTCTCGATTTATGTTTGAAATGCCAGACATACGATCAGATACGCACATTACATCACATAGAACCACGACTCTGGTCGGCACAGAAGCAAAGTTTCTGCCACTTCTCAAATACTTTGACATGTAAAGTTCTTAATTACCATGTTGTTTGGCACTTTGGAGAAGGCGATCACATTACATGTCAGAGGTTGGAAAAATGATTGACCTCTTTAATTAAAGGTGTGTTGCTTTCCTGTAAAAAGGCAAGGTGTGACAGCTTTAGAATAAGTACAATAAATCTCCTTTCTGATTATTTTCACTTTTGCATTTCCACCTCTGCCTCTGGGCTTTGAGGCCTGTCATTTCCAGCCCTAACAAAGCACTGTCAGCTACCCTCTGTCTTTGTATATTTCTTGTGAAGTACTCGTCTTCTGAACTACTCACAGAAAAAGGAAGCAACGTCTTCCCTGCTCTTGTTTCTTCTTCAAAGGGAGCTGTTTCTCTGAAATCAGCCAAGGCACAATCTGCTTTGAGAACAGAAACAATTGCTCTGTCAAATGTAGCGGACGTATGTTAGCGCAAATCAAGAGAAAACATTTTTTGAATTAAACAAGCGAATCATTTATAGCATGGGTTTGAAGAGAAGAAAACCCACATACACATGCACACAGGCGCACACACACACAGAAAAAAACATTTAAATGATGTCTCCCTGAGAAGAAAGAGGAAATACTAAAAAAACTTGAAATATTCATGTCAGAATAGCATGGAATGCCTCCTCAAGTATTAGCTGAGGAGTTTTACAAGCATGTTTACAATTGTTGTACAAAGTAGAAGGTGTTACAAATTGGTCAAGAGAATGGCAATTACACTGAGTCCAACATGCTTAGTGGTATTATCCTGCTGAATCCCTGCTATCAGACATATGGAGGTTTGCTGCAGGTGTCAGGAGCCAGCACAGGAGTTGCTGCTTTGACCATGTAAGGGGATTATGAAACTGATGATGCGTTAAAAGGTAACGCCTGCCTAAAAGTGAAGTGTTCAGGGCTTTGCTGCTGTCACATGTGGCAGGTGCTGAGATAACACGAGTATCCAGATTACCTGGAGGATCTCGTCCCAGAGCCCCTCCTCTTCCTTCTTCTCTCCAGTGGGATCTTTGCGAACACTTACTCAACACCTGACATCATCACTGCATTTAAATATCCCACAAAGAGCCGTTCTCACTAACATCTCACTTTCACCCGCCGGGCATTGTCACCAATGTGTTGTAGGTGAAAAAATGAAATGATGATGATCCCCTGCAGCTAAGTCACAAAGGAGGCACGCTGTGGTACAGTATAAACTGTGACCAAGAATGCAAATTTGATTTGTATTTTTTTTCATTCAGTGAAAGCATTGGATGCACAGTAAATATTCTCAAAATGATAAAGCGTCCTCCTTGATGTTTTACAATTCAGTTTTACAAACACAAACACTATGCTTGTTACAAGCACACACAGTGAAGCACAGCAGCACACAAACATGCAAAAGATTACAACTAAAAAAAAAAGACTGTTTGCCATAAAACCATCAATAATCCAAGGTACAAACAGGCCTGGCTTTTAAAGGAAACAGGAGATGTCACTCTGATTGGTTTATTGCATGTTACGCCCAAAACACACCTATGATTAATGAAGACACTAAGTACAACCCTTTTGAACCCTTCAAACTAGCAAAATTGGATTCGTTCACGCTCTAAATGCACCTGTGCCATGAGCTTCACGCCGATAAAATAGGGCCCTAATGTGAATACATCAGTTGTGTTAGCCCATACTATAATCAGTGATGGGAATAACAACGCTACAAGATAACGGCAATACTAACGGTGTTACCGTTTTCAGTAGTGAGTAATCTAATTGATTACTCTTCCCATCTTTATAACGCTGCTATCGTTACTGCCAAAAAATGGACCGCATTACTATAATTGAAGCTGTTTTTTTTCATCAGACCAACTTGACCTCTGAGCCGAGAGTCAAAGACTTTTTTCTTCCTTGGTTAGTGGGCCGTGTACGAGACAAGCGCATAAATGCTGACGATTGGCTGAGTAAAATTTCATGGTAAGCCAATCAGAGGTAGAGTTGGGCGGGTTCATAAGATGTAGTCGGACAAATAACAAACAACACGAGCGTGTGAGTCAACGAGAAACAGGTATGGCGTTATGAAATCAGGGAGAGAGGTAACTTTTCCAGCTAAAGATTTCCCACCGTGGTCAGAAAACCTAAGGGAGACATTTTGTTTCTCTCACAATGACTCTAGAGTGGCTACTCGCTCCAAAGCTAATCGCTGTCCCTCTCTCACTTCTCCCTCGCTCCATCAAACACACACACACACACACACACACACACACACACGCGCCGGCTCAAAAGTATAAACATCAGGCTACTTACATTATTTCCAGTAAAAAGGGTGTATATATTTTTTATTTATTTTTGCTATAGTGCTTAACAAGCATTATTAAATTTTGCCAAGTTTTGGCCTTTTGAGGGGCAATAAATATCAGCAGTTCCAAAACATTTATTGTATTATTTGTATTGATCCACTAGATATAATATCTACAGACATGGTATTTGATTCTCACATTGAGTCTCACTTTGTCCCACAGCAACATTAAAAGAGTTTAGATATGTGCACAGTTTCTGGTAATAATGTATTGTTTTAAGTGTCCATTTTGTTACAATAATCAGATTTATCATAAATAATTGAACATGCACATGTATTTTATGCTCTGTTAAAGAGAGGTGGAAGTGGGGTCACATTTGAGCATTTAAAAAAAATGCATTAGCTACTTTTATAAATTGTAACCAAGTATCTGATTTTGTTACTTTTTGGAAGAAGTAACCAGTAACTTTTACTTTTACTAATTACTTTTTAAAAGTAACTTGCCCAACACTAACTATAATAAAACACCTACATGGACCATTCAGCTTCACAGCAAGTACTTTTACTTTAGATGTTTTAAGTACATTTTGCTGATTATACTTGAAACCACATTTTAAATGTAGAAGGATTACTTGTTGTGGAATATCTTTTGTTGTAATGCTACTTTGACTTAATCCCCGACTTCCCTCACTGAATGTGAATCTCAAAATAATTTAGTCAATGTTCAAGAATGACATGAGTTTGAGTTACATGGCCAATTTTGAATTTAATTTAGAAGACGCAGCAAACCAGCTATCGATTGCTCCAATATAAAAACTGATCAAGAACAGTAGTGCTGTGTGCAATATTTCCACTAGTTTATGTACGGTGGCCTGTAAGTTGTGGTTGGTCTACACAAAGGATGTCCTGGCTTCATTGCAAGATAACATTTTTTACACCTGATTGAATTGGACTTGCTCTTCATCAGGGCATCAATGGAAAAGGATGTGTCTAATAAATTTCTGTTGCAAATAGATTTGGCTAACATTTATTTTACCCAAAAGAAAAGATGATGCAGATGACTGGAAGCTGTGGCTTTGTTGCCTTTATGCACACATAGAAAGACAGGCTACTAAGTTGATGTAATACTCTTTAGAGCTATTGGTAGGAATGCTATAATAGGAGCTATATGTGGTAGAATTTCCTGTAATTTGTTGTGTTGGAAACACTGAAAATACGTTTTTATAATTCTTTGTTGGCAGCTTCCACACTGCAGGTGAGGTAATTTTGCGTGATTTGTGCAGTTTAGTGTATTGCTTCCTGTAGGGAAATGCTCTCTAATGATACTGAATGCTTCACTTAGACGACTCATGCAAACAGAAAAGCAAATAGAATTCTGTGTCCAAAAAAGATGAGGTGTGCCGTGGTTTCAGTCAGTGTCGCCTGCTGGGAAGAGAGGAAAGAGAAGATTGTGACACTATAGTCTAATGTCTCACATCATAGGATTTATGTTAGGCACAGGAGGGTTTGTTACGTGCTGTAATTTATGCTAATCATAAGACGTGAGCAGATATGAGTGACATCCTGAGTTTTCAGATAATATTTTGCAGCAACATGTTTGCAAAACAGGCTCTTAAACATAGTTAATTTGAGTTGAATATACAACAAACACATGCGTTATAACTCTATGAGCTCAATGTGTTGTGCTGTGTTTGTATCAGAATAAAACAAGGCATGCATGGACAGAGAATTTCCATTGAGAACACATTTTTAATTTCTTGAGGAGGGCAGTAGTGAGAGCTCTTGCTGTCTATCATGGCTTTAATTGTCTTTTCACTTCTCCACCATAAAGGTCAGAGGGCAAGGATAGCTTCAGATCAACAGCTGTGGCGCTGGCAGATGTAATGTGTCTGAGTAGAAAATTGTCTAATTTTAGTTTACACAGGAAATTGCTAATATTTCCAATTGCCCGCTTAATGTTTAGGATTGCATTACACAGCATTTGATCATTGCACACCTTACGAAGCCCTAAGGCATCATTTATGGTTTTCTGTGTGGCTGATTGGCGTCAGAGCGACTGATTTTCCTTGGCATTCATCAAGAGACCAACATGTCGCCTACCTGACTGTCTTGATAGACACCACTACATATTTTACTGCAATGACAACGATATGATGTTTGCTCTTTAGGCATTTCCAGCACATCTGTCAACAGTTAGAGGTGAAATCAATGTACTGTCGAGATACAGAAATGGTGATACCGCTGTGATTCTAGTTATGAAAACCTCAGCGTTACTTTCCTTTGGGCCATTCCCTCCCCTCACACCATCAACACATGCTGGTCTGGTGTAAATGTACAGAGGTATCGCCAGCACGAGTTTTAAGGCTTTTGAAGGTCTGCATTACCATCTCACAACCACATAAATGCATCTATAAATGTAATAAATCTCACCCTTTTTTGGCTCCAAATGTAATAATACATTACTTCTGCTTCTCTAAATCTTTGCCAATATTGTTCTAAGTATGTATATGATGAATTCAGCCACAAATTCAATTTTCAATATTGGATCTATAAAATCTAAAAGCAGTAGTGTTAAGATTTTAGAGACTGTGATCGGTCTCATTCTCACAGAGGTCAGGTGGTAATGGCCTAAAGGATTGTACTAGAAGGGAGTAGATATGACACACACACACACACATACACACTAACCATAGCCTTCTGTGATTGGTAAGGTGCCCCCGGTGTGGATTTGCTTTTGCGATCCCCCACAGTGCTGAAGCACCTGCCATGTGTTTCCGTGGACGGCCTCAGATTAAAAGTGATGGCTCTGGAGCGTGAGGCTGTTCCAGCGATCAGAGCACCAATCTATTCTTCAGCAGCGTGTAGACTCTAAACTCTGGGCTGCCTAAGCGCCTCCAGGGCCTTCTCTCCTGGAACTGGCTCTGGTGTGAATCATTACAAATGATATGCCCTGTAACATCAGGAGGAAGATGGCTGGGGAAGGACGTGGAGCAGGGGATTGCAGGTGGAGAATTGATTTATTGTGAGTGGAGCCGCCTGTCATGTTTGATGCTTGAAAGCAAGAAGCTGCAGTATAGGGTCCAGCAGTAATGGCTGAGCAGCTCGAAAATGGCAGGTGTTGTGATGCAACAGTGCTAGGAAAGTATTACGTTAGGCAGTGGTGAAGCCGGTATAATTTCTGTGGGATGTCCAGATTTTTACTACGTAGAAGCATATCAAGTTAATGAAGCTTCAGACACAGAAAATTAGCAGAGAAATAAATTGCACCACCAAAGTGAGGTCAATTTGCACAGATAAATCCATGAAGAACAGTGGAGTGCTTCATTGGAACAGCTCTGCTTGCACTGATGAGCAGGTTAATTGCCCATTTTGTTTATTGTGAGGGAGATGCCTGAAACCAATTTTCCCCAGGAGCATAGCCAAACCTTATGTGCTGGAAAATAATCAACTATGGAAAACCCCAAAACAGATTATTTAACCTGGCTGATACTAGGAACTTATATGTAATGAGGATGACACGGAGGCTCCCACACAGAACCAAAAAGACAGAAAAGCAGATCTCAGTTCATGAGTTGGGGACAAACTGTCAACTATGCCAGGTTGAGAGATTCCATCGTCGGTGTCAAAACAACACTGTAGCCTTGCCCCGCGGCCCAGAACCCATCACAGCCGAGCACAATGTCGCCGGCTGCTCACTGCAAATGCATTTTAATGCCATCTCTTCAGATGATCCAGGAGCCAGATGTCACTAGCTTTTTAATAACTTTCTAGAGGCTAGTTCTGGTCACTGTGGCAATTACCTTTATGTCAGGCCTCTAAAAGATATGTCTACTCACGGGACAAGCAGGCAGCCAGCTCCATAATGCTCATTACAGATGAATGTCGAGGCCGATTCATCCTGACTCAGTGTGTGACTCGCTGCTGCTCAGACCTCTGTCAGTGTTTAAGTTCCACTAATACCTCTGGATGGCATTGATTGACACAACGTTAAATCACATAGTACATGTGGCGTAAGGACAGAGCCTTTAAAAAATAATTCAATACCAGTGTCATTTGTGGATGTTTAACGTAGCTTTTATTTAGCCAAAAAATGTAATAGAGATAGAAAAATAGCAATAAAAACATAAACAATTAAAAAGTTGCTAATTGGATTCACACAGATACATTATGTAGAAAGGCATAGAAATGTGTTAATGAAAACAAGAAGAGAATAATGTTTTAAAGGAGATACACACAACCCACACCTTTTGATATACTTCACTTCATAGGTTGAAAGCAGATTGCATGCTACATTAACTGGTTTTCGTCAAGACAGTTTGTAAAAAGACTTTAAAAATAAAGGAAGCACTTCTACTTTGCCGTTGATCCCACAACCAAGGTGCATAGACAGAGAGTTTCACTCAGCTATGAATGCACTTTTGACACACACACTTTAAAGAATGTGGCAAAAAGGTCTAGCAATAATTGCTTGTGACGTAAAATAAAAGGCTGGAGATGTATAGGTAATATGCCCAAGGTGCATTTTTCTCCTCTGATATAAAAAGCACCAACCTGTCACTGACAGCTACACTAAGCGGGAGTACTTTGAGGATGTTGTTGAGGATGATATAGCCAAAACTCACTTTTCCCAACTTTCATGCTGGCTTACTATGTATTAATGAGGCAAAGTCATAGTAAATGGTATAAACACTTTTATTCACACTTGAGAATAAAAAAAAAAATCTAACAATAATAATGACCAAATACTAATTTTTCAACATAAATGTTTATAAAAAAACAATAATTTCCGATTTGGATTCTTTGAAATTGGTTATTAAAAAAAAAGACATTTCCCAGTTGGAAACATCTCAAAATGTAATGTTGATGTTGATCTTAAATTACTGCAAACATATTTTTGACATTGCCTAATGCAGTTTCTTGTTATTTATCAGACATTTGGCTGAGACTGATAAATCTGTGATAAACTGAAATTGACGGATAATATCGGCCCTGCTCTGATATAAATATCAGTGTATTTGGCTTGATATAATATAATCAGCGGAAGTGTTTGTTGCAAATTTTATATAGCAATCTTTTAAACGTTTTGTGCAAATAAATCTAATATTTAAAATTAATTTGAAAACAGTATGGGGTTAGCATGCCTTAAACATCTGCTAACCACAAAATAGCTTTGATGGCTGGAATTCTGAACAATTTTCTGTCCAAGCTCTCTTTATTTGCTCATCAGTCCACAATATTTATTTACAGCTGACTGTGCATCTGAATTAACTGAAGATGTAACATTCAGAAATTGGTCTCGAAAAAACATTTCCACAGTAGAATAAAAAAAGAAGTGGTGTCTATGATACACTCATTACTTTCTAATTTGCAACCTTTGCTCCCAAGATTAAAAAGTGTTAATTTCAGCAATACTCTCTCTGTCAGATGTGATATAAATTATGATCAATAAATGTAAGAAATATCTATTGATTGGAAGCTTTAGCCATAAGCAGTTTCAGTATACAAAACAAATAGATAAAACTGGTTTCAGTTCGATTTCACTATTTGTGATCATACGTGGTGGATAACATTACTGACAGCATTTATAGTTCACCCACCTTTATGTTTACTGCCGTCTACTGCCCACAACATATTGTAGACCTTTGACTGCCGTGGTATATAGATGTAATATCTCTGCTTGGGGGTGTTTCTGTTTAGGATGAACTGGAAAATGAAGAAGCTAAGTCACACAGATAGATATCTGCAACATTTGACACTCGTCACTTTGCCTTTTGCTGTTGAAATGAGGTCTGGTGTTTTCAGCTCCATAAGTCTGCAGTTATTATCATAATAATGTCTTGTTTCAAGTCGCCCCGAAACGCCTCTAGCACAGCAGCGCCGATTAAGAAATCTTAATTAGGCTTTTGTAGATTCTCCTTCATCAGACCTTGCCTCTTTTTTTCTACAGAGTCCTGTTGCACAAAAACTCTGATTCTTTTAGTCTGTTTTTAAGAGACACCACTTTTGCCTAAATGAACGAGGTTTTATAGTTTGTGTGTGTGTGTGTGTGTGTGTGTGTGTGTGTGTGTGTGTGTGTGTGTGTGTGTGTGTGTGTGTGTGTGTGTGTGTGTGTGTGTGTGTGCAGGGAGACAACGAGAGAGAAAGAAACCAAACCAAAGCCTATGTATCAGTGCAAGCTTTCAAGTTCCCAGTGTTTCATCTCTCCCAGGGCATATACGTATTAGATATCCCTCTGCTGATCCCCTTGTTGTCACAGCAACTTCCCCAGTTGCTCATCATGCTTAAACTCCTCTCTCATTTCCATTATAATCATCCTATACAAAGCTCACCTGAGATTTACACTGAAAGACAAAATTTGGTTTCACCTATTAAGCTGCGCAGCATGACACCCAATGTGTAACGGATATAACAGCTCGGGCTGGTGGGAAGACTAGTGTCTTCCTTGCTCGCAGCGGTGAAGAAATGTTCTTGTTGGGAGCCCGCCGATTTTATGTTGAGCAATGCCTGTTGTGATGTTGCAAGAGTCAAAGCAAAGCTGAGCTCACACAAGGTATTACTAAGTGAAAGTATCATTAAGGGAATACCGCCACTGGAATTGGTTAATAAATGACTGTGGATGTGATGACTACACAGAGGGACAATATTACAGTGTTGCTTTATTCATCCATGTTTTCAGGTAGCAACTGTCTTAATTAAGCATTGTGAAGGCTGATGGATGGGTCAGGCTCACTGTCCGTGGGAAGACATATTGATTTCTCATTACAAATACAGATAGCTGAGCCATACTATCTGCTTGCTACATTAAGGTGTTACTACGGTCTGGGACATTACCAGCATCCCAGTGAAGAATAGCTCTAATTAAAAGATACGCATTTGCACAACATAAGATGTACGTAGCCATTTCACATTTTGAATGGGAAGCTTTATAGGAATATGAATGCGGAAAAACAAATTGTAGCAGGCAGACCTAGTTTGTTAGCTTTGTACACATGTGCCTCAGTTAGGCTTACAGCAAAATTATAATTAGTCTGGAAGTAGTGCACAGCAGCTCAGCGAGAATTCAAACAGCCGCTGCTCAGTAGTTTCAACATCTGCTTCTCTCAGTGATCCCTACAACCGGGCCCGGGGAAAGCCGGCACTACTAATTACTAATAAAACTAGCAAAGCTTATTGCCGTGAATTATTAAAGCTTTATCTGAAGTGGACCAGGAATCACTCCTGAAGCTAAAAGGCTTTAAGGCACAGGAAGGGATCACAGTTCATTGCTGTTTCTGGATTAGCACCTACTTTACCATACTACAGCCTGAGAAGCCTGGTTTATTGTTGGGAACCATTACAAGCTAAAGTTCATTTGCACGGGGTATCTAAGAATAGCACAGCTGATGTGAGACCAGCTCACATGTTAAGTCCAGGGGATTTGCATTGTCATGTAATCTGACACGTCATCCTAAAATATTATAAGCTTTAGGCAAATATGAGCACAGTTGAGGCTTATCGTTGCATCCAAGATGATTCCCTTATTAAGTACATTTCTTGATTTATTTGGTGCTACTTGTGTCTGAATAGTTTCACAGTGAGTCATGCCATTTTCTTTTGTTCTGAACAACTAGAACGGCAACTACATATAGTTTTGGGTCATGCTTGCCAAACATGACCCAAAACACTTTTTACTACACAGGCCTGCCAGCCTCCTCGGCCACCACACACATAAAAGCATCCTTAACATCGTGTAACGGGTCCTTTGCCTCAGTTGTTGTTGTAGATGTTACATAATTGGCAAGTAAGTCAAGTGAGGCTCATTGAGTAGATTCTGTCGTTGATAGTTGAAAATGTAGATTTGAGTTTAAAGGAATAGTTTGAAAATACTCTTATTTGTTTTCTTGCTAAGAGTTAGGTGAGAAGATTGCATGTTGTGCAAGCTACCACCAGGCCTCAATTAGCATGGCATAAAGACTGGAAGCAGAAGCAGACCTAGACTGGCTCAGTCCAAACGTAACTTAGAACTAAACTAACTAAATTAGTGAGTTGCTGGTCAGCAGATTGCTTTTTACTATAATAAAGTGGCTGTGCAAATTTTCAATAAAATGTCACTTTCCCTACTACTGAGCACTCTCTTTGAAGTGCCAGCATCTGTTTGAAAGAAATGTTGGAATGTTTCAACAAAATGTTTCTCAAGACTGTGTGTAGCCCTGATGCCAGTCGAACTTAGCCCTGCTCACAATATTCAAGGTTGGGAAATTCAGTCTGGACTTGATCCGTTGTGGAGCAACTATGCTCGAACCAGACCAATCAAATTGTCTGGGCGGGCTTTATACAATGATTGGCATATGATAAACAGTAACATAATCAACCACGTCACCAAAGAGCGCTTGGGTTGAATTTGATGGCTCCGGCTGGCGAAATGAGATGTGTAGATTTCGCCATCGGTTCTGTTATAGAAGATGACAGCACATTCATTTTAAAAGAGGAACAGAGAACCGGAATCAAGGCATTTGTCAATCGGGAAGATGTTTTTGCCTTCCTACGGAATTTGGCAAAAGTTCAATACATCACATAAATCCTGCTCTGACTGGTTGTAGGTCTGCCCGATTGAGTGTAGAGGCATTTTCTTCCCTGGTTTTGATTGAAACACGCCCCATAATCACAGCCAAATGGAATAGTATCAGACTCATCTTCTGACTAGAATCTGAGTATGACGACGTCAGGCTACCTTTGCTGTAGTTGCTCCCGCATTTCCTTAAGTAATTCTTAACTTGCAAGAGGGTGGCTCCATGCTCATTGTGGGATTTTGCTTCTTCTCCTGTTTAGTGCTGAAGTGATGTTTTCTTTATCTTTTAAAGAATTGCTACATTTTTACAGTGCAATCACCAGAGATAACTCAATCCTTGTTGAATTTCCTTAGATTTTCTGTTATGTAGAATGTCTGGTTGGCAAAAGTTATCACTGCCCAAGGGAACCACATTGTGCTTCGTTTTAATATCTTTGAACAAACTAGAAACATTAAATGCATTACTGTCTGTGCACCAGTACTGTAAAGTTACATATCAAAAAGGTCACTTCATGCCACTTAATGTTGTTTTTCTGTCTACCTTTGCTCTGCTTCCTCTAAAGGTCACATGCAGGAAAGTGAATGGAGAAGCCACAGAGCTCATCGAGTGGGCCGACAGTAACAACGAACAGAAGATTTCTCCCACGGGGGCCAGTCCACGGATCCTTAACCCCCTGCGTTTGTTTGCCAGGGGCTCCCCCGGGTTCAAGAGCAACATGAGGGAAATTACATATTTACAGAACATGGAGGACTTCTGGGACTGGTTATCTAACCAGACAGATGTTCAGGGCGCACAGGCCAGAACTAAACGCAGACCCATCGTTAAGACTGGCAAGTTCAAAAAGATGTTCGGGTGGGGAGACTTCCACTCCAACATCAAGACTGTGAAACTCAACCTGCTGATCACGGGGAAGATTGTGGACCACGGGAATGGCACTTTTAGCGTCTACTTCCGCCACAACTCCACAGGCCTGGGGAACGTGTCAGTCAGCCTGGTGCCGCCCTCAAAGGTAGTGGAGTTTGAAATTGCTCAGCAGTCCACGCTGGAGACCAAAGACACCAAATCATTCAACTGTCGCATTGAGTATGAGAAGACTGACCGCAACAAGAAGACTGCCCTGTGCAGCTATGACCCGTCCACAGTGTGCTATCAGGAGCAAACGCAGAGCCATGTGTCCTGGCTGTGCTCGAAGCCCTTCAAAGTCATATGCATCTATATAGCCTTTTACAGTGTTGACTATAAACTGGTGCAGAAGGTATGCCCTGACTACAACTACCATAGTGACACGCCCTACTCCTCCACTGGATGATCTAGCTGTTGTTAGTATGCATCATCCTTTTGTCTGATCTCAAATTATGTAAATGTCAACCTCTAAGCTCTTTGTCCCAAAATACCTAAATACATGAAACATGTTGCAAACATGTTTGTAATGGGACACACTCTAGGTGCATTATTAAAAAAAAAAAATTAAAAAAACTTTTGTGTATACAGATGAAACACCTGAGAAAGTTAGGTATCCAGGGACTTGGTTTAGGGGTTGACTTGGGATTCAGAGCTAGCTACCAACCCTGGGTGACTCCTTCCCATTACAACAGCACATGTTCTCCATAAAAACACTGGTATAATTAGCGTGTCCAGATGTTTTCTTCAAGGCTAGGCCACAGGCAAAGAGCCTCCCAGTTGGAAGTGCATAGCAGGCTTCTGTGCCAGTGCTGCATTGATGCTAACATTGTCAAAAAAACCATTCTCCCCTCATTTAAACAGTTCTGGAAGGAAATATGAAAAGACCTTAATTCATGTTAATAATTACAATACCGTGATGTGTGAATGGTTATTCAACATGGCATGGCATTTGATATTTCACATTTGAAACCCTGCTGACTTATTAGACAAAATGATCTGTCCATTCCCTATGAAGTTGAGCTAACATCATTTGTATCTGTTAACAGAACAAAGGCTGGACAGTGTCTATTATTTCAAATTTGCTTGACAACTGGGTATTTACTCAAGCAGCTCTGAATAATTTATATGACCGTATAATCTATATTTTAGCTGTCTTTCTATTATCATGACTGGAATAGCAAAGTATGTGTCCATGACTAAATAAACACATCTAAGCCCCAAAACAAGCAAAGAGCATAATCATAAATCACTGCACAGACATATGTATGTAGGTACCCATCCATGTGTAACATGGCTGCTGCCTCGTGTGCTCCTTAAAATGTTTTTTTTTTTTTTGCTGCAATCATCATAAGGTATGTGTATGCTAAACTGGTCTGAAATCCAACATCTGTGTTTGCAGGATGCACTTTGAGGCATCAGCCTGCTAAGCGGGCCCCGCAGTGGATTAATATGTTGGGGGTGGGTGGGGGTGGGGGGGGCAGCGTTAATTGCAGGACAGGTGGATTTAGCGAGTCTGGCAGACAATTATCAGCACTTTGTCATGGTCCTGCCACCAGTCCTGACATTACCTGTCTTTAATAGGCTTTAATTAGCCTGGGAAATTCCATTTACCTAAGACCAAGAGTGGAGAAACCAAAAGAAAAAAAAGAAGAAAAAAGGCACAAGTACAAAATCCGTCTGGAATTTTAATGAGACGAGGGACCTACATTTTTAAATGTCATACATTCCCCAATTCTACAACCGGCTTAAGTTTACTGACTGTTGTGTGAAAGTGGATAACATCCAGTCTTGTAATAAATGGTGAAATGTCCTTTAACGTAGCAATCACTGAAACAGTTTTAGAAGGTTCTGTTGAAAAACATCAGTTTTACACTTGAATTGTCATAAATGTTGTTGATTGTGTTTATCCAGGGTTTTTTAGACTAGGGCATGTGCCACTGACTAATCACATGGCAATTCTTCCTGTTAATGTTACTTTATTTGCTGTATCTCATGTCTTTCCCCAGTAGCTGTAAATTATCTTGTCACATTATACACACAAGGAGAGGTGTACGATAAGGACATTATTAAATCCGAGTTGATCTATGTTGATGTTTTTGTTCTACTCCTTTGTGCAAATGCTGTGTGTTATTGTGTAACGCTTAAACTAACCCTGTTTACAGCTTTAGAGTAAACAATGTCAATTTATTTAAATTTTTCCAGCAAAATCTGTATCAATAAGTATAATGTTTATTACATTTTTTTGGTGTTAAGAGATATTATGTAGATAGATGTAATATGTATTGCTCATAGATTGCTTTTATTTCCATTTTTGTAATCCTTGCAGATTGTACCTATATTGATTTCCTGATTGCTTAATCTTGTTACAAAAGTTTCCTCTAAATATGAAAAAAGAACACAGCTGTGTGTAAAGTGTAACTAAAAATGTTCATTTTGGAATATTTTATTTCATAGGGGGTTGTTAAAATGAAATTGTACAGATCAATTTAGGTTTGTATGGCATTAAACCTTATTTGAACTTGGCTCGCAGCATATTGCCACACTGAGTCAGCTCCAGTCTGTCGGTGCTCACAGTTGTTTCATTTCATTCCTACAAGCACTTCTCAACAGGATAAACACAGCATTTTAAGAGGAACATTTCAGTGTAGCTTTTTAATGGGCAATAAATCTATGTCCACAGGCGTGGATGATACCAGAGGTACACCTCAGGGAGCACATCCATTTTGTTGTGGCCATCAGGGAAAGGGGTCTTTTCATCGCTTCCATTACTCTTATCTGATCAGGGTGAGGCACCCACTCTTTATAGCCATCAAGTCACACCAGGCTTTCCCGCTGCACACATCCACATCCTTGGGAAACTAACTCATGTTAACATACATTTCACTTCTCATATTTTCCAGTAGTGATATTATTAGACACCCAAATAATGAGCTATGAAATGCATTTCCTGCAAAACATGTGTGTAAATACTGTAAATACTGAAAAGCTACATTAAGATCTAAAATGGATTGGTGGCCTAAATGCGTAATAAGAAGGTGAAGTAGGGAGAGTAGTTGAAAAAGCATGAATGGTTAATTAGAATGAATTTTCATGAAAGGTTGAATAACACCACACATGATGTAAATGTGGAATATTTTTTTGAAAATCTGAAAGTATCAGTAAGTGGAGAAGAGAAAGACTATACAGTCCAGACTGGGGATCTAACCAAGGGTCAGAGTCTGCGGTGCCCGCTTTCCCAAGATGGGCAGAGAAGTGCTAACCACTGAGCCACCAAGAAAGTATGTTGAAAACAGTCATAGCATAGTCTGTTGGAAATAAAGTGTGTGAAATGTGAAAAAGGGTTATGAAAAAGTAATACTTTATAAAGTCAGTGCTGTGTGTTCAAAAGTGATAAAAAGTAATTGTATAGTATATCAAAAAAGTCATAGATGGGTATCGTCTGTATAGTACGTTGAAAAGAGTCAAAGTACAGTATGTCGTATATGTCATAGTAAAGTATGTCTGGAATAACATGCAACCTCTACATGGCCCCGACTGGGGATTAAACCAAGAGTCACAGCCTGCAGTAATTGTTTGCTTGAGGAGTACACCCTAAGCCACCATGCTTCCAAATAATGTATGTCATGGAATAGTACGACAAAAAAGGCCGTTAAAAAGTCATAGTATGGTATGTCAAAAAAAGTGACAGTCATAGAATAGTATGTTGGAAAACAGTAATAAAAAGTGATAGACTATTAGTAAGTCATAGTATAACATGTGGAAAAAAGTGACTAAAAGTGAAAAGTCAGTGTAGTAATGTATTGTATAGTATACTAAAAAGTCATGGTATAGTGTAGTCTGTATAGTAAGTTGAAAAGAGTCAAAGGAAAGAATGCAAAAAAAAGTCACAGTATGTCGAAAAAAGTAATCAAAATGTCAGTACAGTATGTCAGAGAAAGTCATAGTATAGTTAGTATATCAGACAATTCATTGTATAGTATATCAGAAAAAGTAATAAAAAAGTCTTGGTATACTTCGTTGCAAAAAAAAGTCATAGTATAATATGTTGTAAAAAGTGACAAAAAGTCATAGCACAGTACAAAACAAAATAAGTGATAAAAAATCATACTTTAATATGTCCAAAAAAAGTCACAGTATACCATGTCAAAACAAGTGATAAAATGTAATAGTTTAATATGTCTAAAAGAAGTCATACAAAAGTCATAGCATCGTATGATGAAAAAAGTGATAAAAAGCAGTAGTATAGTATGAAGAAAAACGTCATAGTATAGTAAGTCAAAAAAGTGATTAAAAAGTCATAGCATAGTCTGTTGAAAAAGGGATTAAAAAGTAAGTCTGGAATAACAGGCAAACTCAACACAACTCTGAAAAGGCATAGTATGGTATGTTTAAAAATAGTTGTAAAAACTCACAGTGTATTATGAAGAAAAAAGTCATAGTATAGTATGTTGAAAAAGTCCTTCAAAGTCATAGCCTAGTATGACAAAAAAAGGGATAAAAAGCCGTTGTGTAATTTAACAAAAACAATTGTGGTATGTCGAAAAAAGAGATAAAACGGCTGTAGTATAGTATATAAGAAAAAGTCTTAGTATAGTATGACAAAAAAGTTATAAAATAGTCATAGAATTGTATGATGAAAAAAGTGATTGAAAAAACCTAGTATAATATGACCACAAAAGGAATAAACAAGCCGTAGTATAGCATTTCAAAATAGTCTTATTATAGTATGACAAAACAGTCTTATTATAGTATGACAAAAAAGTCTTAGTATGGTGAAAAAAGTCACAGAAAAGTATGTCTGGAATAAGATGCAACCTCTTCACAGCCCTGTCTGAGGATCAAACCAAGCATCACAGTCTGCAGAGACTGCCTGTTAGAGTAGTGCAAACCCCTGAGCCATTGAAAACATTCATAGGATAGTATGTTATTAAAGATCATTAAAAAGTCATAGTATGGTATGTCGAAAAAAGTCATAGTAGTATAGTATGTCGGAAAAAGGAATAAAAAATTCATAGCATAGCGTGTTGAAAAATGTTCAATCTCTAAATAACTCAATCTGGGTATTGAACCAAGAATCATAGTTTGCAGTCATTATCTTCTGGAGCAGTACAAACCCCTGAGCCATTTTTTTTTTTAACAAAATCGGTTGTTAATGTTACATTATAGCATACTGTAGTATGTCACACAAGTCATAATATGATATGTCATTAAAAGAAATAAAAAAGCTGTGATAGAGTATATCAAATAAGGTCTTAGTATAGTATGACAAAAAGTCACATTTACCTAGTCTTAGTATAGCATGTCTAAAAAAAAATTATAAAAAAGTCATAGTAGAGTATGTTTAAAAAAAGTGATAAAAAAGTCCTAGAATAATATGAAGAAAAAAGCCATAGTAAAGTATGTAAAAAAAGTGATAACATGTCATAGCATAGTATGTTTAAAAAAGTCATAAAAAAGTCAAAGTATAGTTTGTCAAGTCATAGCATAATATGACGGAAAAAGTGATAAAAAAGTCACAGTATAGTATAAAAACAGAATCTTGGTATAATATGACAAAAAATTTCATAGTATAGTATGGAGAAAAAAGTCATAGTAAAGTAAGTCTGGAATAAGATCCAACCTCTTCACAGACCTGTCTGAGGATCAAACCAAGCATCACAGTCTGCAGAGACTGCCTGTTAGAGCAATGTAAACCCCTGAGCCACCAACCTCACACTGTAAGGCACATTGAAAACAGTCATAGGATAGTATGTCACAAAAGGCCATCATAAAGTCATAGTTTGGTATGTTGAAAAAAGTCATGGTATAGTAAGTTGGAAAAAGGGATACAAAATGTATAATATAGTGTTTCGAAAAACAATTGGAAGACCATTCAAACACTTCATAGCCCCCAATGGGGATTAAACTATGTCCCACAGCCTGCTGTCATTATTTGCTAGAGCAGTATAAACCCCTAAGCCACCCTCCTTCCAAATATTGCATGTTGCCAACAGTCACAGAATAGTATGTCATAAAAAGTTAGGGATAACATTTTGAAGTGTTCTGAAAAACACCTGGTGGAACATTAAGACTCAACATAGCCCTAACATGGGATTAAACCAAGAGTCACAGTTTGCAGTAGTTATTTGCTAGAGCAGTAAAAAAAAAAAACTTAGCCACCATGCTTCCTAATAAAATGAAGTGATAAAAAAAGTCATGTTGAAAAAGCATAGTATACTATGTCAAAAAAGTCATAGTATAATGTGTTGAAAAAGTCACAATATACCATGTCAAAACAAGTGATAAAAAGCCATGGTATAGTATGTCTAAAAAAAAAAGTATAAAAGTAATAGTATAGTATGTTGAAAAAAGGGATAATAAAAAAAGCGTAGTATAGGATACCAAAAAAGTCATAGAATTGTATGGTGAAAAAAAGTCATAGTAAAGTAAGTAGGAAAATATGTCACAAAAGGCCATTATAAAGTCATAGTATGGTAAGTCTGGAAAATATGCAAATTCTACAGAGCCCCAAATGAGGATCAAACCAAGCTTCACAGTCTGCAGAGACTGCTTGTTAAAGCAAGGCAAACCCCCGAGCCACCAACCTTACAAATAATTTACATTGGAAACAGTCTGGCCTTT
>NC_048417.1:20348862-20359515 GCF_013103735.1 Etheostoma cragini | reverse complement strand
TCAAAAACAGTCATAGTATAGTATGTAGGAAAAAAGTGATCAAAAAAGTCATAGTATAGTTTGTTGTAAAAATAGATGAGACAGTATAATGAAAAAAGTTAATAAAAAGTCATGGTATAGTCTGTCAAAAACCATCAGAGTATAATATGGTGAAAGAGTAATAGTAAAATAAGTCTGGAAGAACATGCAAACTCTCCACATACACTAGTGGGGATTGAACTGCTGAAACTGTTTGCTGGAGAAGTGCAAACCTCTGAGCCACCATGCTTATAAATTATGTATTTGAAAACAGTCAAAGGATAGTATATTAAAAAAACATTTATAAAGTCCATAGTACGGTGTGTGAAATTAAGTGATAGAAAAGTCATAGCATAGTGAGTCTGAAAGGACATGCAAACTCTACACAGCCTGGATTGGGGCTGCAGTCTGCAGAAACTACTTGCTGTGGTAGTAAACAGCGCCCGAGCTTCCATATAATGTACAATAAAAACAGTCATAGTATGGTATGTTGAACAATGTGATATAACAGTCGTAGTATGATATGTCAAAAAAGACATAGAATAGCATGCATAGCAGTATAGTATGTCATAGTTGTTGA
This sequence comes from Etheostoma cragini, assembly GCF_013103735.1. NCBI lineage: Eukaryota > Metazoa > Chordata > Actinopteri > Perciformes > Percidae > Etheostoma > Etheostoma cragini. The sequence goes on along the minus strand of NC_048417.1, from coordinate 20,358,917 downwards.
TGTTGAAAAGTGATAAAAAAGTAATAGTGAAGTATGTTGAAAAGTCCTAAAACGGTTATAGTATACTATGTATAAGAAAGTTTTGAAGGACATGCAAACTCCACACAAAATGTCACACAATACACACATTATGAACGCAGAAAAAGCCTGAAACAAGCACTAAACCTAAACAGTGATAACACAAAAACTTTAAAGGATATTAACAAGTTGAATGAACTTCTATAGCTGAAGGTTTTTTGGAACAGTTTAAATGTGTCTGTAGATGAACGTTTATAGTAGGAGTAGCATTTCGAAGTTTTTGAAGCCTAAAGAGGATTTTAACATTGTTCCACTGACTGTCAATGTAAAATAAAATAAAATAAAAAACATTTTAAAAAGTTTAAATAGTAAAAAATAGGTTGAATACAAGCATACTGCTGAACTAGCATTCAATTACTTTCGCTAACTGCCCACATTATACACTTATGCCATTTATTACCAATCATTATCAAATGTATGTGTATTCTCATTTAAGATTTACTAAGAGTAAAATTTGCATTTTCTTCTTGAGGAAATTGAATTTTTTTAAAGAAGTATCAGTGGTTTTCAAACCAATACTACATAAGTAGAGTGGCATTGCTATTTCAGTAAAGCAGGGTAAAAACTTCATCAGCAGTGAATGATGAAGGGAAAAATGCTTAATATCCAGAGCTTCAGAGTGTGTGCAGCAACAAGACACGTTGCATTTGAAGATGTTAAAAAAAAAAAAACTAATTCTGCAAAACCTCACACTCTATAAATTATTTCTCCGGCTACAGATCACATGCACTTCACAGCTTGATATGGCAAGATCCTGACCCTTCTACGGGCTTGTCAAAATACGTTCTAAGAAACTACATACTTAGGCTGATCAGTCTGAGGAAAGCACAGTAATTAAAAGCTTCTTAGAGTTTTATCACAAAATAGCACCATAGATTAAGAAAATGTTTATTTTGTCTCATTCTGTCACTTCTTTATGATGGAAATGGTGGTGTCAGTACACTATTGCAACCTCGCTGCATTTGGACTCATGACAGATAAAAGTTGTCCATCTTTATATCAAAGAATTTTCAAGTAGTTCTGGCCCAGTGGCATTGTCCACTACCTCTTTAACAATCTAATTTCCTACAATCTAAATGACAGAATACATTTTCAACTGTAATGATGCCACTGCAGGTGTCTTCTCTTTCAGGCGTAACAGTTAGTGGAGGAAAGCAGAAGAAGATAAAAATGTTGGAGAGGAGTCCTAAAGCATCGATTGGTATCACGTCTTTTCCTAGCATCTGTGCGGAGAGGGGCGGCCGAGGATCAGCACGCTGCTGAACAAGACATCTCTGTTCCAGCAGGAAAGAACTGCCTCGTGTTCACTTTAATTAGAGCCCGGGCCAAGCATTCACACATAGAACAAGAGGGGGAAAAGAAAAAAAAATACTTCCATGTGCTGTAAAAGGTTTACCATTAAACATGTTACTATGCTAATCCTGTTTAAGCACATTTTCTTTTGATTATCACAGTGCTATTTTCTAATCTTATATTTGAAAGAAAATCAGTGGAGAGCAAAAAAACAACAAAAAAGAACAACAGCCTGACACACAACCATTAACATGACCATTACAAAGAATCTGTATAGTAACATTCCCCCTTTTCTTAAACTGAAATTGCTTTGACTTAAACAACAAAAAACCCTGGCCGTCTTCAGACTGCTGGAAAATGGTTTAATGGGTTAATGCAGGCATTCTTGCAGACAACAACTTCATCTTTTTTGCTTCCAAACAAAAAAAGTTTCAACATCTCAACATGACTCTGAATGAGGAGTAATATCATGTAAAAACGATGCTACTCTTTTAATTTACAAAATCCTCTGAAGTGTCGGTCACACCCCACTACATACAAGATGGACTGAATAAACATGACAACACCCCTCCCCCCCTCCCCCCCCCCCATCAACACAGAATAACATTGCCAGTAGAAGTGATGCTCAGCATCCTACAAATATCCAAGCATGTTAGAGGAACTTTTTGCACATACTCAATTCATTTAATTCTCCACAAATATTTTTAGATAATTGCAGAAAATAAATTGTTTAAAACAAAATTGATACTTGGACACTTTTTTTGACAATAACATGACCATGCATTAGTCTCTCCACAATATATTGAGAATATATAATATTTGCAAGTTGGCAATACTGAGGACAGAAATTCTCAAAATTGAATCTATAACAGTTCACAGACATGATCTGGAATATGTCATTCAAATGGGAGACTGAGTAAATACTTCCAATGTTTTAATATATTAGGGCCAAAGAATAGACACTTTTCCGTCTTACGTGTATTAGGATTGACACTGGGTCTTCATAATGGCAGATCACAATTTTTCCCACAAATACGCAATAGAACAGACTTTCTTGTACACTGGTCTTCTGAAGATGGTGCAACTGTCATTTACATAGAAATGGTGCCATCAATATGGGGCATACACATCTTTTAAAAAGTGGAAAGGACTGACCTTGCACTGAAAGTGTTCATGCTTTTTAATGTCTAGTCACAAAACGGGCTAAACATTACAAATATATAATATTTCCCATTTAGTTAAACCTTTGTTACGTTCCTATAGAACTCCATATCAAAATGACTATTCATGGGAACTAGTGCAACCTGGAGGAGGCCTGGTCTTTGTGACAAGGCAGGCACAGAGTAAAATAGACAAAGTACTCTGGAGCAGCTCCAGAGCAATGGCAGATATATTAAGGCCATTTTTTTAATTACAGGGGGAATAAAAGTAGCAGAAAGCTTGACTTGCTACCCGGGCTGAACAGAATTCAGTTGGGGCAGCAAAGCAAGCAAGCAACACCAATTTTACCAATTTTTTCCCCAATCCATTGATGTCAGTCGTCCACGTGCCAGCCTTCCCAAATCCTTGGCCAGAAAGCTCCACTCTTCTTTATTCAAGTGTGTTCAGTTTTGGTGGAATAAAGAGTGGTACCCTCGCTAGTCCTTTCTTTGTAAACCCATGCTTCACACCTCCAGTAAAGTCCTGGGGCACAGTCAGGCAGTCAGGACTGTTTTAGACGCTTCCTGGGAAGACCAAAGGGTGGGCACTGTGCTGAAGCCAGGGCACGAAAGGCCTCGGCTACCAAGTGAGGATGGGATTGGATCATTGACTTCCAGCCTGCAGTCTCCATTATGTCTGTAGCATGACTGTAAGCACAGGCAAAATGAAGTTAACACTCAGACATGAGAATGTGCACATTAAAAATCAATAAACATAAATGAGATTGTAATGACGAAGCAAATAAGGGGCACTTGATTTGTGAGTTCCACTGTAAACTTGAAAAGGGCCATTATTGCTTTCTGTGCATGTGCAGAAATTAATGTAGGATTACGTCTTCACGTGTTGAATGCAACAAAGAGATAAAATAGGTTTAACATTCCAAGGTGTCCATGACAACACACTCCATCATCTGAAAGAAATACTACCCATAGCGACCACCTAATTTCTTTTAAAAATTTTACAAATATTCCATTTCCAGGTAAGAGTCTATTAATAATTTGGGTACAAAGATATGGAGCTTCAAACTGAAAAGGCAAATAGCACTCTGTCTGCCTGGGCTTAAACAATGAATTCCAATGCATCTGGTTGGGGGAAGAGATAAGAGCGTGTTATTAATCTTGTGTCACATATATCAGCTAATTACATACTTGCTATTCCAGTTCTTTCCATCTTTACAGCCCAGCTGTCTCAGGACACTGCACCTATGGCAAGGAGATAAAAAGGTAAGCATTCAGGGCTGGTAAACAGAAATGGCAGCAGGAATTTATCACTGGAGTTTTTTTTCTTCTTTTGCGATAACTTGCCTGTTGATAAAATCTATGGCTTGTGCTTTGAGCTGCTCGGCACTGTGCAAGTCTGCTAGGATGAGGGTGTCGGCCACATTCTCCACTGAAAGGCTGTTGCACAAGGCCTCTTCACACATGACCTTTAAACGCTCCAGAGCGTACTGGGAAGAGGGGGAGGACACACACAAAAAGCAGTGGTTACACCCTGGGTGCAAAGTGGGTCCCCGTGGTTTGAGGCTAAACTATTCTAAATACAAATAAAAGCTACAACGACTGCAATCGGTTACTAACATCGTTAATGATTAAAACTCTAGTTGGAACGGAGGAACAATAAACCCAGAACCCCAAATGTCAAACCAGCAGGTTCCTTCAATTTGTATGGCATTGTTAAAAAACAGGAATTACCCAATTCCACCACATGAGTGTTGTATGCAATGATTGGGAGGATTTGAGGGGGAAGTAAGGTTGTTGCTCAATATTCTGGTTCACTATTCAGTAAAAACTCATCCATCAAATTCTCGATCAGTACTTTATTCATAACAGAGGAATCTTACCCTTAAAGTAGGACTCTCATCTGTCAACCTACAAAAGAAAACGGTCATTTCTTGAAAGCATTTGGGAGATCATAGGATGCTTCATATCACCTTCCCAAGAAGTATTTAACACATATAAAGCAGCATCAAACAGAAGTGCAGCCTTACATGAGCTGCAAAATGGGACTACATAATGTGCACATCCACTGGCAATCTAATAACACAGGGAAGAAAATCTAAAATGGGGACTGAACAACAAATCAGGTCTCCTTATAAATGATCAATCGTGCCCATGCTATTTGACGGTGTTGTACTGTAGTCTCTTATGTCATAAAGTTATAACAAAACAAAAGGATAATGGACAAAAAAAATGTTGCACGCGAGGGATGTAGACTAGAGGTATGAAAATTTAACCCCACAGTTACAGTGACCAAAATTATCATGGTTTTTCATCCTATGGTATAATGCGAGGGGGGGGGGGGGGGGGGGGGGGGGGGGGGTAGGTTGTGAGGTTGTAGCCCTCACCTGGGTAATGCACAGCAGCCTTACGATGCCAGATGCTCACCACACAATCACCTTGAAGATTTTTTTTGTGATGGGGAAAACTGGAGTACCCAGGAAAAACCCATGCACACACGGTGAGAACATGCAAACTCCACTCAGAAAGGCCCGGGACGACCAGGGTTCAAACCCGGTACCTTCTTGCTGTGAGGTCACAGTGCTAACCATTGGGCCACCGTGCTGCCCTGAACATTATTTACCAAAACTAAATGTTATAGCCACCAGAATATAACAAGAAACATTTCTCTGTAATAATTAACATTAATGTAAAATATTGCTCAGTAACAGAGAGTTAACCACATCTATTACAGCACACATCTCTATAATTGAGGAGCAAACGGTGTAATACACCTTTAATAGCTCCACAGGCTAGTCTGTTTCCTGGCGATTGCACCTTGCTAGCAAACACAACCTGAGTATCAAGTTATGGCAAGTAATATTAAACAATCTGCACTGCAACCCATCAGCTATGCAATAAGAAACAGAAAAGGCAATATTATCAAGGCGATAATATATAGAGCTCTCCCTTTTTCCAATTAATTGTCAGGGCATAACACAGGCTAAACTTCCACATCGTAGCAGGAGACTTACTGAAGATTACCAGACAGTAAAACCCATGACAGTTTAGCAAGCTATAGAGTAGTTTTACCTTACGTTCTGGGCACATCGCACACACAAAAAATAAAAAAAATAAAAAATTACACACAAAAAAAAGAAAAAAGTCTGCTGCTACATTCTGTCCCCTTCTCCTGTCCGAGCACAACTTCAGGAGCCTCAGATGGAGCTGGGGAGGATTAAACACAGGGTTTCCACACTGTGGTAAGCCATCGTGATAATAAGGGTATTTTAAATGAAAAGGGGCTTTGTTCCTTCAACATTTCTACCGTGGTTTATCGTTACATCCCTAATGCAAGCCTACATTGAAAATAAACCACATCACTAATATTTTCCTTTATCATTTCTGTTAACCTGAGTCAGCACTTATCTGACAGTCTCCACGGATGTTGAAATACAACCTTCACAAGCATATAGTGGATATGTTGAAGTAGGACTGAGCTGTACTAAATTCTACATGTTTCACACCCTTAACAAGCATGTTCTACTGGTAGGCAAGGATGGGGGCTGACTCAAACTAGAGTTTTTATCAGTTCTAAAGTGATGTCACATAAGATGCAGATATTGGACCATATTAGACTTATAGCCTCATTGACTTACATCTCTCTCATTGGAAGCTCCAAGCACTCAACCTAAGCACACCATTGGATAGACCAACCGTCCATGACCATTTCTATCTAATTACCGTTTCAGTGTTTAACTGACTAGATGTTATTACTAGGTTGACACAAGAGGTGTGAATCTTCACTGGTATTACAATTCCATTAGGATTATCCTGTCAACGATTCAAATCAATTTCCCCAATGTGTCAAAATGTGTCACCTCCTCAATATGATATATTATTAAACATTGTTATCAAAAAAAATTTCAGGTGGGGGCGGTTGACTAGAGCTTAACTACACATTTATGAGGTTTTTGCATGGTATTTGACTTACAAACAAAAGCAATGCGTAAAACTGAATAAAAATGGTTGCCTAACAAAGGATAAATAAATTAACCTTTTATTCTGCCATCAAAAAGAAGCAGAAGCTAGATGTTTGTAAAAATATTAAAAGTTTCAACTACTTGGACACTTACTTTATCTGCAGCTGCCAGCAAATTGTCTGCCATCTTCTCCAGGTTGGGGGCTTTTCCTGTGTAGATGAAGCCCATCATTTCCTTAAAGACATCTGGGTCCACGTCACTAATGTCCACGCGGTTCTGTGAGGGAAGACAAGAGGCTAGTGTTCAACTCATTTAAACATGATAGAAGAGTGTTCATATTGAACATAAAGCATTTTGAGCAACAATTTCAGCATATATATGAAGTGCAGGATTGTGCAATAGTGGTACTAAATTGAGGAAAGAGTAACATGACAGGAAGCAGCTGTAACTAGTTATTCTTACCTTTTTACTCTCCTCCATTTCATGTTCAAACATAGCATTAAAGACTGGTGACCTTGCTGTCGAAGAAACAAATTGAACAATTAAAATATGAACAGTCAACATCTTATAAAACCTGTTAGCACACCAAATCAATAGTTAATAGTCATCAAATGAGCTTTAATTAAATAGCACGAGGTAAAGTTTTCTTATATAAAAAACAAAAATAATGGATTAAGCTCAAAACATCAGTTTTCTGAACTATGGCAGCCTTAAAATCTAGCTTAATCCGTATAGCTGCAACTTTGTCAGCATTTTCCCCTGACCACGGCAGCTGCCACCATGTCTAATGGAGACACGTTGGAGAGGAGAGCCAGCCTCTCAATCTCTTGGATCCTAGTCGTCAGGGCCAAGCAGGGGTAGTGGGGATTAGCGCCCATTGCAGAACTAGGCCACAACAAATCAAGCCAGGAAGACAGACCCTCCGTAGCCTTTTGAGGTGCTTATAGCTCTCCACGAGAGGCCATTAAGAAGAGGCAGACAGGTCTTGCAAGGGGCTTCTCTCCTGGTTGCTGCTTGCTAAAGTGCTGAAGCTGGGCACAGTCTTACCTGCAAGGATGGATTTGTGGGCTTTGAACTCCTGCCCTCCCACACAGAGGCTGCAGTCTGTGAAGCGTGAACACTCCCACAGGTTCCCCAGGTCATCAGACAGCTGACACTCTGGTACCTTCAGCATGTTCATGTTGGACTGGCCCGAAATGTTAACCGAGTCCTGGACCACGCTTACCTGTACATGAGAAACATCACAGGGAGACGATGAAGCAGTTTCATCAAGGCTTAACATCTCAACAAATTCAGCACCAAATATGTTTGCCTGAATTGCAGTCTAATTTGTTTTTAAATTTGCTTTTTCAAGCTTTATATATTTTCAAGACTGAGGAACCTACAGTTCTCTTGCTTGCAAAAACACCACCATTTTTTAAAAACCAAAATTAATAAACTTTACTGAAGCACCTAATTGATGAGGCAAAGCATTTTGTATTTCATTTGAAGCAATTTGTTTATCAAAGTAGCAATTTCCCTGAAATTGTTAAATCTCTGTAACTGGTGTCTGGCACGCTGTCTGGTCCTGGCAGTATTTGGCCAAATGCATTTCCATCACAATCTTCTGACATTTCATTTAACTTGTCCCTTGAAAGAACATTTTAGAAGACACTTATTCTTCTTGACACACCAAATTCAATTATTTCGAAAACAAGCATCATTATACATGATTTAAGATGGAAGAAGCATTTCACTTTCTAAGAGCTTAATGTTTTTTGAAGCAAATGCCAAAAGCATGTTTTTAGTGACATGGCACTCAGGTGTAAACTAATCACAACAAGAATCAAGAGACTCTAGCCTTGATTCACATAGTGAATTGATGCAATCAAGTTGCAACATTTTGTAAAGAATTAATACAACAGATTATAAAAACATCAAAATAGGCCAATTGCAATGGAACCTGTCCCCACACTGATTTGGATCATAATTATGTAGCAAATCTATATCATTGAGACTACAGCTAGTTTTCTAATAATTTACCTCCAAAGTCAAAACAGAAGAATAATACAGAACTGAGAGATTGCTGTGTTCTATGGACAAATAAGGAGTATAGACGAAAAAGGAAATGTGTGTCAGCCCAATCAATAAACTTCCAAAATGAGTCACCAAGTCAATCCACCAAGTCTCCCACTCATCCATCAAAACCGCATTTGTTGTTGGTGGTGGTGGTATTGTTGGATTCTTCCTTCATTAACAGTACAAGTGAGGGAAGTGAGCCTTGGTGTAATTATTTGCAATTTGGGCAAAATCATAGCATTCATAAACAAATAGACTGCACCCCTGTTTCATATCAAGGATAAAAGGAATAATGTAACAATTACCTCACAGAACAGTGTGAGCTTGTCATCAGGTAAGAGTCCATTGGCTTCATCAAGGAGAAAATCTCTCCTTATAAATTTTTTGAAGCCCCAGTCTTTGCCCTGGACAAATCTATATGCTCTTTGGCTTTCTGTAACAAGAAGAAAATAATGCCAAGTCTTAATATTACCTGTCTTTTGTTTGCATGTTAGAGAAATTAACTAAAATTGAAGGTATAAAAAGGAACACCAAATATACAGTATAATAACTAGATGTGACTTTAAGATCGCTTGTACTTACCCATCGCTTTTGTCTCTTCTCTTTTAGCGTTCAACAAAGAAAACTTGAACTTTGCTCTAACTTCACTTTTTGGACAACTAACAAGAAGTAAATACAACGACAGATAATCTTTGCTTTCATCATCTAGTCCCTTTGGATTGACTCGCAGACACCTGGAAAGAAAACAGACACCATTGCACATAAGCAACTAGAGCGAAGTCTGTCTTAACGGCTTTTATCACTTTTGTGAGAAAAAGACTATGACGAGCCTTCAGAGGTGATCATCTATTGCTTTGAGAGACTGTAATTATCACTTGTGTGCCGAGTTTCCACAGTAAAATAAAAAATGCAGACTTTTCAATGACATTCATGTTTGTGCTCAAGGAAATACAAGGACATGTAACTGGATGAGATTAAATTGGAAAGATAGATAAATGCAAAAAGGTACTGACGTTTAAAAGCATGAATGCGATTTTCCAAACTCTAAAGAACTACAATCATTCACATCCTATTTTCACATCCTACAAAAGCCCTGCAAACAAAAGAATTGCAGTGAGAGGTTTAGCTTTAGTACTAACCATTTCATCTTGTCATTAGGGCCAGAGGAGAAAGTTGAGCTCTTCAACACCTCCCCCATTTCTTCTCTGCAAAAACTAAAGTTGTTTATGGTCCACATGTACGAAAACTTCACAACTTTAACCTTGGAAGAAGAAATATGCAAAACCATCAGACCAACATTTTAGTTTTGAAATACAGTAATAGAGAATTGAGGAATTTTATAGCTTGGCATGACAATTTAACCACATCAAATCAAAACATTGTTTCAGCGTACAACGTGTGAGTGTTCATATACTAGTCCAATTGGTCTTTGGGGGGTGGGGGGGTGCTTTCCAGTAATTTTAATTATACAGATACAGAAGACATATTGCAGGGTTTCTGCAGGTAC
>NC_048417.1:20304341-20348812 GCF_013103735.1 Etheostoma cragini | reverse complement strand
TCTGGAAAAATTCCAGGATTTCCTCGTGTGGAGGACCCAGAGCACCTTCACTCTGATTGTTGGCTTTGTTCCAAAAGTGACATGGAGTTGGCTTACAGGAGTTGTGGAGCTGCTGTGTGGGTCTCTCCTAGGCAGTGTAGAGGTAGTGTTGTGGCCTTTTTGCCAGACACTCCAGCACCAGTACACCCGTTTCCAGTTTAATTGCTTTCTTGCATAAGAAGCAGTAGGCTTTATATACGTTGTTAGCAAATGGCTTTTACCACACCCTAAATTCTTTTATGTTTTTTTCCAAGCCAAGTCTCGCTAAACTTGTACATCCCCGTAGCTGAAGAATACAATCTGTTTTAGGTCTATGGTACAATCCAAAAGAGACTTGCGCCAATATTACGAAAGCTAATGGGCAGCAATTTAAGTTGCATGCTGGTCTCATATGTAGTCCTATTACAGGGAATTATATTTAGAATAGCAAAAGAAAGAACTGCAAAAACCACTGAAATGTTTTTGTTTTTTTAAACGTTCTAAAGTCCTGCGGTAGCACAAGAGGAACCAGTGGAAGAGGAAGCTACCATGTAAAAAAAACAAACATCCAATAAGCATTAGAGGTAGCGTTACATGGACGTAGATACATTAAGACTTGTGTAAACTAACTTTTAGATCTAAAATTTAGATTTAGAAATTTTAGACTTTAAGACTCTGTGGAAACCCTGTATTGACATTGTCATAGTAGGAAAATAACTCTTGTAAATAGTAAAAATGAATGATGGCTAAAGTCCAATTAGCTGCTTTTGTTTCAGGGCATTGGTTTTGTGCATGCTGGAAACAAAAGGAACTGAGCCATTGTTAAAGTTATAATGAACACCTGTGCCGTTTCTACTGGGACAAGACAAATTGTCTGTTGCAAAAGGGCCTTTAAAATTAAAATTAACCAAACTAAGAATGAAATATCAGTAGCTTGATAGGATTAGAAAACGATCAATTCTCTCATCTCTGTGTATTGAATGTGATTCAATGAGTTTAGTTATGCCCATACCTGTGTGTAACACCAGCTCTCTGCCACAGGTCCACTTGACATCTCCCCAGGAGGAGGAGGGGTGGGAACCCGTGACATCACTGGCTTCGGGTTACCACTCACTCTCGTCCTGAACTACTCCTGAAGCACTAATTATATATAAAAATAAAATTAAAAAAAAAATAAACATAATTAGTAAGATTAATTTTTGCACAAATTAAAAACATACTGTACACATATGAAATAAATCCCCCATTTCCTGGTCAGAATTAGCTTGAAAAATGTTTTTTCAAGATGGATAAATCCTTCACGTGATTTAAATCTGCATTCTCACTGTATCCTGAAGACTTGTAATTCAATGACACCCGACACCATATTTGGGAAATTGTTTAAACTTTGGTATAGAAGAAAACAACGTCAACTCTTTCTGGTGCAGGTTTTAGTATGTGCAGTAATTGGTATTGCAAATGTTTTCACGCTACATAGTAAAAAATGTAGTTCTGTCAGTATAAAAAAACCAGTGCCTACTTAAATGTACTGTAAAAGACTATCTGGCAATATGCCCATTGTCAAATCTTAAGCAAGCTATTAATTACCAATAAAATTAATGTGTTGACATTTTACATACAAGGGTGTTTGGGCAGTCAGGATTTTTTTTTTTTTTTTAAAGAGCCAAAAAGAAACTGCAGCCAATTTTCATGTCCTCAAAAGGTGTATTAAAAGATAGGTCTGTCTTTAAATGGTCAGGTGCTCATATAAACATTGAAACAGGTCTTTCTTGCTACAGTGAGGGGAAAAAAGTATTTGATCCCCTGCTGATTTTGTACGTTTGCCCAATGAAAAAGAAATGATCAGTCTATAATTTTAATGGTAGATGTATTTGAACAGTAAGAGACAGAATAACAAAAAGAAATCCAGAAAAACGCAAAAAATGTCAAAAATTGATTTGCATTTTAATGAGGGAAATATGTATTTGACCCTTCTGCAAAACATGAGTTAGTACTTGGTGGCAAAACCCCTGTTGGCAATCCCAGAGGTCACACGTTTCTTGTAGTTGGCCACCAGGTTTGCACATCTTAGGAAAGATCTTTTCCAAGTCATTAAGGTTTCAAGGCTGATGTTGGCAACTCAAACCTTCAGCTCCCTCCAGAGATTTTCTATGGGATTAAGGTCTGGAGACTGACTAGGCCACTCCAGGATCTTAATGTCCTTCTTCTTGAGCCACTCCTTTGTTGCCTTGGCCGTGTATCATGCTAGAATACCCATCCACGACCCATTTTCAATGCCCTCGCTGAGGGAAGGAGGTTCCTACCCAAGATTTGACGGTACATGGCACCGCCCTTCGTCCCTTTGACGCGGTGAAGTTTTCCTGTCTGCTTAGCAGAAAACCACCCCCAAAGCATAATGTTTCCACCTCCAAGTTTGACGGTGGGATGGTGTTCTTGGGGTTCAGGCAGCATTCCTCCTCCAAACACGGCGAGTTGAGCTAATGCCAAAGAGCTCCATTTCCGTCTCTTTTGACCACAACTTTCACCCAGTTGTCCTCTGAATCAGATGTTCATTGGCAAACTTCAGACGGGCATGTATATGTGCTTTCTTGAGCAGGGGGACCTCGCGGGCGCTGCAGGATTTCAGTCATTTACGGTGTAGTGCATTACCAATTGTTTTCTTGATGAAAACGGTCCCAGCTGCCTTCAGATCATTGACAAGATCCTCCCATGTAGTTCTGGGCTGATTCCTCACTGTTCTCATGATCATTACAACTCCACGAGGTGAGATCTCGCATGGAGCCCCAGGCTGAGGTAGATTGACCGTTCTTTTGTTTCTTCCATTTGTGAATATTTGCAACAACTGTTGTCACTTTCTCCCCAAGCTGCTTGGCAATGGTCTTGTAGCACATTCCAGACTTGTGTAGGTGTACAATGTTGTCCCTGACATCCTTGGAGAGCTCTTTGGTCTGGGCCATGGTAGAGACTTTGGAATTTGATTGATTGATTGCTTGCTTGCTTCTGTGGACAGGTTTCTTTTACACAGGTAACAAGCTGTTACTAACAGTTTGAGTTCAGTTTAAGTTTCCCTCATTAAAATGCAAATTAATTTATAACATTTTTTACATGCGTTTTTCTGGATTTTCTTGTTATTAGGTATTTCACTGTTCAAATAAATCTACCATTAACATTATAGACTGATCCTTTCTTTGTCAGTGGGCAAAAGTACAAAATCCGCAGGGGATCAAATATTTGTTTTCCCTTCACTGTATACTCATTCCTCCAGTTTATCTGGCCATAAACATATTTGATGATCCCCTTCTAACACACTTTCAGTGTAAGGGATAGGGAACAATACACAGTCACAGTGTGCACTACTTGAGCTGCAGTGGAAGCATAGTAATAAAAACAGGGAACTTTGTGCTAAAGAAGACTTCAACTTTGGAAGTTACACACTTGAATTGTCCACCTATGACTGCTCCCCATATTAGCTTCAGCTAAATTAGAATATATTTCTAAACAGAACCGGGTCTGTGGATTTTGACCACCATAACTGGTTTCTTCATGGCCAGTATAAAGGGATAATTATTGCAAGTTAAACCTGCTTGAATGTTCATTAGATATTGTTTCAACGTAGTCATGAAAAATGGTGAACCTCCTTGAATTTTAAATAACTTTCCAAACACCTCAGACTAAGGGAGTTGAAGATAGACCATGCAAATCAATTGGCTACTCTGGTATATTTGAAACTTTTGAATGGCCATAAAAATGACTCACAATAGCGTGAGACTGAACCCCTTTTTCAAAGTAAAGCTAGCTAGATGAAATAACAGACCATACTTAGGTCCCTCAGCAAGTGGAGCGCAAAATCTTATGTTCCATGAAAAACAAAATATAATCCAGGAACAACTTAATTTATAGAACAACATAAGCTACTCTTCTTTACATAAATGTATAGGCATAAATGTATAGGCAAAAAAAAATAAGGACCACTGTGATAGAAGCACACTACACAGAAAATCAACTTGGCATAAATGTGGACTGCTGTTGATTACGGTTGTGTCACTACATGCATGTATACATAAGCTTGAAGTGTGACTTTCAAATGATGCATTGTGCCACATGGAGAAACCTATTAATCACAAGTTAACTAGGACACCCAAGGAGACGCATGGTAAACTTTTTCTTTAGTTTCCACTCATGTGATCATGTGCACAGATCTTCTTACAATTTGGATATAGTCTCCAATGGAGACATTTTGTTAATGTGTAAAAATGTGTAATGTGTATAAATTCACTCATAGATCGCTATCTAAGCAGCAGTGGTGTTAAGTAACTCCCTGTCCAGGCCGAGCAGTCTGTTAATTGCTACGCTATGGCTGGTAAGCCTGTGCAGATAATGGTGATTAAAGCAAATGAAACATGATGTTTTAGTCATACGACAGCCAGTTTTCATGTGAAAATGTGCCAATTTCATTTCACTTAAGCAGCACAACTGTTAAGCCAGCAGAATAACAAAGCTGAAAAACTGGCATGTTCACACATACATGTTTGCTATAGCAGAATTGTATTCGCAAGTCTTTTAGGGGACAAATCCTTTTATCATTTAATCTTTCTCACAAAGTAAAGTTCATATCCAAAACTTTGCCCATGTTTGACTTTTTTTTTTAAATTGGCAAATGATGATATAAGAAAAATATACAAATATAAGAAAATTGTCTCTTGACTGCTGATATATACTTTAGACACATGGCTTGACAATAAAGTGTCCCAATGGCAAGAGGACATAAAGGCAGAGAAGAGCAGGCTGTTACACTCTCTCTCTCCCCGATAGTTCACATTAAGTATCATTGAAGGAATAGCGGATATGTGTACAGATATGTACTTGCAATAACAAGAGTAACAATTTATATTGCAGCACACTGCAGCAACTGAACCACCTTTAGCTATAACCGTAAATATGGCAACTGAATCATTCATCATTAATAAGGACATGAAACATTCTCATCACCTCTTGAATAGTTGAAATGTACAAAGATGCAATTTTTCTAAGTTATCACAGGATCCTTCATGGCCCCATTATCATGTTCCACTCTATGAAGGGGGGAAAAACATATTAGGCATATAAAATGGACCTGAAAAAAGCTATCTAGAAGTGATAAAAAATTAGTTGATAACGGTCCCAAAGCATCTGGTAATAAAGCCACAGTTCTCACAACAAACCAGAAATACCTAATCTACGTAGAGATACAAATTAATACAATACTTGTGACACCACTAGAAAATTAGAGCGTTCAAACATGTTAGGAATGCCACGATCATTAAAATGACAAAGAAAGTTAACGTTTAGATAGTGGATTGATAGCCAACATTGGTAGCATAGGCCTTAGGCTGTTAACTAAATTTGTTTGTTTGTTTGTTTTATATTTATTTAGCCTAGCATGCAACTGCTCGGCCTGTAAGCTAGTTTGTTGAATTAGATAAGTCGAATTTCACCTGCAACTTTGTTTGGCTAACACATTAGCTGAATTTGTACAACCTCGCCTTTAACACAACAGAAACGATGCTATCCGAAGAGCCATCAAGCCGGCTCGCATAAGTTGCAGGTTAAACTATAATATCTTTAATTAGCACCATAGCTTACTTTAGCTTATGTGCTATTCGAGATGTGACAACTTAGTACAAAACATCGACATCACTAGAAAGCAACAGCGCAATATTAACGTTAGCGTAACATCAGCTGAAGTGTCAACACTAATCTCCAAACCATCATCAATATCGCTTCACCGGACTTGTGGTCCTTCACAATTTTAGCTAGTGTGCCCCTAGAATTATCATTTAAAAAGGAGACTAATTAGATTCCGCGAGTCTGTAGATGATATATGCAATACGTATTTAGCTAACAATGTTCTCACTAGCGAGATTAACGTTAACTTCACTTTAGCCTTAACGTTATACCGCAAATGCAGCTAACACTGATCAGCTATCTTAGCACAAAACGTGTTAACAATAAATCTGTTCACGTATAACCAGTCTGACTTACATTAGTCAGCTACGTTACTCATTTTTGCAACACAAACTAGCTGAGGATACCTAAAGTTAAATTGGTAATGTGATGTTTAGACCCCGAATTACCCGGTGTAAAACAAAGGGCCTGCACTGATCCCTATGACAGGATGCTAACTAACCAAGCTAACATAAACCTTCACGTTTTGGTACAATCTGCTGGTGGGAAAACAACAGCGGCTAACTAACGTTAGCAGCTAGCCAAAGCTAATCTCTGCACTGACTGCTCACAAAAGTTTAAAAAGACATGGTGGCGGCGTACCTTTCAATTTCATACTTCCATATATATCGGACAACGCATATAGCTTTGTGTCACAGTCGCTCCTTTCACCCTCCGTTACTTTACACTCTGTTTCACTCAGTCTCTTCACAAGGTTTCTTTGTCTAATTTATATCTGTGCTAGCTTACATCTGTCTAGCTGGCTGGTAGCTTACAGGCTAGGAAAGATACACATACTGCGCATGCGCGATATTTTGTATGACATCCTGCTTCATCTATTTCATCCTTCTTATAATACATCCATAATTGTGTCCGCTGATCCAGGCAACAACAAACAACTATAACAAATACAAATTATATAATAATGATAAAAAAAATATCCAAGTGCTCTACTGAAGTACACAACTACTTTTGTTAATTGTTGTTTCTTTTTAGCTGTACTGGTATTTTTTTGTTATGTACTCCATACATTTGTCTGACAGCCATACATGCCCTGGAGATTCCAAATGCTGATAACTCAGAATGATGATGATGATAATAATGAATAATATTGATAATTAAACATGGAACATTGCTATTTCAAGAAGGGACCAAGTGTGGGCACAACCAGGCAAAAATGCTCTGGTGCAAACAGTATTTCACTGCATTGCTATTTTAAGACACCAACACATCACATAGTTTTTACTAGTTCTAGGACTTTAAAATACTTGTGTGTTTAAGTATAGTTTACTGCTTTCATCTACACTTTTACAAAAAAACGAGACTTTTGACTATTATTAATTATTTATTATTACATTTCGACAAGGACATTAGGCACTTGATCAGACCTACTGTATGTGGGTCATAAGGGTTTCTTCTGGGGTTAAGAACAGTTTTTCTTGGAAAGGGTTGATATTGATCTGGTCTATGAATTTAAATAAATGTAGTCATTAACATGTTATGTCACACAAGGGTCCTCATATGGGAAGAAATGCAAACAATCTGAATGTGTGTGTGTGGGGGGGGGGAGAAGTTAAAATTGCTCTCAATTAAAATTCGTAAAATTCGTCACGTACTTCATGTGGATAGTTGCCCTGCTGTTGCTCAGAATTTTCTGTAAAAACTCCCCATGTCTTATCACTTATTTTTGTATGTGTGTGTGTGTTTGTGTGTGTGTGTGTGTGTGTGTGTGTGTGAGAGGAGGGCGTTCATCATCTGCCTATATGTGTATAATAGTATCGTCATAGGCTAGAGACATAAACAAAAATTTTAAAAATGAAATAAAATAAATGTAGCTCCATGTAGCTTTGATAACATGTAGCTCATATAGATAAACCCTCAACTGCCAACTGCAGCTCCTTCCCACTCTGCCTTCACACTGTCTCTTCTGTCTGCTTCTGATGTTTCTCATCTAGCAAACACAAAGCAGCTTGGGTTGAGCCATTCTCTGAAACAATAGTCTATAATGGCTCCCTGTAGGCCTGTGATAACTAATTCACTTTCAGATGGATGGACACTGTTCTGCAGAATGAGCGATAAATGGCTCCACCGCACCAATCAGTCTACATTCATGGACAAAGTACGGTACAGTCTGTGCGCTGTTTAGTGACCACAAACACCAAAACACCTATGTAAGCCGGGTTTGGGTTTGTTCAAATAAACTATAAACACAGCGGCAAAATGTCACAGCCAACATCAAATGTCTTTGATATGATGATACTCTGTTCCATCTTGAAGAAGAAGAGGTGTGAGATAAGATCATAGTCGAAGAGATACAGGTATTCTTATCAGGAATTTAAAACTGTTTCATTTTAAGGGCAGGGAAAAAGGTTGACTAAATATTTCCACAGACAACATCGTCCAACAATTCAAGAATCAGAAATGTTCATTACATGCATTTATCTACTATTCTTTTAAAAGCGCTGACAATGAATTAGTGGAGCAGAATGTGACCTTCTGAATACTAAGCTTTAAAACAAATGTCATATCAGTTTGACTGCCACATTTCTGTTCTTGGTGCATGTTTGGCTTCAGAATGAACAACACTAAATACCTATACTGTGTCTTTACCATATTTTGTATGTTCTTCAAGAATGAGTTTCCCTCACATTAAACAATGGCTATGACAGTCCCCTACCTCAATTTTACAATACTGTTCTAATAAGCAGGATCTAAAAATACCACTGACATTATTTCTGAAAAGTATTCAATGCCTTCAGTGATGAAGACTGATACAGACAGAACTTCTGAGTAGGGAGAAAAAAAGTCTGCTGTGACAAGATGAGCCCCAGTAACCTTATCAGAACACGATCATATAGATGTCAAGAGAAAAATTGAGTCTATCACATAGTCACATACTTTTTTCTATTGTCTTGGGAACAAAGTCATAATACTCAACAAAGAAGATGGCAGAAAAGTCCAACGATTCCAATTTCATCTAATTTAAATAATAAATCTAAGCAATAAGATATATGGTAATACCCAAATGTTGAGTAGATGGATATGGAAAATTGCTCTTAGGTGATCAGAAGTCCTGAAGAAAGTTCTTTATTCACCAAGTTTCCTATAAAGAAAACCGATAAAAGATGAATACATCTTTTCTTCTGAGGCAGTAAATGAGTATTTTGTTATACATTGGAGTTTTTTTTGTCTCATCTACATCTACAGTCAGTTTCCAAGACTGCTTTCAACAGCCTCTAAAGAGATACAGATTAATCTATTGTAACTAACACATTATGCAAAACACAACATGAATACATTGCATTCTCGTCTATTGCGTCTACTGTCATTCGAGAAATGTATCCCTCTGTGATTGATCGACTGGTAATTGTTTTTGGAGATTATTTTGAAAGCCTATTGTTGTTGTATTATCTTTGATGCTTTATATGTGGAAATAAGAAAGAATACAACACAAGAAGTCCTAAAACACATGCCGCATGCACTGCAAGTAGCTTAAACATGTTTTAACCGTGGATTTGTCATTTGAACATGGCCCTGAAACATGGTTAATCTAATCCCAATGACATGAAATACCAATAATTCTCTGTCATTAGCATTGTCTAGTGTATCACCTTGAATCCCCTTGCCAAACTAATCACACTGGTGTACAGAGAATGTATGCAAAGTGGAAATGAGTCTTCCCTTTTACTGAGAAGAACTTTGTATTATTCTCTGTGACAAAGTGTCCTTTACCTCATTTTAACATGTATCACACATTTGTGTAATTGACACACCTCATCTTTTGCATGTATTAATGACACTGACATAGATGTAGCATGCTATCATTATGATTTGGTTTCGTCAATTGCGAGAAGAAGTTGCTGAAAGGTTTACTGCAGCATGGTAGTTTGAGAGCTGCCAGTGCTGTCATGATTTTAGCTACATTTTTAGAACACATTGGTGTGTTGTTTTTGCAGTGATTGATGGAATTTATTTAGTCTGTTCCGATATTATGTGTAGTGCTGTTCAGTTATACACTCAGTTTTCCTTTAACGTATGCCTTTATCTACCTCTAATATCATCTACATGAAACAGGGAATCTTTTTAATGCACAACAAAGTAAAGCAGCAGTGGCACTCCAAGTCAAGTAGCATTTCTGGGTCTTAAAGTATAGTGTCCATTTTACACGTGGGCTGCCAGTCAAGAGCAAAAGTGTTCATAATCCATGAACAGATTTCTGAATAACTTCACACATAATGAGTTTGATCCAGTGTAATCCATTTTCCCTGCCCCATGCATACTGCTCTTTTAATCACAGTAGCACACTTTGTTGGATGTGTAGTACACTGTGACACTGATCGTTTAGACATTGAGGTTTCAACTTTTTTATAATCCAGCCTTTCAGACACAAAATGTTAAGTTTATAAATAAATGCAGAATTCCAGTGTCTGACAGGTCACTTCTATTCAGTAAACATGAGAAATCAATTCCTCCTTATTGAAAATCATCGGTGAAGGTCTGTGTTTAAACTTTATTGAGATCATTGCATAACTAAAATTCACAATACCACTCTCGGTGCTCATATCTGAAATGTGCAGCTCCATTGAGCCTGGTCACTGGACCGGGACTCCTAAGATGTAATCAGTAAAAAAAAGCTTTGAAAGCTCTTATGACCAAGACTCTCCGTCTAATGAAAAGATATGTGACCTCCTTCAGTGAGCTGGATAGCAATTCTGCTACCTGAGCTGTTTAGCAGACAGTCATACGGGTAGGCCTCGCTCCTATGCTGCTGTGTATTATCCTTTGTGAAATAAAACAAGTGAAAGGCAACTAACAAATTGCCTTGTGGCATGTAAAATTCCTTTACTGTCTGCATGTTCCTTCACAGCCCGTGAGGGAGATTCTCAACTTGTTCAGAAATATGACAATTAAATTGTTTGCAAGATTTGTGAGATGCCAAATATCTCCAGGGTTAGAGTATAACACCGGAGTTTAACACCAGAGTTGGCAGATAATGAATTGTGAGGGGAGTGCAGGAGAAGTAATGAGATTAAATTACACTTTTTCCTTTTCCTTAATTAGGCACCTTCCATGTTTTCCTTCCCAACAATCTTCTAGTCTTTTCAGGATCTTGACAGGGCTGATTATGTGCCATCAAGCAGATGCTTTGTTGCCAAGACGTCCATTGACAATTATTGCTATTCTTCATAGCTCATTTCCCATGGAGCAGTGATATAAATTGCTCCATGTTATTAATAGTACCGCTTGGTATGGAAATGAGACACTAATTTAATCAAAAAGCACCGTTTTTATTCTGGTTTTATTATCTAATGAACTATGACATTCTTACAAAAAAATGGTACTATAGTCACTTGTCAAGTTGAACACATTTCAACCACATTCTTTTTTATTTTGCTTGATTAAAGAGAGCAAATAAGTGATAATTTGCCCATGATTATTTGTGCATTTAACAAGCTTATCTTGAATTGAACAAGTTGCACATCTGTGTGCTTGTGTGTGTTAATGTAGCTCCAACAGCAATAACACTTTGTTAGTCATATTTAGTATATGGGATGGTTATTGAGATTGTGTGAGCAGCTCAGTTTTGCTTTAGCTCTAAATGAAATCACAAAAGAAGTTTGACTGTTGATCTAACTTTTTGAAAGATTTACAGTTAAATGTGTGTACTTTTTAGTAAGTGTTTCTTGCAAAAGATAATTGCAAGTAATATCCATGCTAAATGTAAGTGCCATTGTTAAATCAAAATATTGAAGTTTGAAAGCAAAATGTGCTGAACTCAATCAGGACTATACAGGTATAAATATAGACTAGAATCTGCTTAAAAAAAGTTGAATCTATGTAGATGAAAAGAAAGAGCAATTGTGTATTCAATGTACACTGAGCTGACAAACCCGAATCTCAAACAGTAAGCATCAGACACACTTACAAATACAACATTTATAATTTGTTTCATATTATGTATGTGCTTCCACAGTTCACATCATTCAGAATTAGTAGAATGACACATGTTTAGTTGTGTTGTCTTTCCAGTGACAATGATAATGACATAATAAAATGCCAAATCACAGCCTCAATTTGAAGCTATTTACAACCACATCAGATTAACAGCGTCGTAACTGTATCCCCTTTTGTCCCCCTAATTATAAGTGACTAAAATTTAAAAGACCAATGAAAATGATCTTAATCTACTGTAGACATTTTGTTAGTGAACAGACTAGACAGCAGACAGTTAGTACTGCAGCAATCTTCACCGGTTGCTTATTTGTTTTAAAAGCTTTAACCTTCAGTCCGGTCCTCAGCAAGCAACCTGCTCAGTTTGGTTGAGGCAGGTGACAGAAATGTGAAGAACATTTTACTTTAGGGCCATAACAACTCCTTGGTTACCTTGTGTGTGTATCATCATCGCCTTAAAAAATGTAATTAGTCTAATACTGTTCCCCCATTATAGATGAGACCACAAAGTACTATCTTATTACTCTATTTCATTTGAGCACAAATAGGTTGGAAGCTTGCGCTAGAGCATTGTTTTAATCACCTTACAAATTGTAAACAATTTTAATATAAGTAAACATTATAAAAATTAAACAATGCATGTGTACTGCCACTTTAAAGACTTAGTTGATCAACCAAAGAACTGTCCATTACATATGTGCCTATTTCAAATCATTTAGATGTAACAATTAGATCATTTATATGACATCGTGTTATAATGAATTATTTTTGGAAAGCATGCAATGTGAAAAAGCCACACAGCTTTCTTTAAATATTTGCAGCCACAGCATGGGAAAATGAGGATGTTAAATTTGAGTGTGCAACGCTGTACAGTCGGCGTATCATATTTGAAAACAACAGGCCGTCTGTCTGTTGGAAGTGAAGATGATTGGGTGCGAGAGTTGAGGGAGAAATAAAGCATGATGACTTGATGACGAGGCGTCTCGTTTCTCAAGAAGGGAGCTGATGATAACCTGTCGTTCTTCTGGTCTGCTACACTTGCAAACTAACTGGCTGCTGGGACCGGTTTCTTCCTGACAAGCTCCTGTCTTCTCTGCCCTTTCATCTCCTCGCTTCACAAAAGAGAGTTTAGAAGGCTTTTTATCCATGCCTCGGGGTACAGTTCCTTGTCTGCCAGGAGAGGAATTCAACCAATTAAGCATGTGGTACTATGCTTATGAATCATAGGAAGGGCTCTAAACGTTTTTCAGTGTGCCACTCTGCATACATTGGCAAACCTTGTTTGACTCATCAGCAAACTTAAATAGTAGAAGTGAACACCAATGGTTGTTTTACTGGGTGTGAATGTGAATCTTGTCATAGTCTGTATTAGCTCTATGTATGTAGCTCACTCAATACTGCTTAGTAGATAATTAATTTATTCTTTATCGGTTGCTCCCGGTAAAATTACATTTTCACACTAGCATGTAATTTTTGAAACTACAATAAATCTAAAAACTGTGCTGTAACAAGTTGCAGGAACATCCTGTTGGCCCAGCCTTCTGTAGGGTACATGTCTTACCTCACGTCCTCACTTTTAGCCATTTCTCTCACTTTGTATTTTCCTTCGACTCTCTACCAATAACTATAGCTAATGAAGGTGAAATGCCATTTAAACAAATAACCTTGCTTTGAGTAACATTTTAAAGCTTAAAATATTCCTCTACAGGATGTTACTTTAAATGCCCTGAACTCCCCCTAGCCCACTCTCCCTCTTGTGTTCCCTCCTTGTCTATTGTATTTGCAAAGCACATAGCCGTGCTCGAAGAGATAGCCAGCATGGATGCATTACTGAGAGACTGTCGGTGAGCAATTGCTGATCTTGGGGGTGATAAAGAGTGCCAGGCTGTCTGGAACCTGAAAAAAGAGGCTGGAGAGAGCCATGGAGCATATAGACCAGGAAGGTCACCAGCTGCCAGAAAAGGGCCAGACCATCTCCAGAATGCCCTGGGCTTCTCCTCTATTTACTGACACTTGCGACATTGGGAACCTGCCATGGAGGAGAATATCAGGAGAAAGGAGAAAGTATGTTTGGGACAAAGAAAACTGCAGGCTGACACTAATGAACACATCCGCACAGACCGCGAAAACAGAATCTAAATAAACACAAGACTGATTTAACATCATGACACAGTGATCTTGGACTTTACACATGCAAGGCTGAAAGTGGATTGATTAAAAGATATGCAAACGCGATAATCCGCTGGACATCCTCACTATCTCTACCTTTGCATATGGTCATTTTAAGGAGGCGCTTATCTCTGCCACCAGAATTTACCACTCGCAACCTCGGTTTCCTTACATTTGCATTTGTTTGGGGAAGCACACTTATACGTTTATTTTACCGAAATATGCTTAGGGTGTTGTTTGTGCAAATTTATGTCGGAAGCACAGAAGGTGTTCCACAATTAATTATTTTCAAAAGGATTTTACATTCAGTTCTCTGTCATCTCATTTCCTTGTGATTTGACAGACAAGTGGATGTGATTTTGGATCTATTATTGGATCCAGATTTTCAGCAGTGTTCATTCATTTATTTATCTGCAGGCTTCCCCCAATCACATTTCTAGGCAGGTGCATGGCTGCCCTCCACAAATTACGTCCAGGATAATTTCCTATTGATTAATGCAGATGCGTTCCTCTTGGCTCTCGTACCCTACCTGCAGTCTATTTGGTATAAATTACTGAAGCCATTTTGCTGCACAAAGCCAGCCCTCTCCAATAAGGTGCTGGCTCATGTGTCGACTGGGGCACCCAAACTACCCCTCTGCCTGCAGGAACCACTAAAGCTTTTAATTGCCTTCTGTGCAAATGGTCCTTATGCACTTGATAAAGTATCTGGAAAGTCAGGCACGGGTTGGTCGAGGCGCAGGGGAGTCTGTGGACTTGCAGTATGTGTGAACCAGACAGAAAGTATAGGGGAGAGAGAGAGACAGAGAGAGAGAGAGAGAGAGAGAGAGAGAGAGAGACAGAGAGCGATATGTGTATATTGATAGTGAGACTCAGAAGTGGTTGGTGAATCCCATCCATGATATTAGAATCATGAAATGAGTATGGTGTTGAAGTTACCCTTTATGAGCTCTGTTACCACTCAGCAAAATACTTGAATAGCCCAGCTAGTGGCCCACAGGATTACTTCCTTCTGTGTACATTTGCTACAGTGGAGTGGCTGATAACCCTGGGTAAAGCGACAAACAATCAAAGTGCGGCTTCGGTGGAAATGATTGCATTCTGTACCCTGCTCCAGAGATGGGGGCCATTATTAACTTGGGTCCTGTCCTGACAATGCTATTTTCTGGAAGGTAATTGCAGATTCAGATCTCTGAGAGGGCCTGACTGAGAGTAAATGCCACCTCTTTAATTATGGTCTCCTCCACGTCTCCTCTATTGAGCCGCGGAGATGTCTATCGCTCCACGGGATCCTGGGGAAAATGACTCTAATGGGAAATGACCAGTGTCTGGGAAGCCGACTCAGATTAGAAGCGACATTTCTAATTGATGTCTAAAGAAATCCCTAGCTGGATGACTGGGAAAAGTCACTTTGGCGCAAATGTAATTGGAGTGATTGGAGTTCCAAAAAGAACCATGGGATAATCTCTCCTGTTTTAAGCTTGTATTTACGCAGACAACAAGCTCAGCAAGCCGCAGCACGGCATGAACTATTGTAGAAATTTGCAAAGGTCAGAGTTTGACACCAAGATTTTACAGGTGACATGCTAAATTAGGACACGTAAAGGTGGACCATCTGAGACAGAAGGAACCAAATATGTTGCATAAATCTGTAGTGTTTAAGGGGGTTTACAGATACAACACAAGATAGTGTACTAAGCTGTAATAAAACTGTTTCTTCATCATCTGCCTCTCAGAATGATAGTGAGGGCTGTTCCTGTGGTTCTCTGGAAAAACACATTAGAAGAATGTTTTTGTACCACGGTTCGAAAGTACAACCATGGCATCCACACCGTTTCAGACTTTAGCTATTATAATTTATTCTACAAGCTCTTGTAAGACATGTCAAATGTGTTAGTTCAAAATAAAATTTAACCTTTTTCTTGATTTGTAATTTAGTTTTGAATATCAAAGACTTTAGGATTCAACTTTAGAGGATTTTACAATTACTGGATGCAATGTTACAGTAAGGACCAATACAAAATACAAGTTGGACAATTTTAATTCAAAATGCTAAAGGAGCATAACAGACTTCAAGTTGTCAAGTTAAATCCGTAACAACAGTACTGGACAACAATCATAATTTCTAAAAACAATGAAAATACAGCATTCATTTTTATGCCTTTGATTACTTATCAATAATGTTCAAACTAATTCATGATTTCAAAGGGGATTTTTATTTCCACTATTTTCATGCATCGGACATGTATTCACATTTGCAGTAACACCTTGTGCCTGTCACCAGAGCTTTAAGACTGCTGTCTAGTGGATGTTCACCAGCTCTTGAATCCATCACTGCTTTCTGTCAGTGGTAACAAATTTGCTGCTCTTTTCCGACTATCCGGTCATTAGTTGACATTCTGGTGCAGGCCAAAAGGATCTCTAAGGTTCTCCAACTGCTGCGAAATGTTGAAATGACAAAATAATAACAACATCTGTCTTGTGTCCAGCGGTATTGACATAACATTACACGTACCAAATTGTTTGTGTTGTGAAGTGTGTCTCGAAGATACCTCAAGCTTATGACTCTTAAAGCTCCAGACTGTCAGGGTTTCCAAGAGTTGATGGCTGATGGTTGACTGGCAGACGAATATGTAATGGTGTGCAGTGGATATGTGCAGAAACAGCACATTTTATTTTCATTTTAGTATATGTGGATGAACACAAGTGCACGTGTGTGTGCGTGTGCGTGTGTGAGTGAGTGAGTGAGTGTGTATGAACAGTATACTTTTTGTAATTAAAAACATATAATTGTTATATTTGACTGGATTAAAATTATCTTTTGCAAGAATTGTACGTAAAAATAAGCATAAAATATCTTCTTACTTAATGGTTTACAAACTGTAAGTCAGGACCATTCAAGAAAGGTTTGCAAAATAAATCTTAGATGTAAAAAGACATTGATTGGGCAAGGCAGGTCTGTCAAGCTTTGGATTTGCTGAAGCATTGAGTATTGGTTGGATGCACGGATGCATGGATTGCACATGAAGGGATGTTTTTTAATTTAGCATTTCCAGAACTGAAAGTGCAAGAGCAAAAGGGTAAGGAGTGAACCAAACAATGTGTTCATCTGCTCTGAGAGGCGGACATTACCATCAGGCAATAGTTGGGAAGTTGGTAAACATGTCATTCTCAAACTCCATCCATAAAATGCACGGATGTATTGTAAGACCAAATGCCATCAGCAACCGCTCGTTTTTTATATTTAGACACCCAGTATCGATATCGGGACATCACGTCGCTCAATGTAATATCTAAAGTGTCGCAATAAGTATGCGATTCCGTCTGTTGGCTGTTTGGCTTAGTTCTGTTGGCTTTGGAGCCCGCTTAAAACAATATAATGATTAAAAAGGCTTCACCATGCTTCTGTATGAACTAGACAAATGGTATCAAATCCCATTCCGCATCTATTTCTCACAGGTAGCTATCGCGCAACTTTATAAACACTGCAGAAAGTCTGAGCGATTGAAAACTTATCATCCATGACTGACGTGTGTGACATTTTTATTTGTAGATGTTTTA
This sequence comes from Etheostoma cragini, assembly GCF_013103735.1. Taxonomy (NCBI): domain Eukaryota; kingdom Metazoa; phylum Chordata; class Actinopteri; order Perciformes; family Percidae; genus Etheostoma; species Etheostoma cragini. Next base: position 20,331,409 of record NC_048417.1, on the reverse strand, counting down.
AATTATCAAAACGAATATCGATATTGCAATATTCATAATCAACACAGCATTATCACATTTTGTTAATATTGTGCAACAGGAGTGGCAAGTAGAAATTACTTTGTTTAAGGGGTCACAAGCAACAAAGGTTGGGTTGGAATCTATGGAGGACGTACTGGTATAGGTGCCGCTCCGTTAGCATTGAGCATCTGGACTGGTAAACATAAGTGAGATGTTTTGCAGTTTACTGACGTCACCTGGATTTCTAAAATTCAAGGTTTAAAGATGTTGAAAGTTAACCCTCACTGCCATTTGTAAAGTTGCTGAGTGTAGCTTTAGTCAATGGAAAGTGCCCCTCAGTGCAAAGGCTTCATGCGCTCCCACAACTGAAATATGTGAACTCCCTCGCATACATGTATTTTGAAAATATTCTCATTTCTACCTGCGCTCAAAGGTCAACATTCACATCTTATTCAATGAGTATTTACTGACCTTGTCACCTACTTTGTATTGAGTGTGGACAAATGAATTAAGATTCAACAGCCTCTGTAATGGAAAAGTGTTTTAATTTCCCCCTGACATTAAGGTGTTGTGCCTCGTAGGCATTTGGTGGCACATTACTCGGCGCCTGCTCTCTGGCTGTGCCATTGCCCCTCATGTTCCACTTAAACACTTCAATCACAGCAAAAGATCAAAGGAGCTGTTAAACTAATCAAGTGGAGACACAAGAGATGAAACTCCCCGTGTATTCAGTGTTATTTTTCCTATTAGCACTCTCCTCCTTTCTCTCTCTCTCTCTCTCTCTCTCTCTCTCTCTTTCCCTCCTGCTCCCCTTCTATAACCCTATTAACAAACACTGTAAATCCAAGTAGGAGGTTTGCTGGCTTAATTGTCTGCAACATATTTAGAGCAAACAATCATCCTAAACAAATGGCCGTGTATTCGCTATGAGCTGCATTATTGAACAAGGAGCGAAAATCATCTTGGGAATGTTCTACCCTTGCAGTGCTTAACGACAGGGAACAACAATTTTACCACCATCCTCTGCACTAGGTTCATAGCACCGTGTATTATCTGTATAGTATTACATAGAATGTACTTTTAGCTACCATTGGTGACAGCTTCATTAAAACCGGATTTAGTTCTGCAACAACCAGTAGTTACATTCACAGTTGCATCGGTTCAAAGAATGCATGTGCTTTAAATTCTAATGATACAAATAAAGCCATAGGCAATAATGGGCTAGCTAAAATGAACATATCTGACCGTAATATATTCATGGAATTCTGATCTATGTCTCCTTGCAGACAGAAAGCTTAAGAAGTAGCACGGTAAAAGATTCCCTCTAAAATAACCTACTGTAAAACAGACAAGACCTAAAAGAATTTAAAGCTGTGTGGTTTCATAATAAAATGCTTTGAGGTTGAAGGACAGTCTATAGCAGTCCTTAAGAGTCCATACTCCATCTTAATAACACCCCGCCACAGACCCTCTACCACTTTTCACTAGCTTTCAAAAGGCTGCTGTATTGGATAATAACTTGTTATCAAGCAGCTGAACAAGAGGTATATTTTGGAGAAAAAGGTCAGGGGGTGAGCTCCCTTTGATTTTCTTCCTGAAGAAAACAATCTCGGAGATCTAACACATCTCATTTTGCTGTTAATTCAAAAAAACAAAAAAATGTAATAGAGGTTTTAAGAGACGCTGAATTTCTATAAAACATGAAAAAAAAAAACTATTCAATCAGGAGAGACATGTTTGCAGATATGCAAATAAGGTTTATTGTACAGCTAAATAAAAATGTACAAAGGTACAAAGGTAGAGAACCATCAGCCCCCCAGGTGGAATCTAGACACCGGTGGTGGTGACAAAGGAGCCCGAAGACCAGACCGAAGGAGGTTCCGGACGGTCAGCTGGAGTGGATGACTGGAGGTGGGAGGGGAGGTGGAGGGACATCTGAATGGCTTAGGGAGAACTGATTTTGTAAAGCAGGGTTGTGACTCTGTGATTGGCCCTTGCAATTTGTGTACGATTCTGATTGGTTTAGCAGAAAGTTGAACGCCTCCAACAGCTGATTTGATTTAGGTAGAGAGGATTGTTTAAGAGTTAGGTCTTCCTGAAAGGATTTACACTGAGATACATTTCAATAAGGAGAGACTAGTTGCAGATGTGCAACATTTATACACAGCATGATAGCATGTACATTTATTAGATAACAACTGAATTGATTTAGGAGTGCATTAATTTAAAGTTAGGTATTCCTGAAAGAATTAATGCTGAGCTGCATAACAATTGAAACAATAATAGGTAGTAGATTGACGGATCAGTAATTTTCATGAACTTTTATGCTGTAGTTTCTGCAGTCTCAGGCACAGGAGGACACAAGGACATCTTTGGACATTCAGAGTTTCATCAAGCCCAGATTTATCAAGTGTGACATATATGTTGTGCCAATGTTAGAATTCATTTTGGTCTAATGCGGAAATGTAATGTACTGGAAAAAGGGTTAATTTGACAGGTCTTTACATTCCAATCACTAATTAGGTGCTTTCATTTAGGAGCCTAAATAAAGCACACAATCAGTGAATATGCTATTGCAGAAAGAAACATCTGCAGCTACAACTGAAATGAAGCAATTAATGGTGAAAAACAGAAACTCATTAGTTTAATGGAGAAATTACAAAACAGAGTAGTGCCTAGGGTGTTTTTTTTACGCCGTTGTCCGTTTATTTATTTTTACTGATAATACATGTAGCTGCATTAATATCTCTTCTTTGTATTTTTAGCAAGTTCCTTAACTCTGTAATCATAATTACAATATTTGTTCTATTATTGAATGGTGTCTGGATGAGATTAATTCATTAACGAAACATTTTAAACAACTAAGTAAATATTGCATTTCTAGCTTTCAGGACAGGGCTTTCAGGACACTGAAAGAAGACTGAGAACAACAATTATAAGCAAAAAAAAGTACATAGCAGATGGAGAAGTTTCGATCTGATTACAGAGGAGGAAAAGTAGCTCCTGACAAGGGCCATAAACTCTTTGGAGTCCTGCTTGTAGTCTCCTTCTACCAGTCCTTTCACAAGGAAGTTAATGATGCTGGCAAGAAGATGAATCACCTCAGACGGCACACAGAGCAGCTCTGACAAGTGAGCACCGGCGAGTCTGACACCTGCAAGTACCAAAAGAAAGACTAATAGTCATGTCAGCTGCTACCTGTAGGAGTTGAGCTATGTCTGTCTGTGCTGAAAGAAATTCTCCCTCTGATTGTAGGTGAAAAGCAGCCTGAGGGATATGGCTGACTGGACTTTAACAAAACATTAAGTCATGTAGGCCAATGAGAAAAAATGTTGAGTGACTTTAGAACAGATTTCTAAACTTGTTTTAGGCAAAATATTTATGTCTTTATTTATGTATATTTATGTATGCTCCACGGGGCAGTTGTTATTTTTTTTGTAAATTGTTTGTATTACTCATCGGCATTATAATTTATATCGACTCCGTAAATTTACCATGTGCGCTACTAAAATGCTTTGGAATCTTAGGTTCTAATGTTTTAGTCAGTGTTAGCATCACACCGATTCAGTGATGTGTTGAGGGCAGTGGTGGAATATAACTAGTACCTTTACTCAAATATCAGATGCTTTAATGTTTTCTTTCCATGCTACTTTCTACTACTTCACTACATTTCAGAGAGAACTATTGTATGTTTTACTCCACTACATTATTCTGACAGCTTTAGTTGTTAATTACTTTACAAATTAAAAGTTAAGCACATACAACCCATGTTGTTTATGAAACATGATCTTTTATTAGAAATTAAACTATCAATAACTAACAATACAATGGCCTACAAGTCCAGCTAAAAAGAAAACAACTCTTTTAAATGTTTCCCGTTTTTAAAAGGTGAGGATTTTTACTTTTAATACTTTGAGTACATTTTCCTGGTGATACTTACATTAACAATGACTTTTACTTTACAGTGTGATGTTAGTACTATATTTGGATGTTAGTACTATATGTGTCTAAACTGCGCTGCTTTGCAAGATTGTTTAATTTAAAATACTAAAATAAAACTACTTGCACATATATGTTTATCAACAGATAAACAGATGTAGAGAGATGATACATAGACATTTTATTAACAATGCAAAAGTAGTGGTCACAAAAGTTAGTGTAATAATCAATATCATGCAGTACAACAATAATACATGTGAAGGCAGTAATTACTAAAGTTAGGTAAGGTCTTCGCTTACAAGGGTCATACTGAGTAGTGATACAGTACCTGTGTCAACACTTGCCTCAGGTAGTCTAATCTAAAATGAGATAATAAAAAGGTTATGAGTGGAACGATTGTTGTTGACCCCGCAGACTCAGAAGCTCAGGATCAATAATGTGACAAGATTTAGCATATGACTAGTGTTGCTCTTAAACAGTGAGTGATGTTGGTCTCTGGGAAAAAGTAATCAGATAAGACAAGCTGGTAAATGCATTTGCAGTTCATTTTCACTTAACTACAACAGCTGAATTTGATCAGAAAATGTAACACAGAGTAATGACACAGTCTTTGAAATGAAGATAAGGTAAGCTACAGTACGTCACAAAGTCATCCCTCATAATCAAAGTCATTGATTAATCAATTTACGCCTTGGGCTAAGATCACTCATTTCAATATCAATGAAACTGAGGCAAGTGATCGAACCATATAAACTATTAATGCTGATTGAAAAAATATGAAGCTCCTGGTTCAACGTAAAGTACCATGAATGACTGCTTTGGTTTAAATTATGTGCATTTTGTGACTCAGGGTAATTTCACAAACAGAACCTTAAAAAAGTCCTGTTTTTTTTAACATAAAAACAAAGCTGAAACATTTGTGCAAAGCTAAACTGAAACTCAAATACAAGAAATATGGAATTATTCTCTCAGCCATTCAACACTTACTCCCACTGTCAAAACCAAGACCATGTTCATTATTGGTTTTGGAGGATTTGATAATCCTCTCAGTCCCTAACTGGTCTGGGATGACATTTATTTTGGCAAACTGACCACATGTAGATTAAGATAGAGGGCTAGTTTCCTGGTGATTTTCGTGCTTCAACACATGTCCTTTAACCACCCTTGTGACTGAACCCACGCCTGTTTCCCATTTGATCGATTCCCATGACTAAAGAGGCAACATTTTCTGGAGAATGTTTGTCAAATCAACTTAGTGCACACAAGTGCCGTTAAACCTTATCAGCCTTCTCACTCTGCTCTTAGTGATATTCTCACTCACACACACAAACATGCACACTTGTATCCACAATTAGTAGATAAGGAAAACTGTATAGATTCAGGAGTGGCAAATTCAACTAAAATTGTGACATAGCAGGAGTGACTGGACACACACACTCAAATATTGGTTTCAAGCTCACACTAACATTGCTTTGAATGGAGACTACTTTGGCAGCACCCCCCTCCATTTGATTTTGTTCCTACAATTAAATACAATTTAATTGAGATTAAAAACAAAACATGAGAAAGCACAGCATTCTGCTACTTTCGACATGAGCCTGTATTAGCTCATTATTGGCTCATTCAGTATATTTATATTGCTGAGCAGTCTATGTTTCTATTTAATTTTTTTTATTTGAACCACAATAAATCAACAAAAACATGACACAGACCACTTTGTTAAAGTCCAGTTGTATTCACATGAGAGTATGTCGTCATAGCTAAAATCACAGCCATGTGTTAATGAGAAATGTTGGCGTGTATCATCTTTTAAAAGGGAGCCATTATCAAAAGCGGTAAAACAAATGTGACAGCCTCGAGAGCATCCTTTCTCCCTGGACCATCATAAAGTCCCCACAGGGATGGTGTGATGAACGATTCAAGGCCAGCTCTGGCCCAGGGATGCTCCACTGAACCATGCTTTGATCTATCATCCGGCCTTCCCATATTAATGATGAGGTCACAGCGTCGAGGGTCACGGCATTGCTGATAAAAGTGCAAAGCCTGCTATTTGTTATGTGCCCAACTTGACTGATCGTAAGTCTTTTGATGAAAGCGAACATGATTCCACACCCCCGTGCTGTCACACCAAAGACATGCCCGTGTTTCCTCATAATATAATGTCTTTTGAGGATCACAGTGAATGAGCCCTATCATAGTCAATGTAGAACTAAATGAAGTGGCTGATATCACTCATATGACAATGATTATGGTCTTCCAGAGGCAGTTTATGACTCCAAACCTGCTGATAATACACAGGTACTTACTGTGTGCACTGTTAAACGTTTGTAGGTTGTGCTTTTTGTAAGTTGTTAACTGCAGCACAGAACCCAAAAGGCATCTTAGAAGATGTCCCAAACCCCTTTGGAAAGCAGTTGTAAGCTGATTTCCTAATAAAGTTAATTTCAAGAAATCACATAAATTCATCAACATTTACGTTTTACTCGTCTTTACACAGATTTGTCTACTTGTTACAAGTTGTTATGTCATAACGAGTTTAAACAGCAAAAACCTATTGTTAAAGGACATAAAGAATTCTTCTAGACCATGACAAACTTTGCAGATGTATTTTTTCATATCCCTGTAGCTTAGTTTCAACTTGTAACTGCTGTTCATCTTTGCCAAAGCAGTTGGTCTGTGCATGGCATTTGATAACTGTTCCCTTCAAATAAATGTGCGGTGTTTCTGGCTGATGTTGCAGCCATATGAGCACCAATAATTTGGCTTCCATACGTCTACTATTGCATTGAAAAAAACTCATGTCAAATAGCTGTTTGCTTCTAGCTGACAACTGCAGGTAACTTTCATTCCACCTTATTTGACCTACTTAGTAGCAGCCATTGTACATGTAAGTCAGAGTGTCACTATCCTCCTATGTGTTGTATTCATTAACAAAGTTTCAGCTTCTAATTGTTCATTATTTGGGATAATTCTAAAGCCCCCTTGTCTTAAATGAAAAATATAATGCTAAAAATCAGCATACAGCAAGCATGTATGTACTATAAGAAGTTATTCACAAGACTAGAACTTCAGTAGCATTTTTTTTAAACTGATAGCATTCAGTGTATTTGAACTACACCACATAGGTATGAGAAAAATTGTAATATTTATTAGTAGCATTCAGTGTTTCTCTCAGACTGAAGTAGTCTCTCGAGGGAAACTAAAATCTGAAAGAGCATTTGATCTCTGGATCATGCTAACAAGAAAAATAATAAGAAACATACAGCGTGTGTGTAGTGCTGATCAGAATCGAAAAAACAGGTGAAGGTTTTCCACAGACAACTGGTGCAGTATTGAACAATTTTACAATGTTCACAATCCCAAAAATCTGTGTCACATCCATCATATCAGAGCCAGATGACACTGTTTTATTTTTAATAAAAAGCAAGTATTGTCCATGAGTGTGTGTGTGTGTGTGTCTGGGCTGTGACAGCCAGCAGTGTACCTGTAGTGCCTGCAGGAAAAGACTCCCCGTGGTCGGCTCTCAGTCACTTCACTGCTGACTGGCTCTGCTAACATATGGCCTCACACCCTGGGATTCAGGCCTCACTTGGACTGGTAATGAGATCTGCTGATGGATCTTGACTAATTGAAACAGGTTAGATTTTGTGTAAATCAGCCTCAATTTTGGTGAAAACAGGTTTTAGTTCAGTGCTAAACTGTAGGAGTCCAACTAACATTTTGATGTTGAGTAGATGAGGTTGAATGAAGATGGCCAGTGCTAACAATAAATGTCCCATATTGTGAGAAGTGAGATTATTTGTTGATTATAAAACAGGTCGGGGTGTTTTATAAATACTGTGAAAGTATCAAACGCTCAATCCACAGTGAAATGCACAAGGCCATATTCAGAAACTGGGCCTTCAAACAAGCTAACAGGACTTGTACCGTATGGTTTTGACGTCGTGAAAAAAACATATATGTAGAAAGTGCTGCTACAGTGCTGTTACAGTCACTCCAGACGTTCCCCGGCTGCAATGATGGGGCAGAGACTCAAGGGACTACACTGCACGTGTGACGTATTCGGAGCGGACGTTCCAAAACTATGCGTCCAATAAAATCAACAAAACTGACTACACCGGACTGGAGAGCAGCACGTAGTGGTGCGTATGCTCCGCGGAGACGCCTTTGGCTCACACAATCCTACGCCATGTGCAGGTGTAGGCCAGGTGTGCTGGCCTGGAGGTTACATGAACAACTATTTAAGATCAGGGACAACATTTCTAATGTGAAGAGTTTTTATATAATTTTATATTGAATATAGAATCATAGCCTGGAAATTCGGACCCAAATCCTGAAGATTAAGGGTCTGCCAATGAGTAGTGAAAATGGCCCAACTTGAGGGGCGGCACCAAGCGAGCATTTGAAGCTCTCACAGCACACAATTGGATAACACTATGACCACTCACAACAATACAAAGGGTGATGTATCCACAGCGAGACCAAAACCATCAGTGGGTTTTTGCTAATCCCCATCCGCTTAGCTACCAGCGGAGCAAACTGGTAGATTAAACTCTTAATAATGGTAATGGATAATGGTAAAAGAGCAAAAACGTCCTTCTTGCAAAGGAACGATTCAAGTACCGTCTTCTGCTCCTCTTTTAGATAAAAAGCCAAGTCTAACTCCTTCATTTTAGCGGCCTAAGCCGTTTCAAACAACTGGTGTTCGTACATAGCCATCTTGTGGCCATGTTTTCATGTTAACGTTTACTAATGACTTTGACGTTGCAGCGCTGTCGTCATCTGTTTAGCTTGCATTTGACCCGCCTACATTAGATACACCAATGTGATTGGTGCAACTCGGCTACAAAGATATAGTTAATGAGCAGCATTACTGGATGCAAGAGTGACTCGCTGAGCAAATTCAAATTGTGCTCTTGCGAGAACTCTGGATTTCCAGGGTATTTTACAGTGTTGTGAGGGATATGAATTACTGAACCACGTTTTGAAATACGTATTCTGTCTAGCGTCTGTAAAGTACCAGACAACTAAATAATGTTGTGTTGAGTTATAAGCTTCCAGCCCCCTTCACTTTCCATCATCTTACTGGCACAGTTAATATTTGAATGCTGGTATTACTTAGTTTGCTAATAAAAGGATGAGCACAGCATGCACTCTAATGGCTTGCCGTGAATGTCAGCCGGGACAATAAATTAAGCTGTGACAAAGCACTCTGACCCAGACAGGCATGCTTTTGAATCAAGTGTAAGTTATCTAACAGGATAATTGCAATTTGTATACATTAACTCATTGATGTTTATATTATATTCAGCTCTCAACATTATTGCTCTCATCTCATCATTACGTACTCTTCAGAAATTGTTCATGGAGCCGTTTGTTGTTCATCAGCAGCTTATGTTTCTGTGCCCATTTAAGCTTTGCTAAGGGCACCAAACGTGGCTGACTCAATAACCTGAGACAATGTTCAAATGCTACCTGCTTTACTTTGTGAAGTCAGGCACTACTGTAAATGTCTTTCTATCTGTCTTAATATCCTTTCAAGTTTCTAAATCCTAGGAACTTTAAATGTACCATACAAAATGTGTTCATTTGGAATGGCAATAAACCAGGCCATGTTACCCTCCATCCATTAGAAGTATTTTATTTGTATTACCTTTCTTACAGCATAATCTTCATACATATTAAACCCTGTCTATCAGATCTACCATAAATGGCAATCTATTCACTCACCCTTAGGGATCTATTGGGGTTCATTGAATGAATCTCAAACATCAAAGCAATCACTGCCCATGGTGAGTGGCATTTCGCTCTGCTCTCTCAGTCTAGCAGCCATGTTCCGCTTCATTTGAGCCGACATCCGGCCAGAAAATGATCTGAGCAGCCAGAGGAGTCTTCCCAGCCATTTTGTGGGCGTCTGGACGTCCTGGGCTCTTCTCTGTATTCATTAGCAGGCTAGTCACAGCGGTTCGATGGAGCGTATCCTCTCAGCGGCCCGCAGGGACTGTCAGCAGAGTGACGGAGACGGATCGCAGGTGGACCAGCGAGAAGACCTGCCATAGATTAACTCGTCTGCCAGCAGGGGGACTCCGTGGTGCCATTTGTTTTCAGCTCAACAGATAATTTTTCTAATTAACCTTTAAATGCATTGCTTGATGTTGCATTCACAGTGTGGAAAGCACCGAGCACCTGCCGGACGTTTCTTTCAGTTCTTTTCAGTTTGAAAAATTGTCATAGAAGGCTAGTCCTTGAACTCTGATCTGAGTGATCCAATCACAAGTGTACAGTGTCCCAGGACACATTCAAGTACCGTCCACACTGGTAAAACAATGTGGTCACATGTGAGGTGACAAAATCTGCAAGGCATAAATTGAACCGGGATAAAAATATATTGCTTTTTAACCACCTTAAAGGAATAAAAAGTGTGAGATGAAAGATAAAAAAAACAGCTACAGCCAGCAGCTAATTAGCTTAGCAAAAAGACTGTAAACAGGGAAAAGTATCCTAGCTCTCCTTTGGTTGCCTGGCAACTGCTCTGATCCAAGAAAAAGTAATAACAAATAGCAAATAACCCCCTGGTAAAATTACAAATTGTCATTTTTATACCTGTGTGTGTTTTTACCAATTAAAGAAACAAGCTCTTTTTGAGCCAGGCTAGCTGTTTCCTCCTGTTTCTAGTATTTAAGCTAAGCTAACTGACTGCACGCCTCATATATAAACGGATTTGAGATTGGTATCAACTTTCTCAACTACACCTCAGAAAGCAAATACGTATTTCCTAAAATGTCAAGCTAGTCTTTCAGTATGAAATTACCTATTCATATTTATATATTACAACTTTATATAGGCTATTAAGTTTGTTTCAAACTAACCAAAAATACTGTGTTTATTTGTTTAAATCACCAGACCCCATTTACAGTTTGCAGAGACAATTTGTGAGATGGTCTCATCTCTTAAAGTATAACCAAGTAGAATCAGGACAGTCAGTGTCAAACTTCACCATCCAATGTTGCCCCCAGGACAAGAGACTGCATCCTCTGCAAATAAATCCAAAATGGCTGTCCCAAGAAGATTTTCACAAGCCTAGAGAGGTTCATGCTTTAGATTAAAAAATGTGTAATTCCATAGCCATCTGGCTCGAGAAAAGAAATGTAAGAGCTGTGTGGACGCCAGCCCGATGCCACATCTTGGAATGGGCTATTGCTTTCCAAATGGCTTTGGGCTGTGTCCCCTTCCATGTATTTGTGCAATACCATTAGCTTGTTTTCTGTCTGCTCTCCTCTCTTCCCAAAGTTTAAAAAGTAATATTTTCTCAGAGAATGGCTGTTTTTTGATAAGGAATCTAAACTAGGTCAAGGACGTAGTGTAAAGTCATTGAACAGTAATTAAAGGACCCGCTGATGCCACTGTTCAAACTCTCTCTACCATGAGCTTTGAGATAGAAATCCATTCAAGGATTTGGAGAGCCATTGTTTCATTTTCCTCATGAGTAAAATCATTTTCTTGCTAGTTTTTTTCTTCTTTTTTTTCCTGAGAAGCGGAGTCTGTAATTAAGCGAGCTGAGTTATTGTCAAGCCACTGGAGGGACTGGAGAAGTGCTGCCTGTTGACCTATAATATGCGAGTCCACTCATTCAAATAAGCAGCAGGATGCTGGGGACAATGTGATTGCTAAACAACAACTTCAGCTTGAAAACAAGTCAAAACACTATATAGCCAACAAATTGTTGTTTATCCTTCCCCAAAATCAAGCCTATTCAATTGTTTTATGTTGCAGATGATTTATTTAGTGACTTGCAGATATATCAGTAGTTTAAAAAAGCAGAAGACATAGTTATACATGTGTTACATTTTCTATAGCTGCAACATGGGTGTGAAAAGTGATACAATAGCCCTTTTTAAAATGTTTTGTCTGCAACCATGAAGACATGGCCACAATATATTCTACCAGTGAATTAGTTTTGTTGGTTCCTTGCGTAAGTCATGTTAAACATGTGATAAAACACAAAGGTTTAATAAGAGTAAAAAATGTTATAATAGTCTTCACAATGTAGTCTTATTCCGAACCCCACCACTACGGCGAAGTTCTGAAAGTCAGGAAAATAAAAAAAATAAACAGAAATAAATGCAGATCTGGAGAACAATATGTGAACTAATATTCTCACCAGTGGGACCACAATTGCCTTGTTCAATTCATAATCCCTCTCTGTAAGAAGATGATACTTGGCAGCCACCTCCATCTACTGTAACATTGTGCCTGTGGTCTTTTTGTTTCTTAAGGAGAGCTTCTGGCTGAGCATTTGAAGTTTTTAATCTGGCGCTCCAGAGACTAAGGTCACCTTTCACTAGCCCCCCCCCCCCCCCCCCCCCCCCCCCCCCTTTTATTTGCTCTTGCTTAGTTCTGGCAACCCCACTATTTCACACACTATTAAAAGAAATCTGCTAATGCAAGGAGCAAGGTCCTTGGCTTGTGGAATGGGAAATGATGGCATTTCTGAATTCTGTCTCTCTAAAAAAAAAAAAAGGCCGCAGGCGTCTTGTGCAGGGTTTATGACCCTAAGATTAGTCACTTTTTGGAGCTGGATGTACTGCCTTGGGCTTTTTCCTGCCAGAAACTGATTTTCATATTGATGTGCTACGTTGAGCCCTCTCTAGTCCGCATATTGGCTCATGCATCACCTGCACTCTGCAGCTGTCAAGCCTCAGTGATAGCAAGTGAAGCAGACAATTTCTCTGTTAATAAATAAACAAGTGAGACACTGCTAGTACATATTATATTCCTTAAACTCAAAGCATCCGGCTACACACTGCACATTTCATTACTAAAATGAATTAACAGGGTATGAGGCTCAATCTCAATTTTGTCCTGATTTCCTTTCACAAAGCATAATTGTGACATTTTTATGGATTGCTTGCACGCCCATCAACAATGCTAATACAGTAGGAGCACATTTTGAGCTGTGATTGACTATTGTACTTTGCTTACCAGGGCACATTTGTTTTGTATATGGCCTGGCCTGAAAATTGAATGAAAAGTATATTTAAAAACAAAATAGAAATCAGTTATTACGTAATAGTACTTGTAATTCTTGTTCTGTTCCACATTTATGTTTAAGTCATGTTTGTATCGACAAACTACTCACGCTAGCAACTGTGAGAGTAGGTTAAAAACATGGAATATACTTCATACTACTGGCCTTTTTCCCCTTGTCAGAGGGGGAAAAAGAGCAGTTGCAGGATTACACGGAGCAGAGCTTTGCATGTATTACACAGTAGAAAACTAAGGAGAGATTATCCAAGGCCAGATGTGTCTCTCTCCAAGGAAGAAAAAAAAAAACATGTCGTCCGCTAAGAAGCAGCTATATTCTGCCACTGGTAAGCATCTAGCAGCAGGGCGTCGGCGGTCGGCTGTCTGGAGCTTCACGCCAGTTGTCTCTGAATATGCAAGATTTCAGGTTTAGGAAGCGTCCGCCTTTTAATGTTGTTGACACATCATCCATCATACTTAGACAAACATTTACCAAGTTGACTGATTGACGGTAATGCAGCATTAGCCTCTGTTTGCTCAGAGGAAAATGTCATGCTTGTTTATGCATTTCTGAGAGGGGAAAATGTGGAGTTCAAATTAGCCAGTGAAAGGACCTGTGAAGCTATTGCCCCTGCAAGAAAGAATATGTTGCACAGGATACATGTGAGCATGACAAGACTGAACCGCTCTAAAACCAAGCTGATATAATACTCCAATATTCACACAACCACTTTTTTTCTGGCTTAATTGTGAGAAGAAAATGTTCTTTGAGGAGCATTCTAAGCAAACAACACCCTGTAGTTCATGAGCTATGAGAAGAAACCAGCAGGATTCTCTCAGTACAGATTGCGTTTTATTGAACCAGGGCTTGTCAGCATTTTTGGTGAGCTGGTAAAATATAATTGTGTCATCCTTTATAAAGCAGTGCTGGGGTGACAGCACCCACAGAAGCTTCATTACTCTGCTTTTTATTGGGGTGTGAAGAAGGGACATTCTCTTGGTTATGAATAACGTCTCTCTCGCATGAAGTCAAGGTAAAACACACTCGCAGTGCTGGCGCGCTCCGCTGGACGTACATGGATCATTTAAAATGAAATCAATTCAGCTGAAGAATTAGAGCTGGTAGCAAAAATGGTTTTATCTGATGTCTATCAATACCTGTATTGATTTGCTACTAGAATCAAACCTTGTGGGAACTGAGAGGGAAAAAAAATGCTACACACACACAAATATCTGCGCTGCATGTAGGAAGGTGTGGATTGACATCTGGTCATCCGTCATGATTTTAGTCAGGGAAACCCGAACTTCCATAAGTGTTGTGAATATTTACCAATAACAAAGCCCTGGAATTTTAAAACCTAATCCTCATCATGTTTTTATAACATTAGACACATGCATATCCTAGTTGACAGCGTTTAGGTGCTGCAAACCATCCGCCGGTTTTCTGTGCAAATCTATGGAATGTATTTGTTCAAGCTGTAATCGTTTCAAACAATTCGGAAAACATAAAAGCATACAAATAACATAACAATTTGTGGTACCGGAATTCCAAACATTCCACAGGGACACTCCTCAAACTGCTATCTCTATTTGAAGTATATGTAAATGGACTGTTTTTATACTGTATGTACATAGTACAGCAACCATTGACACACATCACTTTTTCTGGGATATAGGGCGGCATTTGTCTCTGGTGCTTCCAAACTCATACAAACTTGGAGAAAAAATAATCCATGCTGTTTTGAGTGAGATACGGTTCCTGAATGTCCTCTGCCTATAGTCTTCGAGTGAGCTGTTCAACATCTGCACGGCTTTCTACGTCGCTAGCCAAGACGAGGTGGCAAACTCGTTCCAGATGGCAGAAAACTGCTACCACACACACTAGTTGATCATAATCTCCAAAAGAACTACTTCCTGTCCCTGTTCTGCAGGTATTCCACACGTGCACCTAGTTTAGAAGAAGTCTCCCAGCTAATCCTGCCTTTTACTGACCAAAGTTGGAGAAACAGTTATCTAGCTGATGTAATCTCACCTAAATACTGAGCATGTGCGACTCCCAACAAAGATAGTATAGAAGTGAGATATTTCACTCTGTAGCTAAAACAGAAACCCAAACACAGGGTGAAAACAGCAATGTGCAGTACAACAAAAATATGGTGTTTTAAAAAAAAATGATACCATGTAAACCTATTCTGGTACAACTACAAAATACAATTATGAACCTGAAAATTAGCATAATATGGGCACTTTAATGATGACTCCCAGCTCCTAAATGGAGTAGCATATTCCCCTATCCACCTGCACTGTGATTTACCAAGTTTTACAACCATCTTTACTGTGTTTGGGTTCTCACCACGGCCATAAACACTTTTTTATGGATAGGAAACAGAACGTTTCACAGTTTAGCAGAACATTTGATGAGAATGGGTTTAGTCGGGAACACCAGCCAGGCAAAAAAATAAAATGGAAGGACCCGAGGATCCTGATCGTAAGTTATTAAGACAGAGGAGTTGCTCCAGGGACCTGCACTTTAAATAAAGCTCCAAAGTTTCCAACTTCATTTCCTATGCACAATCAAGCTTGTGCCCATGAGAGAGAGGGTATTTAAGATCCAATGAATGGATGTGGGCCAGAAACGGCGTTTAATAAAAGACGAAATACTAGTTGATTAATGCACTGAAGAAGAATAAAGCCATAGCTGAACAGGGAAATGTAAGGTTTCATTTTCTTTTTTCCTGACAGGGATTAAGTACAAATATCCCTGCTACCGGTATTAACTTCTGGCAGGATTGCTCTGTGTCATGATCAGTTTTTAAGTCCTGTGTCTGTTCACTAACAGAGCTGCAGAAGTAACAGACATCGTCCTCAGTAATACCAGTAATAAAACATAGCAGATACGATCCGTGGGGTTCAACCGATAAGGGTTTTTAAAGGCCTTTCTGCCAATACATTGGAAGCATTAATAGTATGGCAATATTCACGGTCTTTACTTTGTGGACATTTACATGCCAGAGTATAGTGTTTACCTAAGACGTCTATGCTTATCCTCTGCAACGGCATCACTTGACATCTAAACATGAACTTCCCTTGAATTCTGGGGTTATTTAATTCCTGCAGGGTGGACAGCTCTTTAAAGTACACTGACACACATTGCCAATGCACTGGGATGCATTAAAGTTAAATGGAAAATTAATTTACAAAAAAAACAAATTGTTATGCAAATATATTAACATGTAAAATGTGCGAGGAAAATAAAAAATGTATGCTTTTATTCTAAAAAAAAGATTTAGCTGTGGTCAGGGAGGACTCTCATATCAGAGGTAACAGTGGTATCTGTATTAAGAAGTACTGTTCCATTGCAGATAACCAACATATCACTCTAACCTCAGTCATCAGCAAAACAACTGACACTGCAAAAGGCTATCTTGTTTTTTTTCTCCACATCCCATAACAGTACATGACAAGCACAGCCCCAAACACTGCACCATGTGAGGGGAACTGGGGCATTTGGTGAGGGTAAACGTCACTAGTGTAATTAAGGAGGATCTCACCCTCAGGAACTCTGTCAGTTGACAACATGAACAAATGACAGTGAGAGTCCCTGTCACTATATCAAATGAGCAAATATGGGCTTAAAAGAGCATGGCTTAGAGTCAATATCAAGTTGTTTCTTAAAATTGTTATCACCGTTTGTCAGGCACAGAGAATTCTTCTGAAGTAGCCCATTTTTCCCTTAAACTTTTCTTGTCGACAAGGAGAAGTTTCACAGTTGCAGCACAAAAACCAAAGGCCTAAACTGGAATATATAATTAATGAATTCACTAAATGTGTTGTGTTATCTGTAATTGATCACGATATGAACAAAGGGGGTCAATTAGTGGCATTTTGGCCTGGTTTATCTCTGACACTAATGGTGCAATCTGTGGCATGCAAAATAAATATGTTGCCATTGCTTATCTGTGGCAGTTCTCCATATTCACACCCACAGGAACAGTCTTGCAAATTGGACTGTAAGGCCTTGAATCACTAGATTAATGAGACAGACAAAGGTAAACCCATTCCAACCTTTCTGATTTGTGGTGACTCACCTTGGATAGGTTTAAACCTGTGCAAAGCTGGAAGATCACTTCTCTGCCACACAATTCAACCTCACTGAAAGAAAAAAGACTGAATTCTGCAACTGGAATTCCCACCTTCACATCACAGTGATTTAACCGATATGAGAAAGAATTCACCAAAAGGAGAAAAAAAATCCTTGCAATGAACATTCAAATATATAGCCATATTTTGCCGGACTCAGAGCTGTGGAGGATAGCTGCTTTATAACAGCGGCTGCTAAACAGGACTAATTCTCCTAAATACAATATGCCAAAGAGGCCAGCCATTTACAGGACTGGTATCAAAGCTATATTTGAAGGGACGGCCGCAGCCTCTGCCCATTAAAGTGTGTGTGTGATGTATGTTAGGGCCAGTGTATGTCTGCTCTTGTCTCAGAGATGTCTGCACACTGACATGATGGCTGATAGAGAAAAAGCCATTGTCCCGATACCGACTCTCCATACAGAGGGGAGCAGACAACAGAAGCCGTAATAAGGAAGATAAACATCTAAAGAGTCAATCTGGCCAATCTATCAGTTTTTGTCTTTAAAAATAAGGCAGTAATTTTATACATTTGCATCTTTAATGAGATATGGAAATAAAAGGCAGAAGTTTCTCAAATGAGGAAGGTTGCTGGTGAACGTGTGGAAAATAAAAGAAATTTCAACTATGATTTTGTTATTTCTCTAAAAGTTATCAGCAGAATACACCCTGCAATTTAAATATGTGTTCTTGTCAAAACATTACCTGTGAAGTTACCTTCGAGATTCTTTACTTTTATATTGTTAATGATTTTGATGTGTAAATTGGTGTTTTGATGTTAGGAAAGTCAAGAGTGTATTAAATGTTTAGGAATACCGTTTTGTGCACATTTAATTATTATTTCTTTATTTATTCTTGTCTTGATATTGTGTATATGTTGATTTTTTAGGGTAAATTTTGCTTCCTTGATACCAAACATTCACAAATCCTTCATGTATTTAATTCCTCGCTGGAGATTTAAGTCAGACTTGGCTCACCTGAAGTCAAGTCTGCACAAACCCTAAGCACTGAAAGGCAACAAGACATGCTGCAAAGTCTGCTTTAGCCTTTTAAATCAAGCTTGGTGTTTAGGCATACAAACACAGAGCACTTTGTACATGCAAAGCATGTCATCAGAAAATAAATAAAAATAACTGAGGTGCAGTCAGGTCAAGACAAAATAATAATAATATTCACACTTTGAACACATGGCCCGTTTCCTCATTACACTAAGTGTAAAGATACACTGATGAGTAACATAAAGCCAGAGGCTGGATGTTCAGCTCTGATAGCTAGCCAGATGGACTGAACGAAGTTGATCGTTTTTGAAGAAGAAGGTTTTTACATGGATGCTTTTCATAACCATTACCACATATGGCACAGCTGCAATGTCTGACATTTACACAGTAGCAAAGAAGTATTTATGGACTTATATTTTACTATTGTTACAGCTTCGCATGCACGATACAAAGCTGACGAGGTTAATAGGGAACCGTAAATGTTCATCGTAAACCTCAGAAACTCTGGAGAGACATGGCTTGTCTTACGCCATCAGATAAGCAGGCAGCAGTAAATAAAACATTAAGCAGCTAACAGTATAAAAATATCCAGCTGTTCAGCATGACGAAGTATAATCAATCACCTCGAAAACAAGGAGATCTGTAAACGTTTCATTACATTTATCTAGCAGAAAACTTCTTCTATGATAAGACACCAACTGGCATGTGAAGTAAATAGTTCTTGAAGAGCATTAGCTGCAAACAGTGTCTTGAGGTTGATTATCTCAATGACTAATGCTCTGTCACTCTGTGGTATGAGAGGGCCCAGCGAGAACCCCCGGTAATGGAGCCTGAGCAGGTGCTGAAAGCCCACTGACATCAGGGGGGAGTGCACTGACAAGAATTTCTGATGAATTTCAATTACTGATCTATTAACGCTAATGAGGTAAATGAGCAGCCAGAATACATTTGCAAGACAGCTTGAGACAAGACCACAGCGGTCCGACGTGATTTTGTGTGCCTGCAGCCACAGCAGACACTATGTGTTATGCCATTGTTAGAAATGTCTATGTGTTAACTGGTTAAGTGGGAACTGAAAGTACAAGAATCAAACAACAAGTGGCTCCAAATGTCTTACTTTTTTTCACACATTCGCCATACTGGTTTTGGTCATGTTTGATTAAGGTTGGTGTTGTCACCCTTGGCTGTAATGCCATCTACTTGCAAAGTCAGTGTGCCATCTACTGGAAGTACTGCAATGAAGCACAGATACAGCATCAGCTGTATTCTCAGACATGTAGTACCATCTGCTGGCCTTATAGTGAACAGCATCATGGGGAAGCTCAAGTTTTTTTAATTTCTTTTAATGAAAAATCTAGCTCTTTCTAATGATATTAGGCATATGTAAGCACCATAAAAAAATTTAAAAAACAGACGTATTTACTGTTAAATTAATTGCTTGACTACATTCTTTAGACATTTTAAACAGTGGGTGTAGTAAATTTACTTGAAGAGATGAAGATAGAACTAGCCTGGCACAAAACACCCTGTTAAACTGTAAGTATGTATCATAATTT
This sequence comes from Etheostoma cragini, assembly GCF_013103735.1. Lineage (NCBI taxonomy): Eukaryota > Metazoa > Chordata > Actinopteri > Perciformes > Percidae > Etheostoma > Etheostoma cragini. The sequence goes on along the minus strand of NC_048417.1, from coordinate 20,311,752 downwards.
TTCTAACATCATCACACTATTCATCACATCACCAACCGGCACCGTCAGACACCGCCTACCAAGAGCCTGGGTCTGGCCGAGGTTTCTTCCTAAAAGTGTGTGTATTCTCACCACTGTCACACTGTTGTACTATGGTTGCTTTTGGAGTAATTACTAGAATTGTTGGGACTTTATAAATTATAGAGTGTGGTCTCGGACTGCTATATCTGTAAGGTGTCTCAAGATAACTGTTGTTATGATTTAATACTATAAATAAAATTGAATTGAATTGAACTGAATTAAAACGCATTCTGTTTTCAAGCTTTGGTTTTTGTGCAGACAAACACATTATAAAGAGTAAATAAGTAAGATTTGGAGATGCTAGTAGGTGGATTTGAAGACTTCCCCCTGCTTCCAGTCTTTATGCTGAGCTAAGCTAACCAGCTGCTGTTTTAAGATTCATATTTACTGTACAAGACAAGACAAGAGAGTGGCATCAGTCCGTTATCAAAATGACACACTTTTCCACCAATTTACTCTAAATGGCAACTCACGTGTTGTATTGACCAAGTTTGAATGGAAAAAAGATAAATACAAACCAAATCTTTTCATGCGATATAATTTGATTTCACTTATTTACCGATTATATTAAACTTGAAATATTTCTTTAGTCAACAAACAAAAATGTTTACAGGCTTGCACAAATGCTGCTGGATTTTTGTCCCATCCTGATGATGTGTGATGTGATTTAATTTACAGTAGATTTACTAAGTCATCTGGAAGTGATTTTAATCAGCCAATAAACTTGATTTTAGCAACAAGCAAATATGCTGCACTTCATGGTAAAGTAAATGCAAGACTGTACAGTACATACTCAAGCATAAAGAAAAATGCAGCTTGAATTACTGTTAAACAATACCCTGCCATCATTTTCAGTGCTGCACTTATTTCTGAGAAGTTCTAACATGCCTGCACTGATCTCTGGGGAGAAAGCCTGGTAGAAGTCATCTTTCGCTGTGATGAAATTCAGCAGACATTGACCAGTCAGGCTGTTTGGACTGAAGCACTCAGTGATGTCGAAGATGTTGGGAATCTCATGCTCCTAATGTTTCAGACCCTGGCTCTTCAGGCAGGCACTTACCTCTCCTGATGAGCGGTATTTTTGGATGGCGTCAACACAGAAATCTTTCTTGTATGTCTCCACAGGGTGCGCCAGCCACCGTAAGTCTAAGAGTTTAGACACAGGTTAGGAGGAAGAAGGACAGAAAGCAGTATGGAAAACATAGTTCACGTACCTGCTTCAACAATGATCATTAGCCGGCCATTGTTCTTCAGAAGGCTATGGTAGAACTTGATGGTGCTGGCGAGGTTATCCACAAAGTAGATCATCTGTTAAGAAGAGAGTTGTGGGGAACCTGTAATTTAACCTTTTGGATTGAAGCTTGCATCTACTCAAACCCACAGTTAGAAGTGTCTGCTTGTCACTGTAGCTGTGAGTATATATGATTGTTTATAACACGGACCTTTGTCCACTGGCAGCACAGGTTCTGGGGATTTGCTCCCCAGTCAATTCAAGCAGCAGTTGAGAACTTAGTTGGGAGCTAAATCAAATTAATTGCTTACACAAAGTAAGACTGACATTTTACCAGCAGTTTAGAGCACTCTTTAGTCCACCTCACTATAACCCAGGAAAACATGGAGAGAACCTGCAAAGCTCAGAGGCCAGAAAGTGAAACCCAAATCACCTTGTCATTTCATCAGTTTTCAATTGAATGTCCAAAAAGCCAACTTATCATATCTGAATCATGTGTATGAAGTCAAAAGTCTTCAAGTGTCCTTTTTCTTTGACTTGCCTCTCATAGTCCTCACTGTGCATGATATACCAAGCAAATGGGCTCTTCTGAAGGTTGGTGGTCTTTGCTACCAAAGCTATAAAATGGACATAAAGAGGAGAAAGCTAAATACACACAAAACAGTTTATGATAACAGTTGATATAACAAACCTAATAACCTAATTGCAGAAAAAATACAAATCTAAAAGTGATAAAACAACATTTCAATGTGTGGCGTTCTGAATTGTTGATACCTTTGAAGTTGTCTGTGAGCTGAGAGCTACCCTCCACAATGTCAGCAGTGATCGGGACACCAGGGAACGTAGACTGCAGTAGAGTGAGCATCGGGGCATCAATTTCCCCTGGAACAAAACAGTTCGTCTTTAAACTTTGAAATCCTACCACTTCAGTGTATTGCTGTTTCAATGTAAAAACCTTACGCACCAAAAGGTGTTTGTTAGGAATACATTTGTATGAGTTGGTCATATGCCAGTCAAATCAGAGTTAGACTCTTTCCTCCTCGTGTTTGCCCAGATAGTGTTTCCTCGCTGTCCTACAGTAACAAAGTATCACATAACACATCTCTTCAGTCAGTATGAATGGAAGGAATAATTACAGCAACAAAAAACGGAATCTGTCAATTTGCAATTTAGACTTTAGATGCATGATTCGTAGGGTCTTTTAAAATGTGTATCTGTTTGTTTACAACAGTTTTTAGTTTCCCTGCTCAATAAGTGTGACCACACTCTGAAATCATTAATGACGGCTCAACCTGCCTGCTATCATGCTAACAGAAACCACAGTCCTACAATTTGTAATCTGTCAGCAAACTTCTTATCAAATTAAAGGTTTATCAGATTCACAGAAAGGCAGTTCAGAGAAGCTGCTTAAGTGTCTAACCTTCTTATCACAACATTAGTTTTGTAATACAAGTCATGTGAAAATAGATTTTCATTGATTTAGGAAAGTTACGGTGAATTAGCATATTGTGTAAAATGAAAATAAATACCTTTCTTTAATGTAGAATTCAGTTTTTATCCCAAAAAACAATCCATTGTAAAAGCTTATTTACCATCCTTAGATTCTGGCATCATTTCTTTTTCAGTAATTACAAGTAAACAATATTTGTGGTCTATTGATACGGTGAAAGCAACAACTATAAAAGTAATTTACAAAAACAACAAAAACAATTCTTAATACAAAAGTAGAGAGAGACCTTAGTCAAAAATAAAAGTTGAATAATTCTATTTTTAATTTAGATTATACAATATGCATGTGTCTGTCTCCTTCAAAATGACAGAGTGCCCGACCTGCTGTGATAGTGTTCCCAATTTTATTTTTATTTAACCTTTATTTAACCAGGAAGACCCTTGAGATTGAAATCTCTTTTTCGAGGGAGACCTGGCCAAGACGGCACACCAGTTACAATAAAAACAGAAATACAGCATAAACAAAATTGCTCATAGAGGAAAGGAACAGGTCACATGTGGCAGTTGCATTTTTGAATTACTTGGCATTTTAACATGGCCTTAAATTCCAAGGCAAACATGAACTAAGTAAATAGTTACATCTATTAAAACTGCAGGGAGAACTGGGTGCTTTTGACTGGGACACCCCCCCCACAAAGCACACAGAAAACAATGATTTCTGGCCATTAGGAATAAACTGATAAACTCATAAAAAACACTGGAATCATAAATAATAAAGCACCTGTGAGATAATTTAAAAGGTTTAACTGTGGGATCTGCAGATTAATCTTCTTTAATGGACCAATTTATAAAAGACAAAAAAGGTGAAAAAAAGAGTCTTCAAACCAGTTTTCATCACTGCCTTTTGGACGTGAATTTCAAGTTGATCCCAAGGACCAGTCGGAACATGATAAGTATTTTAAAGGCATTGAAAACAGAATGACTGCATCATAGAACACATTCATAAGATGTGATATCTTTTATTAATTATACAACTAACTTGCTGCTACCGGCCCATTTGCACTATTGTACTGTATATTATATACTTTTTATGTTGTTATGTTATGTTGTGTGCAGTTTATGTATTTTTCATGTACTTGGGGGAAGTTGAAGAAAAATTTCCACTGAGGTGGACAATAACGTCAGCCAAATATAATCTGCCTAGCTAGGAAAACCTCATCAGATACATACAATACATGTCTGTCTAGTGTCTAAGGTCATGCATGGTCTAACTCCTCCGCTTCTGTCTGGGTTCATTAACTTAAAATCTACCACAAACAGAGCGACTCAAGATGCAGCTAGGGGAGAAAATCTGCATTTAGCCTTTAGAGCATCAGTGGAATTCAGTACCGCAGTCAAGATAGCGTCTTATTATTCATTTAAGTGTAAGGAGATGGCTCTTAGATGCTTCGCAATTCTCCAACGACTCGCTTCTTGATTCTGATAAGTTATAATTGATAATTTAAAAAAGAATAAGAAATGTGTTGATTTTTATTTAAAAGTTACTGTCTCAAGAGGTGTGCAAATCAGAAAACAGAGTGACTGAAAGAGGACGGGATAATGGACAACAACTTAGAGTTTAGGCAAGAGTACAGAAATAAAACACAAAAACGGCATATGTATATATATATATATATATACACATGATCTAATAAGACAAACATAAAATAATAAGGCAAAACACAGATGTGTTCATCTACTTAATGAAATCACATCTTACCACCTCATGTTTCATGTTCTAAGAAGCCAATTCTCCACCTTTAGCCATGAGCCTCATGGAAGATTACTGTGAAAGAACGTGACTTTCACAAACATGTTTAAGGCTTAAGCATGGAATGACTGCAAAATAAAAAAAAACCTTAGTAGACAAGACATTTCCTTAAAACTGTGTGTGACAAATACTGTGTATATCAAAATCTAACAAACTCAGATTTAAATGTACTAAAGAAATTGTTGCATCGAGATGCATCGATAATTGGACTAGACTCAGATCGGTGGCCTCTGAATCGGAATCGAATCGTGAGGTGGCAAGAAATTCCCATGCCTACTCAACACTGATGTTATCTTAAGTTTTAACTATATAGAATATAGTGCTATCCTTAAAACAATGTATAGACCTTCCCTCTTTCTTTTCTGTGTGAGGGAACCAAAACAACTTAACAATAGCCTTTAGGCCTCTGGGCCCCACATTGGTGTGGAACCCCCCCGCCAACGACAGTGAGCAGGGTGTACAGTGCAGCCCATTCTCATTCTCAACCGCTGCTAAACGACATTATCGGTTGATTTCCAAAGAATCACAAAATGTTGCATATGAGCGTTCTATTCACGGCCACACGGTGGCAGTTTAACCTGACAACCCAGATAGTTTGGAACACAGCATCCAAGAAGCCGTCATCGGGCACTTTCAGAAAAATACCCGTAAGGTGATTGGATGAACTATCTGTCTATCACGTTTGCCAAATTTTCTTCTAAACACATTTTTTCCATGCTTTTAGGAATAACATGTTGTATAACCTAGGCTATAGCTGATATATGAACAAGCCCATAGGGCTGCTTGATTATGGAAAAATCATAATCACGATTATTTTGGTCGATATTGAAATCATGGTTATTTACCATGATTACTCATTCAATTTTGGAAAGATGTTGCATTATTGAAGTTAAAAAACTGTGAAACAGTTAAATCAACAGTGAAAACACCTTGAACTGGGACATTTCCCTTACAACTTTTCCAATTTTAACTTTTTTTCATTTAAACCCAAGACAAGTAATAGGAGCCAACATTGTAATTGGGATTCAAATTTGAATAATTGCACATCCCTAAAACCCTTCTCTGCAAAAATCTTCAGAATATAGATAGGAATTAAACTGGAAACATTGTTGCATATGTACTGAAGTGAAGCTATATGGTTTAGGAGTACGAGAACAAAACCTTTAAAGATGTGGATTTTAAAATTCATACATTTTGAAGTCACTACAGGTGAAAGGGTAACTAAAATAGGTCACCATGAAACCCAAGTTGATTATTTAAAATTCTGTTTTGTATTACGTGATCTCTGAAATGTAATGTCATCATTGTGAACTATCATGTTTCACTTTTGTTCCCTGGACTGCAGTGTTAGGGGTTCACAAAGGAAAATCACTTTTTTTTATTAAAGTTGTTGGTATTTGGGGGAAGTATCATCTGCTGTAATGGGAATTTTTGTGTGTCTCTTGAACTTGTTCCATTGGTTTCTTGTTGGAGATCTTAGAAATCTGTGACCTTGAAAGCAAATGGTCAGTCCTAGTGTTATCTGAAAGTACTAGTGCACCACCATGGCCGGACGTTCCCCCAGTTGCATTTCATTTTGCTGGTCACTCAGTCAGTCAAAGGTCGCCAAGATGTCCTGATTGGCCACTTCAAATCTATGATGTGGAAAATGAGTAGAGCTCATCCTTTCAATATCGGGGGTTAAGATCTGTCCCATGTCAAGAATAATAAATGCCTAGAATTTGATTTTAGGAGTAGAATGTATTTTTAAATTACATATTACTTGTCTTTCAATTGAACTGGTGGACAGGTGGAAAATGGCAACAAAATAAATGGAGAAGTAGAAATGTACCTGAAGGGAGGGACGGAGAGGCAGGATGTGGCAGTCAGATATATTCCAGTGAATCTCCATCTCTTCCTGTGTGCAGATATCCACTAAGGGCAGCACATATTGGAGACAGACAGGCAGAAAGAGGCTCTACCTGGACATGGATCACCTGTTGGTGCTGTTGCTTTTGAACTTAGGTAAGGCTTTGCTTTCAGGCACTACAGACAAAAAAGTAGTTTTTTTCATGCACTGGTCAGTGCTTTTAAGCAGTCTTTTTTCAGACTAGTGGAAAATATATATTTCACTGCTTTATTTTGTCTCTCTGCATCTGTATCGGTTTCCTAAATACACCAAACTTTAGCATTTCATAATGTGTCATTTGCATATTTAAACAACATTTCAGAGACCCTGTAATACAAAAAAATCATTTTATCAGTGTAAATAATCAACAGGGGAAGTTTCATTGTAATATCCATTAGTTAAAGATGTAATCCCTATTCAGCTGTAGTTTCTTTAAAATGTATGTAAAAAAACACATCTTCAAAGGTTTTGTTTTCATACTATAAACCAGATTCCCACTTCAGTACAACACACCAGTTTCATTCCTCTATTCCTATGTTGTGAAGGTTTTTGCAGAAGGGATTGTTCAATTATCCTTTATAGAGCTGGGTACCGAATTCTAAACTTTTCAAGCACCAACCAAATTGCCTCCTTAACATCGCGTATCAAAAAATGCCTCATCATTCAATTCCTTAGGAGTGAATCTCATCAGCGTCAGTGAGCCAATAAGCATAAAGTATCCTTCTACCAAGATCTAATAATGTCTGTGATTGGTTATCTTAAGTTCATTGTCGTAGAGACACATTTTTCTTTGATAAAATTGGTATTAATTAAAGTATTGTTTGGGACTCGGTATTGAGTTCGACATTTCTATTTTATTTTATTTTTTTCATTGCTTGTCGTCACTGTAAATGAGGGCAACCTCGGTGTCTCACAAGTTGAAATAAAGGTAATTTATTGATTGATATTTTCTTATTAAAACATAAAATTTCCT
>NC_048417.1:20286185-20304241 GCF_013103735.1 Etheostoma cragini | reverse complement strand
AGCCTATAGCAATGTCATCAGGATACACCGGTATGCTGTGGCCCACCTTATTGGCGATCGCGTCCTGATCCATCTGATAACAGAATGTATAGTTTACCCACCTCTTTTTTTACCACTACACCTCGTCATTATCATATCGCAGCAAACGCTTCCCGCGTGAAGTTTTGAACATTTCTAACCACATTTAAAACCACTTCATCGGCAGTGCCGTGATTCCCATGACTACACACAAGTGAAGAGCTGAAGGAGATTGCTCCTCCGTCCACACCTGTGCGCGCGTGTCGAGCTCCGCTCTCTGTCAATATGCAGAGAGGACGGAGAAGCTTGCACCTACGAACTCAGAGGCATTCGTACACAAAATTTGGTACCGAAAGATAAATATTTTTTTAATACTCATAGGATCGGAATATTTCTTTCGGTGCCGTAATAGTATCGACGTTCGTTGCCCAGCCCTAGTTTGGGCTGTATGACATTGGAAACAACTGACATTGCAATATGAAATAGACACATTTTTACAAGAGGACATAAATAGCTTGGAAAAATATATTAAGAAAAAAAAAAATTATTCTTAACTAGGGTAATTTTGTAGAGGAGTGCATCTACATAGACAATAAAAAGAGAACTTTTCTTATCAAGTTGGCCTCTTCATTAATTCCTGCTAAGTTTAAAGTAATAGTACAATTGGTATCACGGTTGTTAAAGTTGTTTTAAAGGTGAGGGGGATGTCAAAAAGAACGTTCGGGGAAGGTTCTCCAAAGGTTGCAACGTTAGGATAATGTTAGGGGAATGTTAGCTAAAGCTTGCAACATTAGGTTAACGTTATGGGGAACGTTCTCTAAGGGTTGCAACGTTAGGGAAACGTTTGCTAAATGTTGCAATGTTAGGTTAATGTTAGGGGAACATTCTCTAAAGGTTGCATAGTTAGGTCAATGTTAGGGGAACGTTCTGAGAATGTTCGATGTAACCAAAATCTAACGTTCCCAGAACATTAAGAAAACTTTCCAATTAAACAACACACAACCAACACACAACCAAAACACAACCAAACCTAACCTTCAGGGAACGTTCCCGCAACCAAAGTCGAAAGTTCCCAGACCATTCTGGGACCAAAAATTGTTACCATTCTATGTTAAACTTTGATGCTTTACAAACACCAAAGCAAGTAAGCACTTTGTAGTTAAATACACTGGTTGATTCACACACTCTCAATACTATCAGTCCAGGCAAATGAAAACATGTTGTTTCCTCTAAATTAGGTTATATCCGACATCGAGTTCTGTTGTAGATTAAGGTTACGTTACCAGCTTCGCAGCTCCAAACCCTAGAGTTAGCTGGGACAGACCCCTTGATTCTAAAAGCCAACTACATTAGCTTAAAATTGCATTGCATTATTCAGGTGATTTATTTGGTCTTTGTAGCAAACATAAAACACCAACTACTGTAGGTTCACTGCCAATGGAAAAGTATGTTCATCACTTTGTCAGCGGCACCTACGGCTTACAGTAGGCTACTTTTCTACACACGGGAGGGCCTTCCCTTAATAAACCACTAACATTACCACACATACACAAGTTGCCCACATGGCGACCTGTCTAAAAGGGGCAGTGTTGACCGGTAACAATCATGTTTAAAGGAGAACATTGAAAGTTTCTCTGTCAAGCAGCAAAAACGTTATAGCGTTAACATTGCACGTCCTGCGATGTAACTATCGCACATTCGCACATTGCGATGTAGACGATTAAAAAAAATAACTTGCAACCCTAGTTCTGTGACCAGAGAAACTTGACTGTGCTCCAATCATGCTGCTTTAAAGTGATGTTTATCTTCTGATTTTTTCTTAAGGACTGCAGGCTGAAGGAAAACACAACTCAACAGGTAAATTAAAAAAAAGAAAAGAAGAAGGGAGAGACAGAGTCAAGTCTGGCTGCCTTGCTGGGTTTTTGTCTTTTGAACAGCCTGATAGGGTCTTTTTTGGACCAATAAAGCAGAATCAGCAGTCAACTTTTAGTGTAATCTTTTCTTAATATAATTAACTTCTTCACTCCTGACTTTCTGCTCAGAGTCTGTTAGGTTGGTGGGAGGAGAGAGCCGCTGTTCAGGATCACTGGAGCTAAAACATCAGGGAGACTGGAAACAAGTGAGTGACACTCACTGGAACCTGAAAAAAGCAGCGGTTGCCTGTAAAGAGTTGGACTGTGGCTCCGCTGTCTCTGTCGGATGGAGAGAGGAGTCATCAGAGAGATCTGTGTGGAAGATCAAATACGACTGTGTTCAGTCTGGATCTGCTCTGAGGGAGTGTGCAAAATCAGATTCCTCTTCCACGACTGTTAATGTCAACTGTTCAGGTAAGCCCATCACTGACATCATCCTTGACATAATCTATTACAGTTGTGTTCTCAGGTTGACACACACATGCACCAGACTATCTCTAGCAGCCATGACGGACTATGATGAGCTGCTGTCTCAGTAAATCGGGTGCTGAATGTACCAAGGTATATTTCTGTTTATGAAGGAGTCTGAAGGAGTCCCCTGGGCCAACCCCCAACTATCCTGAAAGGACTCCTTCCTCAGCTTGACAGCTTTCTGGTTTCCACCAGCAGGTCTTTTGGTTGCCAGCGTAACAGGCACCAATGACCTACTGGTCACGACTTTAAGCAGCTCAGCTCAGCTGGGCGCTGGGGAGTGTATCCACACCCAACTTCCTAAAAGGAGAAAGATCTGCCCCAGGGCGTTTAAGGCAAAGTACAATAAGTTCAGTTTGGTCTGGAAATTAAAGGTCATCCAGGTTTTTATGTTTTTAAGTCTTGTATCTCTCTCTATTTTATCTTCTGACATCTCTCCAGAATCTGTCAGGCTAGTAAATGGGACTAGTGTGTGCTCAGGCAGACTGGAGGTGAAGAATAACCAGTCCCCCCAGCGGTGGTCCTCGGTGTGTGAAGCTGACTTTGACCAGCAGGATGCAGAGGTGGTCTGTAGGGAGCTTGGCTGTGGGAATCCTTCAGTCCTTCAGGGGGTGCATTATGGAAAATTGCAAGCCCCAATGTGGAGCAAACCGTTCCAGTGTGGAGGCTCTGAGTCGGCCCTCCCGGACTGTAGAAGCTCAGGCTTTGATAGAAATGTCACCTGCTCATCTGGCAAAGTTGTTGGACTCACCTGCTCAGGTAGAAGAGGAGCTGCAGCTTTGATTTGGTTATTTCCTGTTCAAATGAGAATTACATTATTCAACACAAGACTCTTGTTTCTTTTCAGAGCCTGTTAGGTTGGTGGGAGGACATAGTCGCTGTGCAGGAATAGTGGAGCTGAAACATCTGGACTGGAAACCAGTGATTAACTATGACATCACACCAGAGACAGCAGCCGCTACCTGTAAAGAACTGGACTGTGGTTCTGCTGTTTTTGTAAATGGGAAAGAAGAGTCGTCATACAGAGCTATGTGGAGGGTCAGCTCTGACTGTGTTCAGTCTGGATCTGTTCTGAGAGACTGTGTAACACCATGGCCCTTTCACATCACCCTGAATCTCACCTGCTCAGGTAATCCCATCCGTGACATCCTCTATAACAGTAATGTTTCAAGTGTGCTCCTCCCTGTCACTCTAACAGTCAGTGGTTTGGGTCCATATACACGTTGCTGCTGATTGATAATACCTCTAACACAAAATAAAACTTACCTCAAAGGCAGTAGCACACCTTTCCGAGGAATAAACCCAAAAACTGAAGCAAAACGGTGCATATGTATTCAGACTGAACGCTGCTTCAGCCAGTCATCTCTCTGTGGGTCTGCACCATTAACACACCGGCATACGCCTGTGGGGCATCAGGTAGGCATGAAGTTGCATACCTTTCAAACTAATAAAAACAAATTATTAAAAAAAAATAATTACCAAATGAATAAATACAAAGTACAGTGTGGCCAATTGTGTTGTGGTGAGCTGCTTTGCTCACTCTAAACATTCTTTTCTTGCACTCAGAAAAAAAGAAAAATAACAGAAAAATACATGGCAAGATGTTATCAATAAGAAAACCAATGATGCTGGGCCTTTACATTATAAATATTTATAATATTTATAAATTTAAAAAAAGTCTAGTTTGAACTTATTTGCGCTGCCAATGGCACTTGTGCCTAATAATATACATAAACTAGTAAAACAAACTTCACCATTGCAAATGAAACAGAAATTATTTAGGTTGCAGCCACACTGATCTTTCTCCTCTCGTCCGTCTGTTAATTTTCCTTGTGATGCATAGTGGGATACTTTGAGTTCACTGTAAAGGGCAATTCTCACTATACATTAAGACATCACCACAACAGCGGACTATAACTACTGTAAGTAGTGAGTGCATGATTTAGGACACATCCTCTGTGTGTCAGATCTGTTTCAGCCCAACATCTCCGTGTCCTCGTCCATGGATGGGGACTCTGAGGCCCTGGATCAACGCTTTCGGGTGTTCAGGGGCTCCACTTTCAACATCAGCTGCTCCATTCAGCCACAGTACCCAGGAGGTTCCTTTCAGCTCACCTTTAACCCCTCGAACTCAGCACACAACTACACCCAACCAGCTGTCAATCACTCTGCCCACTTCCAGTTCCCAGCTGCAGAGCCTGCCCACCATGGAAAATACAGCTGTGTTTATCACGTCTATGTTTTATCTCATAACTACTCCTCTGAGAGCCGTCTGCTTTCTCTTGCTGTCTCAGGTAAGCTGACTGTTTACAGGTTTTCAATCAGTTGTACACACAGTACTGTCCATCTAAATGGACTAGTATTACCAACGATTGCTAACATGGCTAGAGTCCCCCACCCTGTTACATATAATGCTTTTTCCGAGTTGTTCCTGGAGCGTGGTTGTCTCAGTTGTAGTCTGGAATTCCTTTTTAATGTCTCTTACTGGTTTATGTCCAGGGAATACTACAAAAAACATTAAAACACACTTCAGAGCACATTCTTCTGATGGCGCTTTGCTACAGTGGCTTTACTTATGTGCTCCACATTACCAATGTTGTAAAGAGAACTTCTGTTTCAAAAAATTATGTAATGTCACACAAAGACTCTGCCGGGATGTTGAGCATGTCCATGATGGGTAATGTTAGGGATATGAGGACGGATATGGCTATTTAGAGTGCATAACTGATAGACTGGGAATAAAACATTATTATGTTTGACTCCCTGCGAAGTAATACAGCTTACTCATCAACGAGATCGTTGACAAAAGGAAATGCCATGTCTTGAGAAGAATTTTTTTTTTTACAGTGTGCCTAACATGGTTAATAAACCAACACTGTTTTTTTATTAATGCAGATAACACAATTAAAAAATGCAAAAACCTGTTCCCGCCCAGGATAGGTTTACAGGCTCAGTTACCATAGTAACTGACTGAGGACAAGTTACCCCTCTGTCTGAAACGGAAAATCCAGAGTTTCCCTCATCTCAGGGTTAACAAACTCAGAGTTTTCACTAAACCTGCTTTCTGAAATGGACCCCTGCTTTAGCCGTTCATCTCTCTGTGTTTACAGACCTACTGCTTCCACCTAACATCTCCTTGAACGGGGACTCCGAGGCCCAGCAGCAAGGGTTTCAGGTGTTCAGAGGCTCCATCTTCAACATCAGCTGCTTCATTCAGCCACAGTACCCAGGGGGCTCCTTTCAGCTCACCTTTACCTCCTCAAACTCAGTACAAAACTACACCCAACCATCTGTCAATCACTCTGCCCAGTTCCTGTTTCCTGCTGCAGAGCCCGCCCACCAAGGAAGCTACAGCTGTGTTTATCACGTCTATGTTTTATCTCATAACTTCTCCTCTGAGAGCAATCTGCTCTTTCTCACTATCATAGGTAAGATGACTATTTACAGGTTTGGAAAACATGATTTGTCCAAACCTAATAAAAATGATGAGCTCAAACATGTTTCTGGAATGACACTTTGCCATTGTGTTACACATGTAACGAGTAACCAAACGTATACAAAGTGTATAAGCGGCAAAGAATACACTGTAACACAGAGCATGTTTTGATACCATGATAAAAGCATTTTCACATGTGAGTCAAGTGCAGATTTGAGTTGCGCATGTTCTGATTTAAACGGTTTACGGCATAACGTGTATTACTGAAATTTGTGAAATCCATGAAATAATAAACTTTTCTTATTACAAACAACAGAAAACGGGATTGATTTCAAAAACGTTTTAGCAATCTATGATTGGTTTCTTGCTAGCGCAAAACACCATTCAAGTGACAGCCTTTGTCGTGTTGGATTGCTAGCTTGTAGGTAAGCTAGCAGTCATTTAAAAACAGTTTTAGCTATCTATGGTTGTTTAATTGCTAACTCGTAGCTAGCAGCGAACAAACTTCATTAAGTAGGTCCATTTTTACTGTACTGACAGTACATTAATCTCTCGTTAGCATTATGTAGGCTACATACGCAACTCACATCTGCACTTGACTCACATCGGGCAGTGACAACAGTTTCTAAACTCTTGCTGATTGAAACAGCATGGCTGATCCATTCATAACAACTGTTCATCAACTTTGCATTTTTGTTTCATCCAGCACAATAGAGATAACTTGCTGACTATTTACCCTTTTAAAGAACACATTCTCATTCCCATCTCGTAAAATACGGACGCTTGGTAATGTCATTGTTATTGGGGCTAAAAGTCTCCTTTAGCGCCATATCTAAATGCAGGTCTATTGGTGTCCCTTTGGCGTCCCTTTTTGACGCTGTGATGTTAAGGAAAAGCTTGTGGGTGGGCTACACTTCCGTGACACGCAGGAATAATGGGACGGTTAAAGAAGAAAGCGACTTTTGGAAACACGCAGGACACAAACCCAAGTCTCCTGGGTGAAAGTCCAAAGTTTGACACCCCAACCAACTTTCCTTCGTGGAATTTCGGCATAACGTGGGCTATGTAATGTAATTACTCGTTAAACCCTGTGTACCTAATGCTCTCCCCGGTGTGTTCCACGAACGTGCAGAAGAGCTCCTTTTTTGTTGCATCAGACGCTGACAGCCACTTTCCAAGCATCCGTTTTTTACGAGTTGGGAGTGAGAACGGGTTGTTTTGACCTATAATACCAATACATTGCAGAGGCTGCCAGAACAAGTGTGGTTTTAACAACCCAACATAATGTTACTGCTGAATACTATGTATGAACCTATTCAGTTTAAAGCAGGTAATGAGAAACGAGACATAATCTCAGTAGGCCTCTCTGAGTTTTAACTTTGTATTAACTGAATGCATATAAAGATACGGAAAAATGCCGGGGGCCATACACTGTATGTATATTATTTATTAATATCCAGTGTATGGTTGGGGCTCAAGAAGAAACAGAACAGCAGCACCTCTGTGTTTAGAGTTAGAACAGTTCTAGGAACAGTCATTAGAAATCACTATTGCAAGACACAAGCGATGAGCTGCAGCCTGCAGGAACGACACATTCATCCTAGCAGACCTACTTAGTATACATCAGCGACAAAACTCCTCTCGACCGCAGTCTCATCTCTTGTCCCTTTGTGCAGGAGAAGAATGCGACCGTCGTTTCTCCAGCAATGGCGGCACATTAGCAAAGCTCCTTTAGCTGGCTTCACTGTCCAAAGAAACCACACTTGTTTGGAAGTTATTAGCGGTACGCTTCGAACAGTTCACAGTCATGAGTACATAAAATACCTATTAAACGCTAGGCAAAGTGATTATGGTTTCTGACAACTCAGTGCACAACTTTGGTCTACAACTTTAGTTTTCTCATCAAATTTTCTCGCTTGATTACAGAGGTCTACAGGAAATCAAACTCTCCAGGCATAAAAAAATCATAAAAACATCCATACTGCCGGTCATTTATTCTCTAAAGTAAACAAGAATTATAATCTTTTAAATATGCTTCTAAAAAAGCCTTGACACATCATGAAAAATGGAGTAGCCTAAAGAAAAGTAATTAATAATTATCCATGCAAAAATAATTTAAATAAATCTAATGCACATTAATGTCAAAGGATGCAGTAAGTTATCATATCAATAACCAACACATTTAAAATTAGATAAACATACAAAATAACTTGTGTAAATCAAGCAACATACATTTCTTCTAATCCTGAGCTCTCAGCTCAAAATAAGTATCCATGTTGAAGACATTTTAGATTTTCACTACAGCTGTGTTTGATAGGATCTATCGGATGTTTTACGTTGGACACTTGATGTGTGATGTGATAGGTTGTCCATGTGTTTGATCAGATCCGACACCTCTTATCATCAGAGCGGTCGTCCTGCCGCTGATTCTGCTGTTGGGGAATGCTGCCCTTTATCTTTACTGTAAGGTAGGCTACTGACACATGTCTGTTGTTTGGACCCGTGACTAAAATGAAGCACACAGTCTGTGTTTATTGAGCGGAAGAGAGGTTGATGCAAGAAGTCAAATCTGTGTTCTGTCATGTCTCTCCAGGCTAGCAGGGGACAGAAGACGGGCACACAGGAGAACATTGAGCTGGAATATTATAACCTATAACCCGGGCGCCTCTGCAGCTGAAGGAGGGCCGAAAGCGGAAGGGACTCATCTACATCCAAATGGATTTCTGACACACAACCCACCGTCAGCTCTTTCCTCAGCATCATTGGTTTCTACTGAAGATGTAATCTTTAAAAACACAAGAGTATAATGTTTCATTTAAACTAGACAGATAACGCGATGTTTGTTATCAAGTACTGCCTTTTATTATACTTTTCCCAAATCCTGTCAGAATTACAGCCACCAAGAAAAGCTTTGAGTGCAGTTAATTGCTTTGCAAAAATGTATCCATCCATTTTGTTAAATAATGACACGCTAGCAGCTTCAACAGAGAGCCGTAACCATTTGATTTTCTTCAGAAATGCATCAACAGAGCACTTCTTTTCAGTCTTCCTTTCAAATATAAACCATATAATATAAATAATTGTTATTGACCCGTCAAATGGGAAGTTGCTGGACATTTGTCTGTACAATAAGGGTGACCAGATGCATCTGCAAGAGTAAATAGAACAGGAGATTTCAGATTCATCTGGTCATAGGCAAGGCTAGTGATACAAATGCAGGGTATTGCACCAGCTATGTGTACGTTCTCTCTAAGGTTAGGGTGTAAAGTCTTAAATGATACATTCAAGTTAGTTAGTTTGAAACTAAATTTGAAAGAAAGAGAGAATGACATCCTCACTTCTAGTGGCCAATCAAGGAAAAGCACTATTCTTGATGCAGTGTATTAATGTCCTGTCAGGGTTGTCTCTCGGGCCCCATTGTAAACACTTTGGTAGCAAAAAAAAAAAATAGCTAGCTTTAATCACCAAAAAACAACAAGGTACATAAAATACGACAAAGCATCATAATTGTGTGATAATACAACCCTAACCTACAGGTAGTGCATAACCTAGACCGGAATAATAGTGCACGTAGCAACAGTGTCAGCCATTGGTTTGTAGACAACAGTTTTGTAGCCTTAAGTTTAGCAATTTGGAAGTCGCCATATTGATTTTTGAGAGGTGACAATTTTTGAATATGTGGATCTGGGGGGGATGACCTAGCCAAACCAGAATTGTTTATGTATGCAATGGTGCTGTGCAAGGCTAAATGTTAAAGAGAAACATTTGCCATCATTAATTAATCATTCATTTCTTAGTTCTGTTTTTCATTTGTTTATTAGTTTAGCCTGTAGTTGTTAATTCAATAAATCTTAATTTATAAAGAACATGGTTCCATGGATTGTGCATATAATTTTTTTAATGACTATATTTTGGGGCTTTTCCCTTTATTAAAGTGACAGTGGACAGACATGAAAGGGGGAGAGAGATGGGTGATAACACGCAGCAAAGGGCCGCAGGTTGGATTTGCACCCACAGCCATAAAATCACGAGGCTATCATTAATTAATTATGGCTATCAAATTCTTATTTTTGGTAGGTGCTGCTTCAAGGTCATGACGTCTGTTAATTTGCATAACACTCATCATTCCTGATAGTCAAAGTTAAACCTGATTACTCTCCTTCACCTTGATTGCCAATTAATTTGTTAATGAGATACTTTTAAGTTCTCAATTACCGTTAGATAATATTGAGATAGTAATATGCTGTACTTTTAATCAAATGGCAGCGTATAAAGTGAATGCAAGAAGATCATTTATCTTTCCATACAATCCATTCCATACTCAAGCATGTACAAGTATGCAGCTCACATTATTGTTGAAGAACACCCTGCCATCTTTTTTAGAGCTGCACTCGTTCCTGAGAAGGTCTAACATGCCTGCTCTGATCTCTGGGGTAAACGACTGGTAGAAATTATCTTTTACTGTAAAGAAATTCAACAGACATTGACCAGTCTGGCTTTTTGGATTGAAGCACTCAGTGATGTCAAAGGTGTTGGGAATCACATGCTCCTCATATTTCAGACCCTGGCTCTTCAAGCAGGAAATAACCTCTCCTGATGAGCGGCACTCTGTGATGGCACCAACACAGAGCTCCTTTGTGTAAGTCTTCCATAAGACGTCCCAGCCACTGTTATCTGGATAGCATGAGATTGAAGAAAAACACTGATTCCAGAACAACATATTGGTATGAGTATAACTATTGATAATGTTGTTTGGAGAGACTCTTAGTCATATTATAATCTCATATAACAGTCAAGAGGGCTGGTAGCTGTAGTCCTCAACACAGCATTTTTCCTGGTGTGCCTGAACATTTGCTGAACACAAAAACCCAAGAAGGCACTGCTTTTCCAGCATAAACAAAAATATGTATGGTCTTGGGCAAATGAAGCAAAATGCAGACTGATATATCTTTTGGCATTTTAGTAAAGATTAAGACACAGGTTAGGAGGAAGAAGGACAGAAAGCAGTATGGAAAACATAGTTCACGTACCTGCTTCAACAATGATCATAAGCCGGCCATTGTTCTTCAGAAGGCTATGGTAGAACTTGATGGTGCTGGCGAGGTTATCCACAAAGTAGATCATCTGTTAAGAAGAGAGTTGTGGGAACCTGTAATTTAACCTTTTGGATTGAAGCTTGCATCTACTGAAACCCACAGTTTGAAGTGTCTGCTAGTCACTATAGCTGTGTTATGGAGATTTATGGAGTTGGGAAAACAGGTTCTGGTGATTTGCTCCCCAGTGAATTCAAGCAGCAGTGAGGACTTTGTTGGGAGCTAAATAAAATTCCTTGCTTGCACAAAGTAAGACTGACATTCTACCAGCAGTTCAGAGCAATCTTTATTCCGTCTCACTTTAACCCAGGATAATACGGAGAGAACACGCAAAGCTCAGAGGCCAGAAAGTTATCCTCAAATTATTAAATGGAATGTTCAAAAAGTTATTAAGTAAAAAAATCATTAGCCTGGCACTCATTCACAAATTCATTTAAAACTTGAGCTTGGCATTTCTGTCTGGTTCCCAAGGTAAAAGGTCATCATACCTGAATCATGTGTATGAAGTCAAAAGTCTTCATGTCTCCTTTTTCTTTGACTGGCCTCTCATAGTCCTCACTGTGCATGGTATACCAAGTAAATGGGATCTTCTGAATGTTGGTGGTCTTTGCTACCAAAGCTGTAAGTTAGCAAACATCAAGAAACAGAGAGAGCAGACAATAACATTGAGATATACAACATGTATATAGTAGACTAGTGCAACTAATAAGAATGTTTCACAAAATGTTCAGAAGGAAGAAGGCTAAAGAATAAAGGACGAGAAAAACACAAATATAGAATTCATTAAACAAAAACCTATTACCGAGTGGCGTTCTGAATTGTTGATACCTTTGAAGTTGTCTGTGAGCTGAGAGCTACCCTCCACAATGTCAGCAGTGATCGGGACACCAGGGAACGTAGACTGCAGTAGAGTGAGCATCGGGGCATCAATTTCCCCTGGAAAAAAACGTATGTTGTGCTGCTTCAATGTCAAAACATTATGCATCTAAATTTGTATTTGTTTGAAATAAAGCAATCGTGTCTAATCAAATCTATTTGGCTACACTTTAATTGAAGGTATCTACATAAGAGTGACATGACACTTTCACAAATGTGTCTTAAAAGCTTCGTTTAGTAAGTGTCAATTGGTTTCTTAATGACAGTGGTTAGGGTTAGAGTTAGGTTTCATGTGTCATGACTGTGCCAAATTCAAAGTTCAAATTCAATGGCATTGTTTCTGAGAAAGTGACACTTTTATTTTACAGCAGTGGTGGAAGTCCTGCAGTGGGCTGCCTTTGCCACCTGAGTAGCTGTCTGTGGAGGAACTGTTAAACAAGATCATGGAACAGTGTGTTTCCCTCTGGTTTTTACAACACATACACCCAATAATGCAATATGTACCTCAGTTAGTAACTGAGCCCAAATTACTTCAGCAAAGCACAACCTGTTGTGTTTGAACAACAGTGCAGCTGCTGCATCTCATCACATACCTCCACCACTTCCAACACCCAGAACATCCAGATGGCTTTTACCTGCTCCAATTCTGCATCAACAAATGAGAGATGGACAAGGGACTGAAAACACATACAAAAATAAACAAATGAATGCATTTGTCTGATCCTATACATAATAAATTAAAATGTTTCATTATGAAGTTGATTAATTGTTAGGTCCACAACCTCAAGTCCAAATTACTCACAGACTCAGATCTTGTCTTTTTTTCTTTTGCAAAGGGGGGAGAGTACTGAAATCATTCAGCAGTCTTCCCCAGTACTTTACCCTTGCTCAGTCTTTTATTGAACTTGTATGAATGGGTGTAGACATAAGGATGTTTTGCATATATGGGTGTAAACATATAGTTGTTTTACATAAATGGGTGTAAACAGATCTTATTATCTGCTTCACCATTGGTTAAGCCGTGACTGGGTGTTGGTAAGTTTAGAACTAAGCATAGAGAAGCAATCTGCTTGTACTCACTGTCACAGTTGCAACCCCCACCCAAGTTTCTTATCTTATCTCTCAGTCTTACTCTGATAGCTAGTGTTCTAAAGTTGCCAAACCCAAAAGCTTTTCTCCCCAAAAGCTTTTCTCCCTTTCTATATAGGCCATACATATTTAGGTGACAACCGTTTCACATATTAACTATTTTCAGTTCCTACATTAATACCAATAATTTGGCAGTTTGGCAGTTTACTTTAGTAGTGAAGCAAGAGATTAGTCAATGAGCTAAATGATCTGTATGTCTTCAAACTGCACATAAAGACATAAATAAGACGTCCACAATCTCTACGGATTCTGAGCAAGTAGTAGAAATAAGTATATATGAAAACAGCCTTTCTTTCTGTACCTTTTAAATTCACCTGGCAGGATGTTGTGTACACACCGGAGACTGGCCTCGTGGTCTCCCGACTGTTCTAGGTAGACCTGAAAGTTTTGGAGAGTCCTGCCCTCAAAACAAGTCTGGTTTTCTTCTGCAGCCATGACTGATTCCTGCAATGCATTCCACATAGAAGTTGGAAATCAAACAAAGAACAATGATTTATGCATGCAAAAACAACAAAATTGCACTCTGACTATGGTCAGCATAAATCATGCAGTGTAAGTATTCAACTATTACCTTGAACACGTGGAGAGTAAGGACAGAGATTCAATTGTTCTCCCACTCTAAAGTTGCAGAGTTAACTCCCCTCCCATAGGCTGACTGGCTGAACTTTTGTTGCTTAACTCTTGTCATGACGTACATGGGCGTATTCTAGTGGAGAAAAAAGTTTGCATACCAATGTAAACTCAAACAACACAACTAGTTTACCCAGTTTTATACAAATGTTTGCCTTGTGGAACTAGTAAAAGTAAAATCCTGCAAACCACTAAAAAGCCACATAACTTTACCAAGGCTTCATAATCTTCTGAATGTGATATTAAACGAGAAAAAATACTACAACAACAAACTCAAATCAGACAAAATAACATTCTATATGGAGCCTTTTGAGGTCATCCACAGTCCAAACACATGCAGCTCAGTGTGAATGTGTTGGTCTGTGTGTATCTCACCAACAACACTCTGGGACACAGTTAAAGCAGTTTGGACAGTTCTGAAGGGAAAGCTCATCTCATACTCAACCTATCAAAACAATACAACATTATAAGTAGAAAACAAATTGGAGGGGGAAAAAAATCTAAAAATTACACCTATCCACCCACACCAATAGAACCTAAAAGAAAATATAGCAGCAAGTGGCAATTCAGTGGTTCAAGCCAACATGGGCCGTTAAACATTAAAAGCTGCAAAGCTTTAAAAAAAAAAAAAAAAAAAAGACAATCGGACATCATGTATGACCAAAAAAGTCAAAAGTTTGCTTTTTTCGGCAGTGATGACTGATTCCTGCAAGGTACTCCACATACCTTTTGGAAATTATTATTTATACATGCAAAAACAACAAACATTAAAAAGGTATTTCTAAATCCCTATGGAAGCGTCAATCATACATTGTAAGTATTATATAACAAATAAATATGTGGAGGGTAAGGACCGAGTGGATGGTTCTGTATCTCTCCCCTCCTACAGACCGGCTGACTGTCCTCACATGAGCTTTTGTTGAGTCAACCCAGAAAGATGAATCTGTACATCTTGTTTACACATGAACTGTTCATCAGAGCAGATGCTGTCAGGTTCAGGGACATATTCCAGTGGTTATTATTTCATAAAGTCAAACAGTAAAACCTGCAGTATTTTGTGCTACAATTTACACACCTCCACCACTTAGAAGCTTTGTATATATTCAACAAAAAAATTGAAACGTTTTAAATTAAAACATTAAGGTTAGGTGAATTTTAATATTTTCAAAAATTTTAATTGGAATGTTTTGTTATTCATTGTCTGTCAAATCCACCAGAATTGTTGTATTCCACAGGTAAGCTAATATAATTTGCACTGTATATTTCATAATTTTTGTGAACATTTTGAAAACTCTTATTAATGTGTATTTGGTTGTTTTCATGATGACTCCATCATGTCATGAACCTTTTCATGTTGTTCAGGAGAGCGGAAAAAACTTGTATCTTTTATTACCTTATCATTTCCAACTGATTTAGGGGACCTGTGGAGCTCACTAAAGTCATTTGGAAGTTAAAGGTGTTCTAAGCGATGGCACAAGTTTTTAGGCTATACCATTTTTTGTCACATACAGAAAACATCTCCTCACTATCCACAAGCTGCAGCCACAAGGGAGTTTCTTAATTATTCAATCTAGTGACAAATGTGAACAATATCCTTGAAACTCGTCCAGCATTAAGGGAGAACACTGAAAACAGCAGCCACAAACTGGGCTGCAATGTAACCCAATGGGGCAAAAGCAACTGCCAATGCACGTCCACTTAAAGTGTTGTTTTTGCCACTGACAGGCTCAGATTGTTAGTTTAAGTTATTTATTTAATTTGCCCATCCTTGTATTTTACAGACATTTACTGAAACTGCCCTCAAGATGGTGCCAATACTTCACATATCAGTGATAATTATTTTGTCTGAATAGTAGGACCAACAGCTAACATTGTGACTGTGATTATCTAATGAATGTATTGCATGGATTAGTATGTACATACAAACCTGAAGAAACATTGTTTCTGATGGTCTTACAACATTTAACTTGTGTAGATGTATCACAATTACATATAATAAAGTATACATTATCATTATATGCCACAGATCCAGAATCAATGAAAAGTAAGCTAAAGTCATTGATTAATAAAGCATATCAATTACATAAACTCCATTGTTTGGTTACATTTTGTGATCTTCCAGTCAGTTTGTCCGGTACACTTTACAACATATTTTTATTCCTCTAATGTTAAAGTCCTTATTATTGACATGGGACTGAAATACATGTATTTGCATCCATCTAAACAGAAACTTCTAAACATAACATCTCAATATAGAAAATTAAATGTTTAATTTTCCATTTAAGCAATATGATCCAATGAGAGCATTAGTGTAATAGGGTTGGAAGCACAAACTACCTGCTATTGCACAAAAAAAAATGCCATCATGAGGAATCTGAGACTGCTGCCTTAAGTTGATTAAAACTTTCAAAAAAGAAAAAAAATCTCACTCAAGCCATTTTCATTTTGCGAAAGCAAAGACATATAATTAAGAAAATACAACAACAAAAAACAGTTCTTAGAAAACAGAACTGCTCATGAGAAACACTGCATTTCCCACATTTTTAAGTAAGCTGATCTATGATTATCACTCCGAGGTTGTTGTTAAAGATAACTTTGCCGTTGGACTCCACACTACAGTCTGGGTGCCGGAGTAACTCCAAGACACCAGCTTTTAGCTCAGGTGAGGCAGTCTTACTGAAGTCCATCACCTCAGTGAGAAAATCAAGCAACAGCTCTCCCTTCTCATCCCCCTCAGTGAAACACTCGGTTATGTCCATTTCAGATGGCAGCTCGTAGCTCTGGTAGCTCACCCCTTTGGAGTCCAAAAAGCTTTTAATGTCTCCGGTGGTCACACACTGACTTATTTCTGTGTTACAGAGCTGGTTTCTGTAGGTCCGCCACAGCTTTCCCCAACCACTCTCACCTGCAAAAGATGACATGAAAACAGGACTAAGAGTTTACAGGCATGCTAGCAGCTCTGTGAGGCTGTACTTTGGTAAAGGGGTGCTTTGAGCTAAATGCTAACATCAGTGTGCTTACATACTCACAATGGCAGTGCTAACACACAGGTAATGTTTGGATGAAAAGGGGTTCTCCGTGTACCTTCCAGCAGTATGCAGCTAAATCAGGTGCCATCTTAATTTGTTTCTTACACTTTAGTGACACACATGTTGTCTACATGATAAAATATCTCTGTTGTCTGGTTTATGTTTGGCTTACACAGCTTTGAAGATTTCAGATTTGAACACCAAACTACAAAAAAAAACACACACAAACTATGGCCCATTTTATTACTCCACATTATGATAAGACTATTCGTGGCTGTGCTGCAGCTTCATTAAAACTCTTGGGAATAGAGAAAAGCTCACCCTCTAGGTGGTGACATGGTCAACTTGTATTCATACGTGAGCCTTTTGATCTGAATTAATTTACATGTACCCTTGAAGTAATTACACTGGATAAATGCAGAACATGTACTTTTTTCCCCTTGGCAGGTATAATGGTTACCATGTTCATCATTTAGTTACCATTTAGCACACAAAAGTACAGCTGAGACTGATGGGAATGTAATTATTATTGCAGGTAGGTCATGAACTTAAGTCTTGGATATGAGAACCTCATGATGGCACTAGAGGAGAAGTGAAACCCAAATTAATAAATAACATAACATACATTTGACAACTGCTCCAAGTCATCATTAAAAGCAAAAGAGAGATTCCAAACTAAGATCAGATCATGTAATCCTATTTTATATTTGATCTGGATGAAACCTGCTCTTTGGGTTTTTTCAAAACGTAGAACTCAGTTTGGGATCTATTTGGTCCAAAAAAACAGGATCCCGTCAGAAGGGTGGATTCAGTTGTGAATCTTTTTTTTTTTTTAAGTGAACGACCATCAAATAAAGGTTTACTGATGATATAATAATTTCTTCATATTTGAAGCACATATGAAGCATGTCACATCTAATGATGTATGGACTATTGGATAGTATTTTTTTGTTATTTAACATTATAACAAACTAAAGAATGTAAAATGTTTCTGTTTATTACAGTGGCTATTTGTGGCCACTGGCACTCTTGGCTATTTTCCCTACCTGTTGTCCCATTTAAGGCTCTGGTAAACAGGATTTTGTAATCTTAAAATTTGGTATTTGGATCACAGTGATCCAATACAATACAATACAATTCCTTTAAAAAATTGGCATAAAAGTAAGACGGATCAGGGGATCCTGAAGAGCAAAACATGGGCTTTCCAAATCCAGATCAATTTGATCCAGATTAAATCTTTTGAAAAACCAGGCCCTGGATGTTGAAATATTAACCTAGTTAAGTAAAAACGTTATGGGTGCCAGAGAAAATAACAGAAGTTCGATTTGTCCCATAAATACCATGAATATCCGCATCAAAATGTCACGGAAAATCCTCTAATAACTGTTGACATATATGTCAGTCTGAACCAAAGTGTTGGAGCAACAGACTGACAGACCAA
>NC_048417.1:20253724-20285993 GCF_013103735.1 Etheostoma cragini | reverse complement strand
CCCCCCCCCCCCCCCCCACTACCTCTGATAACCACAGTGATGGCACTTTTAGATAGATACATGGTTAAACTGGTTTTCTTCCCTAGATGTACTGAAGCCGGGTATACTTGACTGTATGGAACATAACAAACCCCAGCAATCAGAGAAAAGACAAAAAAATGTCTCGATAATTTAAGGTTAGTTCCATCCACTTACCAGACACTAGAAGGATAAGAAGCTTCCCATTCTTGTCGAGGAGACTTTGGAAGAAGCTGATGGTAGCTCCAGGATCCTTCACGTAGTACAGCATCTGTCGATTTCACCACAGATAATGAGCTGGTAACTGGATTCATGGGTCACCCAATTATAATGCCATGCTAGACAGATGTTCTAATGGGATTAATTGCCCTGGAGCGCCACCAAATGAATATGACCTAGATGTGTCAAAAATACAGTCTGTGGGCAAGGAGCACAATGTCGGCAACAACCAACCTGTATCATGTGAATGAAGTCAGCTTTCTTAGTCATCTTTTTCTCTCTCCAGTGCTCCTCAAACTCAGTGGCTGTCATCTTGTTCCAGGTGAATTTGATGTAATCTAAACCTGGTTTCTGTGACACCAAAACTGCATCACCCGACACATAACAGAGTTATGTAATGTAAGTGCTACATTACAATGTCAAAAATTAATGTATTGTAACTCCACGTTGCTTTGTGTGAATGATAAATACAAAGCAGGGGAAGTATACCATAACTACTTTACCTCAGAAAACACTGTACTTAATATTCACTGTATTATAAAGTAATACTAACACTGAAATTAACATGGTGTTGTAGTATCTACACAACCTATCAACACATTTTTGGAAATAATTCAGAAATTCAAACTGCAAAAACTGTGTGGAGGTGTGAGCACATACTGTGATAGGCACACAGTGCATAAGAGATTTGAGCATTACAGATAAAAATGAGGAACCTCAGGATCAACACTTTAAGTACTACTTTCTTTATGACAGTTCTTAGAATACATATGTGTATGTGTGAATAATTAGTGGCAGCAGTACTACAAAGTAGCCTATGTGAAATTACTGTAAGGGAGCAGCAGACCATGAGCTGTTGGGGATTTAGTGTGTTCAAGGTGCATAATTGCCAACATGAGGGCTTGAATCTTGGGCTGGCGGTTAAAGGAACATCTCCCCAATACTGTAATACATCAATACCTGTGTGTGTTAGTGTGAAATCCAAGGGCTGCTTTAAATTGTATTATAAGAATTAAAAATAAAATAAAAAGTATGTGCATTCCTTATTTGCTGTAAAATTAAATATTGAAGACTATTTTGGTTCATGTAAATATACAGATACAGTTTAAATTTGTGGTATGTGAGATAAGCGTGTGCCTATCAAGACTGTACCTTTGTAGTTATGAAGCTGAGTGCTGCTAGGCTCCACCACCTCGTTATCCACAGTCACCCTTGGGTGCTTAAGACGAAGCTTGGCGAGCATCTCGAGGTCGATCTCACCTACAGGCACAAAATACAGTTTTATTTTTTTAAAACACCTATTTTTTTTTATAACATTTGACCTATACTCTTCCAACAGTACCTAAACAGTTTAATATTAACCTGCAAATCATTAGGAATCAAGCAGGAAATGGCTAACAGCCCTTGTCAGTTTAGCAGGAAATTATACATTTTATGTTGCAATAATCTCTTAAAAAACCTTGAGTCAAAGCTAAAAACCACAGAAGTATCACTATGATATTTAATTCAATATCATATAGCCACAGGCGGCTGATTTTGTTCTATTTCTTATTGAAGCTGACAAGCTGCCATGTATAAAGTAAATCAAAGCAAGAAGCTGATCTGGAGAGACGCTGAATCTTTCTGATTAGATTGAACAATACCTTGCGGGGGAGTTTGTCGTCATTCTAATGGATTTCACAGTCCATTAGAGAATCTGTACCATCGCTCCATTATGACACTCACATGACAGCTCAGGTAAATTAAAAGAATTGGCTTTGACATAAGTGAAGGGGAAAAGCACTCATGGGTATATATAGTGGGTTTGCTCAGGAACAAATGAACCTTAATGTATCATGAGCACTGGAGACAATGTGCAGTAAAACCACAGGCTAGTGAGGGCACTGTCTGCGACTAAGGTTAAAGATTAATCTGACAACTGGACAGGTGCATACAAACTCTTGGCAGTGATAATAAGGCTAAAGGTTTTATACTGCTGCAGCCATAAATGACAGCAGAGCAATAGAAACCGTTACAGCAGGCTGATTCAACAACGCCTCCTCACCTTCGCTGTCTGCCGCAGAGGTCGCTCAGCTATTTACTGTGTCACAAAGAAGAACAGTACATAAGTTCAGCAGTGAAAGTGTCCTACACTGTGTGTTCTTCTTACCAGCTCCACTTCCAACTCCAATGACATTTAGATGGGACTTTCCATCTCCAATGCTGAGGAAAGAGCAATAAAAAGCACTTTAAGTCTTTAGAACAGACATGTCTGGAAATTCACATCCTCCAACCTGCCGGATGTGGGTCACATTTTTGGGCTTTTACCTTTCAATTTGTGACACATGTGAGATGTTCTGACATAGCGTCTGTAGCAATACCAAGGCTTTGATTCTTGCTATGGCATGTTTCTGTCACTCATCGACTGAATTTAATAACATTTTTACACTTTTTTTAATTTACTTGTGAGTCATATCTCTTCAGATTTTTCCCTAGTGTGCTTCCTAGACAGTCACAGGGTCTACATTTCCATAAACACTAACTGATTGGCATTCACATATGCACATCTTGTTTCAGATTGTTAATCCATACCCATTAGTGTAGTCAATTACTTACTTTTGTGATCATAATAGTAACAAACAGAATGATTAATCCCACATATAGTACTCACATATCATGTACAGTATATATTATGTATATATATTATGTGAGTACTATTATGTTTCTGTTTTTTTTCGAGTTTAGTCCTTCTGACTGTTTTCAGCAGTAATAATTAAGTGTATATCGGTTGATTTGCACAGGTTAAGTTGCGTAATTACTTGTTTGCTACAAAAGTCTCTACACTGTATTTTATCTTTTCTTTTAATTGTATTGATTGAACTGATAGATATCTGAAGAAATAAATTGAATGTTTTGCTTCCCTGCTAACGAGCCTTCCTTGTCAGCCAAGAAACATTGTATAACAATGCAAGTTTCCCAGAGTTCTGTATTTAAATATTGAGAGGTGGAAGATGATGCTCCTTTGTGTTAATCAATCTCTCTTTATCTGCCCTGTTTAATACATTCCAGGTGTTGAATGTTAAAAAAAAATTGTTTTAATCTGCCTCCCTTGTTAACTTCCTGTATACTTTAATGAAATTTGTTCTTTGTTTCCCCACTTGACTGATAAGGATTATGACCTTATTTTGGCTTATGGCCACTACAAATGTTTGACATATGTTTTGACTATGCAAGGGTGACACTGTTGCTTATGATTGCAAACATATTTTGGGTATTTTTGTACCGCAATGTCTACTTGTCTTGTCTACTTATCAGTCCCCACATATTTCAATATAGCAATATATATTGTTACTTAACTAATAGCAGTTATTATATCTGCCTAGCTCTGATGCCTTCTTCATTCATCACACTTTAGCCCTTTAAATGTTATTTTTTCCTGTACTGGCCGTACTGGTCAAGCAGTTTAATATAACACTACTGTACAGTCAAAGTTATTAACTATTCTAATATACTGTATTATATTCAAACGTACTCTGATTCTTTTTGTTATATTGTCAATTGTGCGTGTGAGCGTGTGTGCGTGTGAGTGTGTGTGTGTATGCGTGTATGAGTGTATGCGTGTGGATTACCTTCCCAGTATATCTGGCAGCATATTGTGGATAAAGTCCCGCATACACTGATGCTCAGAGGAGCGCTCCAGAAAAAGCTGGAAGCATTTCTGGTACCTGCTATCATCATTAACCAAACTCTTCAGTGAAAATGCCATGGCAAATAATCTGGCATAAAAAAACAGAAAATATTTCAACAACACATAAGAGGGTCAGCAGAAGGGCAAAATCTCTAAAATATGCATTCAGTTTCTCTCTTTTCCTTTAGCTTTAACAGTTGCTGTTGCAGGTGATCACCTCTATCCATCACCAGCCATTCAAACAGCGTGGGTGACATCTGTATAGGGAGTTAGACTTGTGCTCATATTTGTCATTTTAACATTCTTTGCAGAATAACTGCATTACGTAGCCTATATATTTGATCCAATATATAATAGCTTTCAATTTTCAAGTGTTAGATTTCTTCCGATTGTACATCTACATTATAGGCCTACAATACTCACTTAAAATTATTTCAATTAATATTAAGCCTACTTTCTGAAAACAATTGAGCCATTCCAGATTGTTTTTTTTTTTTACCATTTTAAGGCCTCACACTATATTCCATCAGAGTTTGAACCTGTTGCATATTGAAGGGCGGACTCCCAACATGAAACGGACTTCACTCCGGCGGCTCGCTATCCATGGCTATAGGATCACTGAACCTGAGCATGTGACCGGCTGCTGCACGGTATATCTTTACGATCAAGAGACAGCTACCCCCGTGTGTTTTGGAGAAATGTTTCAAACAGCACCGGAAACTAAAAATCCGCCCCAATACAGAGAGATATATAGCGACAGAGCTGTCGTGTCCCTTACTGTAGCCTGTGTACAGCTGATTGGAATACGTGCAAGCAAGTTGCTCGCTCAGTTAATGCTACCGTGCATGTGGTGTTTTAGCTGCAGGCTACAGTACAAATCGAGGCGAAACGCGACGTTTTCCACTTACATGTCTTGCTGGAGTGAGTCCGGAGAGATCTGCGGGCTGGAATTAAACCCTCCCACTGGAGTCACGGCTTCCCTTTAAGGAGGGCCGAGGATGCAAAGAAAAATCCACCCAATGATTAAACCATAGAAGAGTGAAACCTACTAATTCTTAAACACACACACACACTGATACATATTCACAGATGGAACACTTGACTTGAGACTGCTGCAGTAGCCTACACAAACATATAGTATAGCATTAAAACGTAATAACCAGGGTTATTAAGTCACTATTCTAATGTAGGCTATGTGTGTGTAAACTTGAATCAAGTTGGGGGTAAAAGCAGCTTGCAGACACTACCAGAGCCAGTTTATATATGTAGCTGTCTTAACATCATAGGGAATACCGTACGTCTTAAACGGGGACAGCTGAAACAGAAGTAAATACTATTTAGTAAAAAATAATATTGATAGAAATATATATTTGCAGCTTTGCATAAATACTGTTGCCATTCTTTTGACAATGGTACTGCATGGAAATAAGCTCGACTTAAGCAATCCATCATGTCAGTTTTACTTTGTCAAAGATCACACACATTGCAACCCTGCACTTCTGCATCACTTCACGGAGAAAATGTGACCAGAATACATATATCCATTGTGATGTATTTCAAACCTCAGCAAGCTGCATGCATCACTGCATGGAGAATGCCTGGAAACATATGTAGCATGATTTGATAAGGTCAGCAAAAAAATGTGAACTATGGTCTTGTAATATCCTCTAAAAGACTTCTATAAAGACAGATAGACTATGCCATTATACTTTTACAACAGAGGATGGTCTGTTTGGGATAAAAACAAGACTAAATGCTTTCATTTAAAGAGGAAATAATGAAGGAAATCTATTCTGGCTTGTCGATTTTTCCCAGATTTCCCAGTTGTTATAGTGTCAGACAAGAATTAGGCCAAGAACCCAAATTAGATTGTAATTAGGGCACAGACCCCACCATCATAATATGTTAATCCAAGGAATGAAACCTGGAAGGAGAGTTTAGTCCGATATGACTTAGTAGCCAGGGGTTGTTCATGTAGTGTCTAAAATACAATAAAAAAATGTCCTTTCTAGACATGTGCCCCTGTGGTGAATATGTCTCAGAGATGTCAGTCAGTGACTGCTCAGGACATTCACTGCCTCCTTTGATGATCCCACTAGTCACATGTTTTCTGCGTAATTTGGAGACTGGGGCCATGAGAGTTCTATTCAAGTAAATTAAAGACAGTTTTACCCATTTGAATTTGTGCAATCCTCAAATGATAGAATAACCTTTATAATAATTAATAGCTTTTATTGGGACAAATGAATTTATATTTGTTCTTTTGTTGTTTACTTTGTTTTTTGCCCCTAAAAATTGGTTACCATGTTAACAATCAATGCATCATAATTTCCTCACCTTGAAGAAAACTATTATTTTTATTTCAACATCCTATTCACTTTTGCGATTCAAACCTTCAGCTTCTACAAAGTACTGCTGCCAGAGCATGAACTCAAACTCAGAAACTTGGCTGTATTACATTGATTTGCCCTTCCCTCATTAGCTCCGAGTTGAAGCCAGGCTAAACTTCAAAGTCCCTAATAATAACACGAGCTTGCACCATCTTATCTATGCAGCATCTAATCATTGTTCTCCTTGTGCCACTTCAGCGCTTTCGGATCGCAAGGTGCTGGTCTTCCTATTATAAGGGCAATTGTACCTAAAACCGAGAAGAAAAATTATATTTCTGCCAACCTTCCCATCTTTGGATTGAACACCTGCTTGTTACTGATGAAGCAGAAACTCAGTCTGACCGACTCTGTACCAGATACTCATTAGAATATCAAAGTAAACAACTATCTGTCTCTCTCTTTCACACACACACACGCACAAACACACACACACACACACACACACACAAACACATATTGTGTAATGCTCTGCACAAAGGTCATATTTAATGAGCGCTGAGAGCTGACATTGAGGCTGTACTTAGGCACAGCAAGTATTTGGTCATAAACCAAATACTTACATACCAGTGTTAGACAGTTTAACTATTATTTGGACTAGTTCCAAATTAAAACACTTCTAACTAAGGGGGAGTTGGAGATGATCATTCATGCTTTCATTTCTTCACGCTTGGATTTCACCTGTTTGAGTGACAACGAGCGTTACCGTCTCCAGGCTGTTCAGAACTCTGCTGCAGGGCTTTTTAAATCACATTAACATAAGAGCACACAGCACATCTGTTAATGCAGCACTTCACTGGTTACCAGTCCAGTATAGAATTCAATTTAAAATCCTAGTCTTACTTTTAGAGCCCTGCACATTCATGTTCCTCCATACATCTCTGACTTGAAACAGCTTCATACTCCCACCCGTATTGAGGTCATTAGGTCAGAGGCTTTTAGTGGTTCCCCACACTCATTTTAAAACCAGAGGGGATTGATCATTCCAAGCAGTGGCTCATAGGCTGTGGAATGTCTTACCTCCTTCTCTATGTTGTGTGAATTCTGTTGAATCTTTTAAAAAGCAATTGAAGACTCTGCTGTACAAGAAGGCTTTTAGTTAGTCTAGTGGTTTTTATGGTTGTTTGTTATGTTTTCTATTTGTGTTTAAATGTTCTTGTGTTTTAGTTTGTTGTATTGTAATAGATTTTATTGTGAAGTACTTTGTGATTTTTATCTGTGAAAGGTGCTATACAAATAAACTTTACTTACTTACTTCCTTACTCACTTTTGACCTGACGGCGCTGGATTAAAAGTTAAGGGATCATATCTACAACTCATCCAGAAGGGAACATTAATGTCTTTACCAAATTGTATGGCAAGGTATGCAATTAGTTGATATTTCATTCTGCATCAAAGTGATACAACCAACAGACCAACATTGCTGTCCTTTTTTTGTTTTATAGCAGTGGAAAACACTGGAAACAATCAGGCAATCCTGGACGTATAAAGCTTCCCAAATCCCTGAAACCTAACCATCTTTTTCATCAGTAGTGATTTACTAAAGTGAATGGCAACTGCACTTGTTGCAGACATTTCATCTATTGATTAAGACTGACTGCAGGCAAGTCCCAGGCATTTACACCTCGACCATAACACGTCGATGTGTTGAAGATATGAAGGCTCACACATTGGTCCAGATGTCTGTGAAATCCCATCAACGGATGTTTTTTTATCGTAAACTATGCAATTTTAATGTCGATAAGACTTTTATGAGGATGTTTTATTGTTGTTTTATTGAATCTACTCTTTCTTTTGCCTTTGTGAGTCGGTTTGGGTCTCTCCCCCGCAGATTCAGTCTGCCTAAATGCAGGACAAACAGACACAAAAACGCTTGGGTCCCTGCTGCTATAGGCTTTTTAATAAGTCAATGTGAGGTGTGGACTTCCGTGTAGTACGTATTTATTTTGTTTCTAGATGTGTGGCTGTTGTCTTGTATAACCTGTGTGTTATTTATGCTGCTGTATAACAAATTGCCCCTTGGGGATAATAAAGTCTTCTTGAACCTTGATGGACAAGCAACATGCAACTGGGAAGCCTGGTTCAATTCCAGCTGTTGACCTCCGTCGCATGGCTTTCTGTTCTGTCTTGCTGTTGTTCTCTACTCTCAAAACATGATCTTCAATACAGGCTAAATTCCATAAATAGCATATTTTTTTTTCTTTTTTTTCCTCCAAAAAATGCAGTTAAAGATTCCGTTTGGAAAGACAAAACATCACCAGCAAAGTTTTCACTATGCTGGAGGGAAAACATGCACATAGTTATTAAATTATAATAAACACTCGCTATTTTAGGAAATGATACATTGTTCCAGCTATATGTATTCATTAAGCCCTATCTCTGCTGCCAACTTTAATCAGAATGATCCAGCATGCGGAAGTAGTTGCAGTCTGCAAAAAGCTAGACAGTGCCATTGTCAAACTGCTCACACGTTTGCACTGAAACCATGCAAATATGTCTTGAAAGCTACTGAAATGACATGAATTGAACAGGACAAGATCAGCCCACGTCTTTGCCACTGATCAGATGGCAGTGACACAAGCATTTGAATTCAACCCTCTCTTAAACAAAAGTGACAGTCTTAAAAAAAATTAATTGGATGAGACAAAAGATTTACACACGGTCTCTCTCACAACCTGTGAGCATGGGACGAACAGAATGGGAATCTGACTGGAGGGTAAGATGAATCTTATCAGCTGCTTACATATTCGGGGCTCTGCCTCAGAGCCTTTACCAGTAATTACAATTTATCAACATTTGAGAGTCAAGGAACCACTGAAGATCCCAGCAGGACTAGAGCATCTCTCTCGAAAAGATTTCGCTCAGTTTAAACACTGAAATGTGCAACAAAAAGGAAAGGATGGTTTATTTTCCACATGGTTCCACAATTTATTTGCATTTTTGTCCAGCTCTCCATGTACACACAATAGTAAAACAAATTGCATGTCACTGCAAACAATGAGTGAACATACTTTTAAATGTACTTGGATAAAACCCAATATGTCAGAAGTTGACTGTTCTTTGTTTTATAATGGAAGTGTGCCCAGATAATTTAGTTGATTCTGTTATCTAGAGATTATCAATATCTCAAAATTGGATTTTACATTGACCTAACATTCACCAATCGTCCAGTGTAGAAACACTGCCTGAAAGAAACAACTCTAAAAAGTTTGGCAACTTGTAAAACAGAATCTTTGCAAGGCCACTCGGAGCACTTTCTGTCAAAATAGATCAAGCATGCTTACATACAATCAGCTGTGAAAATACAATTGTTACAGCATGTAACAACTGTATTTGTACAACCACTACGATTATAGAGTTACCGGTAAAATACATTCAGATGGAGGTCAGATAACACAAGACCGAGTCTTGTGTGTCTTCAGTTTGTAGAGGCAGAAAGAGAAGCAGCGTAAACTCTGGTCAGGGCCAAAGCCAACAAGTTTAAGGAACTTAATTCTCCACTGGGTCGTATGAACAATGCACTGAAGGATTCGTCACTAAATGATACTAAATGTAAGCGTTTATGGTCCACTATGATGCTTTACTAAGATTGTGGATGCCTTATACTGTAAATGGAAATCTGAACCAATTCCAGGGCTGAATTAAAGAAAGGTCAGTGGCACTTTCTATGAGGGCATTCATAAGGAACTATAAAGCTTTTCACATGCTTCATTACTACACATAATGCTTTCTTCTGCACTATGTCAGCAGTCGTGAAAGACTATAGATGTGATTTATAATGTGTCTTATTAATGACCTAGACTGATGGGGCTTAAAATACATTATGACTAACTATTATCACCTATGCACACCAACTATCAAATGCAAGGACTAATAGTGTGCTACAATAGTCCATGCAGTGTCATAAGTTATCTTTGTATGTGTAAAGTAAAGCTCATATTGATGAATTCATAAAAACGCCTGCTTCATCAAAGCATTTTATTGTTGTTGGTAAAGGGTAATGCATTTACATGCAGTGGTTATTATGTAAGACGCCAAAAATGTTACTAAACCGTGGGAGGGAATTTCAAGTAAAGTTTGTCTGTGTTAGGAATGCAACATTAAATTATAAAACCATTATGCTATATTCAAAGTAAAAAAAAAAAAAAAAGACAAAATACATTTTGTCAGTTACTGTTGCTTGTTTGTGACACGCCAACTCACTATTTCCATCCATAGTGAAATTAAAACTTGACAAAATGCATTTCGTCTTTTTCTTACTTTCAATATGTCATGTAGGTTTGACAACAAAACATTCCATCCTTAAAGCAGACAGGTGTTATTTGTGATTCTCTGCATTTTGGCGACTTACATAACAATTTATGATGCAGCATAGATTCTAATTTAAATCTTTACTGTATTATTAGTTACTATGAATGCCCCCATGACACACTAGAGATGTGGTCTTCCTAGAAAGGGTTACCAAAAAAGTCATTACTTTTGTGCATGAGCTAGAGAAATAGAAATGAGAAATATAACTTAATTAAATATTTGGTGTTTGCTGTCATGTTTTGAGCCCTGTCTTTAATGGTCCAAAAACTGAAATAAAAGAGGAAACAAAGAACACAATGCTGTCTTGCTTTGTCAAATGACTTTGTAAGTGGATGTAATACAGTCAAATAAATGGTGTAAGAAACGTATGACATCCTTGTGAAAAGAAGTAAAGCCTCTTTGCTCTAAAAATACACTGTGCGTGATCCAGTTGATAATTCACCATCTCCATTCTTTTATTTGTTTTGGTGATCAGTGCTTTCTTGTTTGCATGATTTGATGAAAAAGATTGTGTGAGGTATGATCATCATGCTGACATTTGATAATTAGCATTTAAAGGTCTGTGTGTGTTGTTTGCTGTTAAGTCTTGACCATGTTGACCAACAACACAGTCTGCCATGTGTCAGGAACCAAAAAAATCCACGATTTTGAGAAGTCTTATGAGAATCAGGGAGGAGAAAAAATACTGCATCATTGTTTTGTGAAATTCAAGGCAAGCCTGCTTTTGGTTTCCACATGTACACAACGTATGGCATCATCAACAAAACACAATCTGACAGCAACAACTTGCATTACAATTAAAACACTAGAAAAGTCATTTGAAAGGAAAAAATAAACAAAAGCGAATCAGCACTAATGTAGTGCATAGAGCATCTTGTTTATTCTCAGAAATTCAAAAAAAGGCTGTTGAGCCGAAAGGCGTGTGACATTTTCTTTTTACAAAGATCCAGCACTGATGAGACAAAGTCAAATGCCAAATGTTTTGTTGTTCCGTTTTTGAATGAGATCAAGAACTCGAGATGTTTTGGCTCCCTCACCACACAAATACGAGACAAATAATCAGGTGGTCCCTCTGATTCTTAACACAATAAAACTCAGAAATCCACGTAGTCTTTGCCTTTAAGTAGTCCTCTTGACTTGTGGGTTGCAAACAGTGCTTCAACTCTGCGTTCACATTGCAAGCAGTTAAAAAAAGAAACTAGAGGTCCATTTATTTCCATTTATGTCTAGAGACATTTTATCTCATTTCCACCATATTCGGCTTTTAGTCCTCTTCCTAGGGGAGGAAAGTTGACTGATGCCATAATTATGGGCTACATTGCCCTTCAGCAGCAAATCAGGTGTAATCGTCACCGTATGTCCGCTGCATTTCTGCAATACAATTGGCATTACAGCATATGGTCACCCAGGCTTAAACTGGCCAACAATCAGTGTTAAGTGATGGACGTGCTTGCTAACAATCTGAACGCAGTCAGGAGTCCGAGGCCGAGCGCGTCCTTTCGAGGTAAAGCAGCCTGGTTACATGTCCACGTCGCCATCGTAGGCCAGGGTCAAGGGCTTCTGCGGTGGTGGAGACGTCTTAGTGGTTTTGGATGGCTTGCTGAAATTAATAGACAAGAAAAAAAACGCTGACAAGTGTGTCTGATTTAGAAGCAACCCAACTTGATGTCAGTCTTAACAAATAATTACAGTATCTGATAGCAGCTGCAGACAGCATACAAAATACTGTCAGCAATATAACGCTTGACAGTTTTTTTTTTTTTTTCAAAGAAAACCAGATGATTAGGAATTAGCTTTGCTTCTCCGTGTGTTCCGTCTGTTCTCGGCTGCAATGTGTGGGCCTACAATAGCGCTTTTGTTCTTAAAAATGTGAGGAATCTCTTAAGAAAGCAATATAGTACATACCAGACCAGGAACGATAATGCAATAATGAAGAGTATTAAGATGAATCCAACAGCAGTCACAGCGTAAACCCATAGCTTTACTCTTCCATCTGTGCAATCAAAAATGAGTTTTAATACAAAGTTTTGAACATATTTACATCTACATCTTTTGTCTGGCAATCTTTAGAACTTCTTTTCTCACATTTTAGAATAAAGAAGTGGGCTTATTTTATTTTTCAACATACTGCAGAGGAGCAGCTAGAAGTTCTTGCCATTTTTATGGTCCACTAAGCTTGTTTTTTCCTCTTTTTTTTTTTTTTTTTTACAGCATTTAATGACGAGGCATTGACCTACAATGTATTCCACCCTCAACCCAGTGATTCTAGAGTTCCAAAGGCAGGTTTAAAGGCACGAACGATCTAAGGCGCACTGGTCGAGCTGTAAAGATGATTTCCATTTCAGTACCTGGGCCAACAGGTCGTAACGTCCACTCGCGGAAGAGGTCCTGGGCCTGAGACGGCCCGGGCTTTAATCTTCCAGAGTTGGTTTTCACATCAGCTTTCTTGTTGGTATCCACCCCCGGGGTCCTGGTGCAGTAGTCCAAAAAGCCATGTGTGGTCATCACCTCAGTGTAACCCTTCTCACACCCACACACTCCGCTCTGCATTGGACAGTGAACATCAATTACAGCCAACACAAGACGACTGCGATCGTTATTTTCCCACTGCTGCAAAACACTGCAGACAAACCACTCTGCCATGTATAGGGACTACTCTGCTTTACCCAACTCTCTTAAAGCAATTTCTGCTAATAACGCATGGATGATATATCCAAATCCCGACATCAAACTGACTCTGCTCCTAAGGGGGTAAATTACACCAGAACTCCCAAGATTTAAACACTGATGAAGTCAATCCTCAGCCAGGCAAACACACACACACACACACACACACACACACACACACACACACACAGACACACACAAACCAAATGCATTACACCAGATCACAGCATTACCTTTTTAAGCATTGTGGACTCTGCTTTTGACACATTGTTTTATTTTTTATAAGTTAAGCATTTAAAATTATATTCAATAAAATCACATATCAAGTGCATCCTAAATGCATCAGTTGCACTTTTTAGCATGTATTAATTGCAGTTACATAAATGGTACTCTAAGGGGCAGTAAATTGTCAAGTTTGGGCTATGATCTGTCATTTTCATAGCTGCTTGTATGCATCCCCCCCCACCCCCCATCTAGGTGTAGACTGAGAACACACTCATTGGTATTAATCTAATCATGCTTTAAATGCCTGTTCTTTACAATTAGAAATGACATCTGTCAAAACCCATTTAACTCATTACCTAGAAAATGGTAGCAGGTGGAAGCAGCGAAAAACACAGTGAGAATTACACAGATCACAGCTGCCTGATCAAAGTACAATGATCTTACCGGTGTGCAGTGAGAGAAGGGTTTAGTGCACGCGGGATGGCAGTGTCTGACCGTGGTCGGCCTTTTCTGTGGGAAACACCCCCCTGGAGGAAGAGACAACAGGTTCTTATTTCTGTTCCCTTAGCCATTGATCACTAAATTAATGTACTGCCACACCTGATTAATGGGCTCAGTTGCCTATCAGGGTCCCTGATCAATCTGTGAACATTTTAATTCCAACATGGAAAATTGCATGTCAAAATATCAAAGAGTAATGCCATGGGCTCTTGCCTTCTCTGAAGAAGGAGGTTATTCCTCCAGGGCTCATATTTGCCAGAAACACTTCCTTACAGCGATAAGATCACATTCACCCACTATTTACGGCACATCAAGCTTGCCGAAAGCTTTCGTTCCCACAGCGCTATATACCTTTGTTCTCTTTCTCTACGCCTGCTTTTCTTCCCACAAACACAAATGCATGGTTATATTTATATGGATTGAAAGCCTCCCAGCTCAGAGTCTGGCTTATTGATTACTTATGTTAAGAGGGGGAGGAGAAATCAATGGTGGCTGCACTGAGTATAGGCAGATCAAATAAGGTGTTAAATTCTGGAACTAGAATACTACGCTAAAATTATTCTATGTGTGTGTGTGTGTTTGTGTGTGTGTGTGCGCATGCGTGTGTTAGAGATAGAAAGTTTAGAGTGCATAACCCATTTAAAGTGTAATGATATTGTAAACTGAGATTAACGATTGCGAATACATCAGATCCGTTTTTGTATCCAACCTTCTCACTTGTTTTCAAACGTTTCAATTATCTCCTGAACCAACAAGGAGATCCATTCCAAACCACCTGCTACAACCACCTCTGCCCAAATTACCAGTGTGACAGCTTCCTTAAATGAATTAAAGAAGATTCACTTACTGTCATGGCAACGCTTACAAATTGCTTTTAGAGCAATCAAACTAAATGATATTGTAGCACACATTCATGTGATCCAAACTGAATTAAAAAAAATGAGACCCCATGCAGCTTTGTACACAGATTCAGTTAAGTGCAGAACTGCTAGACATACAGTACATAAATCAATCAAATCCAAATCACACCAGATAGACAGATATTCATATTTATATTAGAATGTGTCTTCTTTCGAGCTTCTGCACAACGCCACAAGACATGGCAACTATACTCACCTGTGACATTGACCCCATCTGAGCGCTGACACCACACTGCTCTCTCATTGTTGCTCCATCCCCCAGTCCTCCACTGGTAACTGTGGCATTTCCCCCCTGTATCAATGGCAGAGAGGAAGAGACTATGCTCAATAGCAGTTTGTATTGGGCACCCAGTCCTGTCGTCAGGCTCCCATGGACTTTACTAACCACCACTTCATATTATAAAGTAAGGACAAGGGCACAATTTCCTCTGAAGCAGTGTTTTGCTTCGAAGGCATATTTGGAGGAAATGAGATGGTAGAAATTGGTTGGAAATGAAAAACACCGCTTATCTTCTAAAAGGAAGGCTCTTATTTACCTGGGGGGTAAATAAGAGCCTTTCGAAGAGAAGAGGCCGCCAAAGACACTTGAGCCTGATTTTATGTATTAAAGAAAATCTAGCCACACATGCAGTATTGTATTTTATGGCAAGATTACAAACAGAACAAACACAGCAAGAAAGACCTTTACAGAAAGCATATTTTGGATGAAAGCCATTGATTTAGCTACACAGGTGTGCAGCATTGTAATGAATGCCAATGTAACAATTACCATTATACAAGCAACGTTACAAGAAGCTAAGTAATGAGGGGAAAAGGTGTTGGCCTTTATAAGTGCAGCAATCAACAAGAGTACAATAAACAGTCAAGTCAAAGTAATATACCCAAAATGGATGGTAAAAAGGAAAACTGCAGCAGACATTCAAAAACAATATGAATACATACAGTACTTCCCTGCGTAATACACTCATCCCTCTTGGGTCAGTCAGTTATGAGACGCCTTTATCTTTCATCACAATTGGATAAGTGGTGTAGTACCCATGACCTTTTTACTGTATGTTCAAATACTGACACTTTAATGGTAGCTAGCCTTTTAACCGTATTTATAATTTTTAAGTGCTAACCTGTGAAGCAGCTTCAGTGAGGACTTTGCCATTAAAATCACTGCCATTTACAGCTGGGCTAGCCATTTAAAAAACACTTGTAGCATCACCTTTTACCTCGGTACAGACAGGTGTATAGTTATTGAAACCAAAAGAAGCTTCCAATCCATAATATCTGTTGTGGCAGTGTGTGGGTTGATGAGTGTTATGTCAAGGTGCAAATACTTCCCAAGGTAATTTCCAAGGTAATAGTTCCTATTTACCATTAATTGTAATACTAATGGACGTAGCAGAGGTGATGTTACCCATTGGTTTGTGGACAGTCATTCTAAAGCCTTTGTGTTTGGCGATTTGGCCGTTGTCATCTTAAAGCAAACATGATGATTTTTGGAGGAGAGGGATGAGCTGGTGTGGATGATTAAAGAGTGATAATTGCGGATTTTTCTATTGGCGGTAGCAAGTGGGCAGAGTTTTGCCAGCAAGTAAACACAGACCTCCGGGTACTGTCTTCTTCTGCATGTACAACAGTACACAATCTGGCAAACTTACCCTTAAGTTACCAGCTAACACTAGCTAGCTAGCTTGGTTGGCAGCATTGACTTGACTTGAATGTTTTAGACCCAGAGCTCCGTCAATTATTTTTCCCAAAAATCAGAAACATCCGGCGGCACCTGAACTATCCCGTAAATGAAACATCGTCAATGTAGAAAACGGTCAATGGGATGGAATAGAAATTCTTCTGTGGCACTCTTTAGTTCAATTCCAGTATCATGAACATTTATTAGGAGACAATTTACACTTTGTTGATCCATCTAAGAGATCTGAGGCTTTCATGTTTAAATATCCGAAGCTTCGCCCCTAATTACTTGTCTATTTTAAGAGAGAATAAAGGCTAACTTAAAACCAATTAAAACCTTGTTTTTGCGGACCTCCAGTGGTTGGGGTTCACCCCAATGGCTGTATTGATGTAGAAGTGTACTCGGGCGTGTCCAGTGCACCCTGACATCACAGATGGGTGTGGTAACAGGTGTAAACGCCTTGAAACATTCAACCAGTAAAGGGTCGGTCAAACACTGCGTTTCACCTTGGTGTTAAGTTTCTTTTTGAACCTTATTAACAGATAGATTCTAACATGTTTGGAAACTATTTCTAATTTACACATCAAGCCCACACAAAGCCGCATTAACATTGATTTGTACTCTCCTGTTAGCTGTTTTTGAACACCCCAAACTCCTGAGGGGAATATTCAAATAAGGTTGTGTTAAGACGACTTATCACAATAAATGTCAACGTATAAGGTTTTCTGACAAACAGTATGTTTCCTCAGTACCTTTACAGGGCTGGGTCTCAAAGACTTGATGTGGGCAGCTGCCCTGGTTCTCCATGACTTGAATGATCACAGCTCGAGAGCGAGCTTGGCGACCGGTGGTTTCAAAACTCCGCCCCTCCAGGCAGGTCAGCTGGCAAGAGCTCCAAGACGACCACACAGTCAAATGGCAGTCTCCTGAGGACAGAAAGAGAAAGAGAAAACCTCAGTGATAGGCACAACTTCATCAATAACACAGTCACACTTTCTTTTCTGATACTTGAGGGTGGTTTATATTCAGCTTGCCAGCACTATTTCGGGGAACATTTTGTTGGCTCCCCTTCTAGCTCCAGGAACATTTAAAAGAAGTCGGAAACAACTTCAGCACACATATCTGCAGCTGACAATACACCAAATGCACACAAATAAATTACTCAGACAACCCAATGGGTATTCAGAAGCGATAGACCAACCAGAGTTATAAATCAGACAATAACAGCTGTAACTGTGAGGCCAACTGTATAGGCAACAACCAATATGGAAACATGTCTTTGAGAAGAAGCAAAACATATTTGATTTGGGAAATGTTTTAGTAGATAATGGTTGGTGTATTCTTTGAATTTACAAATAACACGTCAACAACTTGAAGATCAAGCATTCTGCCATAGCTTTGCCAAGTAGTGTGTTTTACGTTTTCTGTTTGTTTATCTACTTCCTGTTTTGTTTTGAAATCCACCGTTTGGTTACATCCTTGGTCACTTGTGTTCCTGCCTTTGTCTGTTTTCCCGCCCGTTTGATAATCATCTCTGCCACTAAGTGGACTCACCTGTTTGTTTTCAGCTCACCCTCATCCCAGCGCTTAAATACTCAGCATTCCCACTTCACCTCTGCCAGATTGTAGTTGTCTGTATGTCACTCTTTCCAGCGTTTTGTTTCACTTTTGCTTCCCCAGTGTTTTTGGATTTAACCCTGTCCCCCGTTCACGATTCTTTCGCTTTCCTTTTGTACTTTTGCCTTCCTGAGTATCACTGGACTTCTGCCTGCCTTTTGACGATGATTACTGCCTGCTCCTGCTGTACTGTCGCCTGCATTGTTCTTTGGACAATAAAAGTACTTACCTTTTATCACCTGTCTGAGTCGTGCATTTGGGTCCGCCAGTGTACCGTGATACTCAATTTCTATGTAATCTTAAGCTTGAAAGGGTCAGCTTGTAGTTATAATATCACCCTCTGGCACAGCTCCTTAGCTAGAAGAACCCTCTGATTCTCTGCCCTGAACACCCATTAGTGAATGTCTGTGTGGATTGATGCATACATTATCTTTCATCTTTATACAGATCCATCCACTCCATCAGCTCTTCTCTCATGCTGCTATGCCTGTCGAAACATGCTGTGGCTAAAGCTGCAGGATGCAGCACATTCACACATTAACACACACTGTACATCACATACATGTTGATAACCCCTCCCCTGGTCCCCACACTGTGCCTGCCACCTTCACACCAACAGACACACAGACACAAATACACACACATCTGCTCCAACCATTAAACACTTCTGATCCTGAGCCAAGGCTCACAGCGAAGGCGGGATGAGTGATGAATCAAGGCGAGGATCAGAGGAGAACGAGAGACAGATGAGCAAAAGCAAGCACTGCAAGATGGCGTGGCGTCTCTGCATAGCAAAAGCTTCTAAAAGCCTCACCCGGCCAGAGCCATGACAAAGGAGATCAGAGATGTGTTTTTGATCAGGTGATAACCATTGTGTTTCTCTTTGAAAAATGTCAAAAACATCTGATATAATATGTTATTCATGTAGCTATTTAACTTAATGTACCGAAGAACCATCAAGCTTCATTATAGATTTTTTAGTGTGGAAAGCCAGACAAGGGACAAGTGAAGCAGGTCATCGCTGCCCGGTGGCCAGCAGCTTCCTTTCTTATGGCAAATGCTACATTCACAGTGAGGCCTAGAAATGGATAATAAAAAAAAAAACATCATGGGATGTCAGTCAACTAGGATCTGCTGTCTTCTTGTTGCTGTGGTGATTTTTATGATGATAAGATAGACCCAATACAAAAACCAGGGCAATGCTTCATGCTATGGATCTCTAATTTCCTTGTCA
Source organism: Etheostoma cragini (assembly GCF_013103735.1). Taxonomy (NCBI): domain Eukaryota; kingdom Metazoa; phylum Chordata; class Actinopteri; order Perciformes; family Percidae; genus Etheostoma; species Etheostoma cragini. The sequence continues at coordinate 20,266,549 of NC_048417.1, read as the reverse complement.
CAATCATCAATTAAAAGCACAGCGTGACAGAAGAAGTGTTTGATTTCAATGTTTCACAAAATTTCATGAGGTCTAAAAAAGTTGCATTTTCTTTTTGTCTATGCATTCTTAATTTTGATATGCTGGAGCCAGTAAAGTGGAAAATCCTCATCAGTCCTGAATTAGGCATTACGTGGTTCTTTGTCTACTTAAACAATGGAGGAGACAGTGGCTGCAGCTCTACAGTGCTGTACTACTAGATAGATTAGCACACGGACATGCAGGACCATTCATTCACGTTTTATATGTAATCTCTGTGTAATTAAAATTTGATTTGCTTAGTAATTATTTACCAGGATAAAGGACCCTAGGAAATGATAGTTTAGTTGTGTAATTTGTCTAAGATTGAAACACCTGTGACAGGCAAACCAAGTCCCCATAACATATGTTATTACAAAAATTTGAGACACTAACATAAAGCACAAATACAATTTTGATTGCAGAGAAATATCATAAGTAACTATTAGATATTAAAGTGATGTTAGAAATAACATGACAGACATGTATGTGTTGATGTGTGTATGTATGTATGTATGTATGTATGTACTGTATGTATGTACTGTATGTATGTATGTATGTCTGTGTGTTGAGCTGACATTTGAATATTATAAAGGGCATAATGTTAAATTAAGTGATCTACTGTAGGACTTAGTCAACTATGCCTCAGTACTTCTTAGTGTTTTCCACCCACCCACTGCCTTATTTTTTCATGCATTTTTGCTAAATGATATGCTTTAACATAACTCCTGTAGCTTTTATAACACAGGCAGATAATGGTCATAGTCAAAAGCCAATCAGTGTAGGCTGGTTGTCATTGTCTAATTAAATGGCTAATTAAATGAGTTCACATTTATTTGATGGCATATGAGACAAATCTTGTTTTTAAGTTGATGGGCCAACCCCTTTAGTTTTTGATTCAGGAATTCAAAGTTAACATGATTTGCTTTTCTGGAGGCTGTTGAATCTTAGTTGCCAACTGACATTTTACAGGTGTAAAATTGTAATGAGGTTCACGACTTCAGAAGCTGATTTGGTTTGTAGAGGTACAATCTACAATTCATTTTCATGTTGCTCCACCTTACACGTCCAGTATCTTTATTGGTTGCAAACGCTACTTTCACTGCCAGCCCACACAGCCATGCCTGCACTTGGTGCTGCTTAATCTTGTATGATCATCATTCTAAATTAATTTATCCTTGTGATGCAAAGGGAGAAATTAGGGTGAGCTAGAATAACACTAGTTTAGTTTTACATTACATTTGATCATAAACTGCTTCTGCAATAGCAATAAACAAACAATAACAAATATAGTTTTAGTCTGTTGTTGCATTACTCCTGTTGGAAAAATAAGTGCTGTTGCACTGGCATTCAAGCTCTTTGCATGCATAATTCCCAAAGCTGTTACTTGTTTTAGTCAGCATAATTGATTTTTCACTCTACATGTATTTCTGGGTTGTTATGTGGTGTTAAAATTATTAATGTCAATAATCAAAGTAATTCATTGAAAAACCTTTCTCACTTTTAGTTACTCAGTATTTACTTATGTAGCATTGCTGCATTCAGGAAGTGTATTAACAAAACATTAACAACTTCCTTCTAACCAAGTCAAATTGTGTTTTTTTCCTATACCACACATTGTTATCGGAAGTGTTTGACCAGATATTGTAGGGCTAAAAGGGTTAGTTAATTAGTCATACATATTAGTTAATGTATGACTTTTATTGATTTTGCAATAATATTTTGCAGCTGAAAATGTCAACCAATTGGGAGAGGGGACAGTGTATTGTATCACACAGATTCAAAAACAAGATTATTGACTTTACTAGTGACCTAGTTCAAAAAATGATTGGCATTATGAATCTAAAACCACAGTAATAAATAATGCATGCTGTTGTGTAGTTCAATAATAATAATAATAATAATAATAATAATGTATCATTTATTAGTCCCACAGGGGGAAATTACAATTTACACTCTGTTGTTTTACACACGTTACACACAGGCCTGAATTACACACACATGCTCAGTACCTACAGTATACATGTGCTAAATGGAAAGATGTCAGAGTGAGGGGGCTGCCCATGCAAAGGCGCCCCAAGAAATTTGGGGTTAGGTGCCTTGCTCAAGAACACCTTGGCAGTGTCCAGGAGGTGAACTGGCAGCTGGAGAGGTGCCAGTTCACCTCCTGGGCACTGCCTTTGGTCCGTATGTGGACTTGAACCAGCAACCCTCCAGTTCCCAACCCAACTCCTTTTGGACTGAGTTACTGCTTCCAGTTTTTTATATTTAAGCTGATTAGGAAATAATAATATATTGTATTTTTCATGCAATGACATCAATAATAACACTACATACGTTTTTACATTTGATGTTATTCCAGTATATGTAAATGCAGTTTTACCTGGGCAGGGAACGAAGCAGGGCTGCTCCATCTCCTGTTGGATATACTGCCTCAGTTTGTCTCCACAAAGTTCCTCGTCCACTGGCTGCGGAGGAGACTCAGTCCGGTTGTAACTACTGACGGCACATGATAGGCTCCTTCTCCGAAGCCCCTCACCACACTCTGCACCCTGCAGGAGCACATATGTGATCTGTGTGACCCTTTTTAAGATTTACCAACAGATGTTTCCTCAGCATAATTTTTCTACAAAACTTCTATTTGACTTGTTTGGAAATGAGGTACATTTTGAAAAGAAATGCAGTGATCTCCTGTTGAACTTTCAAATCTGTGTCAGTACTTCTACTACTACTACTACTACTAGTACACCCACTGCCTTAATGTTTTCATACAGTTGAATCACCAGTTAAACAATACGGACTGGTAAAATATCTACTATACAACTGGAGCAATTTTTTTTCAAATCTTTGTGAAAAGATAAATATAGAGAACGTGCCACTATATGTGTTTTAACACTTGTCTGCTTAACTTAACCTTTACATGTTAAGAATTTTAAGGTGGCCTGTGGTATTTCTCATCAACAAAGTTTGTGCTCACCAGGACACATTGTGTATTTTTGCCGCCACCTAAAGGTCAGTGAAATAGTGTAAAACTATTGGCTGGAATACGAGGTTCTATCCAAAACATTGCTCCATAGCGCTACTAGTGGCGAAAATAAACAAAACCTGAACATTTGTTTTTGTTTTTTTCAGTGGGCACCCTTGGTAAGTACATGGTGACTTTATATGAAAGAAGAACATTGTAAACTTCGAACAACCATTTACAGTGCATGCAATGGTCTACCTCGACAGTGCATGTGGACCAGTCACTCAGCATCCACGTATAGCAAGGCCTTATGGGACATGGCTTGCTCTGGGTGAGCTGGTTGGGACAGGGCCGACCTTCATCATTAGCCTCCTGCAGGATTCTCCGGGTGCGCAGAGACTGACCTGCAGAACATCAAGGCCAACACACCGTTGGGAAGAACAAATAGAGCAGAGGAGGCCCAAGTATATTTGACTGCATGTATGGAGCTCTCAAGTTTAAGTTGAATGGTCTTTTTGTCTTTTATGTATGAATCTCATGCATAGTGACATTCAGGACCACTCTAATTATATAAAAAAAGTGAATAAAAAACAAAAACACTATCCATGGTATATAACTATGTGAGTCAGGGTGAGAGAAAGAAATGCAACCTAAGGCACACTTAAAGTGCTCAAATAATGCTCATTTTCAGTTTTATAATTGTATTTAGAGGTTGTACCAGAATATACCACTTTATGTGTTTATATTTTCAGAAAACAGAATATATTTATTGAACTGCACATTGCTGGAACTCCTCTTTTCACCCTGTGTGTTGAGCTCTCTTTTTTAGCTACAGAGTGAGACATCTCACTTCTGTACCATCTTTGTTGGGAGTTGCACCTGCGCAGTAAGTAATGCTAGCTTGTCAGTTGTAGAGTATAAGGGAGTGTCACGCTAGTAGCCAGGTGAGCATCATAACGTGTGTTACAAAGTGATGCACGTTTGTCAGGGGAAGTAAAGGCTGGACTACAAGAGAGCTGTTTGGAGCTGTTTGTGAATAGTGTGTTCTGTTGGAGATGGTAAGTCCCTTGGGGGTGGACTTTGGCCCTTTTCCCTTTGTAAACCTATAAAGTGCACTAAAAAGATACATTACACAATAAAGGAAAGGGATAAAGCCAAAATGCATAATATGAGCAGTTTAAACTACAGAGAAATCAGTGGCTAAAATGAATGATGGTATGAATGATGATCCTGTGCCTTTTGTTTTCAGAAATGTTTTTCTCGTGAGAGGAATAAGCACCTTTGTGTCACCATGCCACTTTATAATCAGATCTGATCTTTTCCTAGTGTTTTGTTCAAGTGAGCCATTAAGAATGGCTGGAAAGAAAAGTTTGGGAAATGCAGTTTTTGGAAACAGTAAAAAGGGTGGGCTACAGAGAGGGTTTGCTATGCTGTAACAGCTCAGTGGGTCCTGTGAGGATCGGTGAAGGCATGGCCTCCATCAGCCATCCAGTTAAGACAGAAGCTGTGTTTGTGTTATGCCAAGGGAGATGCTGAGCTCTGTGGGCCCCGGGCAGACACAGCAAAAGGACGTTCAGCTCTGCCATCTCAAAAATCAAACCAAAACATTAGCGCTCCCATGGCATCCTGACAGAACAAGATCCTTGAGTCGTCTGACACAGATACGATGCAAAACCCCCATCAAGGCTGAAAGATGTGTTTCACAATGTGTGAAAATGAACAGAGAGTGGCATAAACACTGACAGAGCATAGAGAGACAGAGAGTTTGAGTTGAAATCCCCAGTTAAAGGCTAGTTTAACTGTGAGCTTATTGGAAGTTGTACTTCCAATAATAGTTATACTTTTGTACATTGTATGAGGTTACAACACCTCTCTCTCAAACTGATCACGAGCATGTCACAGGTTTTTGATTTGTAACTGCATTTTTGAAATCATGCAGACGAAGGGTTTATATTTTATTTACAAACACTGTATCATTCATGGCATCCAAAGGTGAGCCGTCTAAAATTTAGTTAAAATGAACTTGCTGTTCTCATAATCTGACCTCATAAAGAAAGGTTGCCTGTGTTAATTAAGAAAAATGGGCTTCATAAAGAATGATAAGTGGAAATATTAATGTATACATTATTGGGAAGATGAAAAAAACTCAGCACACGGTTTCTCTGTATAATAAGGCTTTGAATTACACATACTCTTACATATTTTAATACATTTAAATGTATTCATGCACTATTCAACATCTTGGTGAATCCCTGAGTAGAAGAAATAATGAGGCACTGCACATGGGGCTGACTCTGGGTCTGTTTATCAGGTTGGTGTCCCATTGGTTTGAGTTAAGTCTGTTTGCTCATTTGTTTACCTTGGTTACCACAGGTATGCGAACATTCCGCCCACGGCGACCATTCAGAGAGCATACAGCTGACAGGACAGTCCACCACGCAGCTCTCTGACAGCCTGCACGTGTTGATCAGCCCAAACTGTAGAAAACAAGAGCAGAGCTGTGAGGAGGGCTAGCTAATTATTTCCACTAACAAGAAAAAGAAAGCGCCCAAATTTCCATAATTTAAATAGGCTGTAGTTCATTCCAGGACAGTAGAGATGTCCTGCTTCACATGTTATTGAGTTCATTCCTGACAGTTTTATTGAGGGAATCACAATGTTAATGTACATTATACTTAACACAGAGGCAACAATATCACAGCCTCCATTCCCATAAAACTCCCTTCACTCAATAGTGTAATATGATTGTGGATATCCCTCCATCCTCCTGGGACAAAAACTGACAAAGATTTGCCATTTTTGTCCCTTTTTCAGACTTAAGATTTCACTGACACAACATTACTACTACTAGTTTTTACTACTGCTACTACTACTTTTTGGAATTGATTGTCAATAATCCTCATTTATATAGAGTTATACCTAATATTTAAGTTTAAAAAAGCAGAAATTATGAATTATCTTGACAGATACTTAAGATCAGAGGAATGTACACACGAGTTTTGTCAGGAATGAAAGTGATCAATTGTATTTGAAAAGAGTGTTGTATGGAATCCAATCCATTTTTGTGTTAATTTGGTTAAAAAGAAACCCATATGTCAGATATAGATATTTTTTAAAGGGGTCAAATTTGACCCGAGGACAACAGGAGGGATATACTAGAAGTTAACTGCAGACTGATGTCCATTTTGCAACCCACCAGATATCATTGCACAATTCCGTCAAAGCAATGCAATTAAGTTGTATTTGGCTTTGTGGCAAACTGCTGAGTGAGACATAAAGATGTTAGGAGATTAGACATAACCTTTTAACTTAAACAAAGAGGAAAACTGGGCTTTCAATAATATATAAGCCAGTGGGAACAGAAGAGGAAGTGGAGTGATACTTCATACTCCCCTAACAATTTTGAAGTACAATATTCCAATTTTCTCTGTCATTTGGCACACTCCGCTTCCTATTCTTTCATCCCCATCTGCATTGAACTTAAGGTCTAACTACACTGTAATTACCTGCTCGCACTTCTGCAACTCCACAATCTTGCCATCGCTGCGAATACAGTCCACGAGACGCAGCCGTGAACCGTGACCACAGATGGCATTTTCACTCAGCTGGCATGTACTCCAGTCTGCAACACACGCACACGCACGCACGCACACACACACACACAGACACACACACACACACACACACACACACACATTTCAGTGCATTTACCTGAAGCTTTTATCCAAAGTGACTTCCAAAAAGTGAATTCAACCATGACGGTACAAACTCAGAACAGCAAGAATCACATAGAAGAACGATAGTACAATAGCTTCAAATAAGCCAAAACACAAAGTGCCATATGTAAGTGCAACATGTTAGTGCAATTTTCTTTTTTTATGACCATCATCTTCTTAGCCAAGGTACAGTCAGAAGAGATGTGTTTTCAGCCTGCGGGGAAAGATGTTTAGACTTTCAACTCTCTTGATGTCAATGGGGAGCTTGCTCCACCATTTAGGAGCCAGGACAGCAAACAGTGGAGAGATCAGGTGTCTCTTGCAGTGAGGGAGCAGCAGGCAAATTGGCCAATGCAGAGCGGAGTGGACATTAGTACATTAGTCTCACTGAGCTCCTTTATTGTAGCTCAGATCTGCTGTGCAGATCGTCCTACCTGACACTGTGTACTGGTAGGAGAAGCAGGTGCTGTTGAGGACGCAGGGCTCTGACTGGACTAGCTCTGGGCAGCCCGAGTTCTCTGAGGCTGGGAGGCGGAGGATGTGTCTGCTTCTGTTCCTCGCTGTTCCTTGGTCACAATGCTGCACAACAATGACAGCATCAACAAAAAACATGTCATTGTCAAGCTAGCAGGTTTATTTACAGAGATGCGGGGGGTGGGATGTAGCAGATTGGATTCGAGGGGTCCTTCAGCTAGCCAGAGAAAATGAAATTAAAAATTGAGCTGCAGTTGTTGCTCTTACAAAATCAATTTCTTGATTTTGAAAAAGGAATATTTATAATATAAAAGTAATTGTAACTGTGATTGAACCATTTAAATTGCACCACATAAATGAAAAACGTCAATTAAGTGAAATCAAAACTTGAATGTTACATATTTAGAAAGAGCATAGCAATATGTAAATCCTGCCTGTCCTTTCCACGCTGTCCAAGCACACTTTAAACCTACTCTGGCAGGAAAGAACTAAAGGCAATTACATGCCACCTAAAATCTGCATAGCAATGTTAATGCTAAATCCAACTTAAAAACTAAATGTGAAGACCAAAGCATCATTATGCCTCTTTTGCCAGCGAAACATCATCACCCTAACCCTTTTTACATAATTATGTTTTACTCGTAATGTAAACTTAGTCTCTGGTGGAAAGTTTCCCTGAGATAACCTGGTGTAATTGGCCAACAACCCGGATGTGTTGTTTTAACACCAGTCTTACTATGTGTCAGGGTGAGCATGGAATAATACATTAACTAATCTAGCTCTCTAGAATTATTTTAAATACCTTACTCATCAATAATGTTTTATCTTCCTTTCTCAACCCATTTCTGCTCTTGAAAATCCAAAAATTCTTTGGATAAAAGCATCAGAACGTAAATGAATAAATAAAGATTTAATAATAATATAGAAAATGTGTAGTTTTTCTTTTAAAATTATACATTATCTATACAACTATAATGTATTATCTTCTACTTATGATAGCATATATAATAATTATGAAAAAGTATCCTAGATTTATGTATTGAAGGTCCAATTAACATGTTTAATGTCAGAGTATGTGTTTCTTTTGTCTTTAGACAAGATGTTATTACTTTTGTGTCAACAGACTGAGCTTTTCCAATAAAGGTAATGCACATTTAGTGACAAAATTCTGCATAACCATCCTCCTACATCCCCCACTTGAGGTATTGGAAAGAACTACGACACCTGTATGAATGGAATTCAACGTTATTTGACACGCTGTGCTGGATGGGTTCTGGCTGAAAGTCTGAATTATCCTGCAAAGGAAAACTTGCAGAAAGCTAAATCCACTGCAATATTGACTTTTAGGCGGGGCAGTTGAAGGCAGATGAAGACAAGTTTGATATTAATTGAGTGATTGATTATGAGAATTGTAAGAGTGCCACATTTAACACATCGGTAGCATGCAAATCGCTCAAGTCCCACTACAGGGGAATAGACGTGTGCAACAGAGAAGCAAAGTAAAAACATGTGGTATGTGGAGGAACTGTCAGCTCTGAGGGAAGAGGAAAGATTCTACTGATAAAGGTCTTTGCGTTGAGCTGCATTGTCCCTCTGCTCCTGACGGATCATGCCATGCACCTCAATCACTGTCAGCTCCTAATGAGGGACCTTTGAGCGAGGCTCATGAATCAGCCGCACTCATTTTGCCCTAATGTTTCCACACAACCATGGACACGCAAATCCTTTCATCTGCATGCTCAACTGCGCCTTTAGCTGTTGACAGATTAGAAACAGTTTCGGAACAATATTTTTATGCATATGTATTGAACATACTGCCTCACATTTTCACTCTGTGTCTCTTTCGCACACCCATACAGGGGATTGGGGAATCTTTGCCATGTGGAACCAACCCTGTAATCCTGACTTCAGTTAAAATAAGTTTGTGTTTAAAGACTGGTAGAAAACACTGAGTAAAATAAACAAAATGGGAAGTTGGCAATACTAAAACCAAAGGATTTTGGAAAAAGAAATGGAGTAGTTTTTCCTCGCCACTGTCACACCGTTGCCTGCTCTGGAGGGAACTACTAGAACTGTTGGGTCCTTGTAAATTATGTGGTCTAGCGTGGTCTAGACCGACTCTATCTGTAAAGTGTCTCGAGATAACTCTCATTATGAATTACTATAAATAAAACTGAATTGAATTGAATTGAATTCAGTTAGTTTAGTGGCTGCACTGCTTTGCTTGTTTGTCCTGTTCCCCCCCTCTCCTTTAGTAAAACCCAACCTAAAAGCTAACATGAAGCTTAGCCAAAGTTCAATCATGAAGACTTTTTTCACTCATTCATTCTCATCTCCCTCTTGCAGTTATTCTGTAGGCGTTCTCGCTAAGTAGTCCTACCAGATCTTGCCTTCTTTATTAACTCTCTTCACCACCATCACCAGTGTCTAAACCCCAGGGGGAAATTTCCTGAACTAATCACTTTTATAGCTCTACAATTTAAGCACTAGTTACAATATTCCCTAACATTTTCCAAAAAACATAGTGGTGTTGATAAATGCTGAATCTGTTTTCTTACAGGTCAGGGTGGGCCATTTGTTTCCTGTTTAGTTCAGTTCCATTTGAAATCTATGGCGTTACTCTAAAGCCACTGAGTTGTTTGCAAATTCTTTAACTCAGCTCCATGAAAATTATAGAATAGATGAAAAAACACAAACATCCACTTTTGGCAGCCAGGCTGGGAAATAATTAAATTACCATAAATTACAAAAGTCTAATTGCAATGTACCTAAAAGAGTTGATAAACTGTGTACTGAAAGTGTATCCTAGAAGCTTGATGAAAACACAAAAATGTAATGCAGTTTGTGCTTCGCCATAAAGACTGCTCTAGGTTTATACTCAATACTAAGTATTGCATATATACTATACTATATGATACACTAAGTGATATTTATACTCTGACATTTATACTATTTGTGCAACTGTAACACAGAGTTTCCCTTCGAGGATCAATAAAGTATTTCTGATTCTGATTTTGATTCTGATTGTATTCTGTTTTACAGGGTCTTGGAACTAAACACAATCTTCCATAATTGCATTTATATTGACATAGTTGGCTTCAACTAAAACAAGGCTATGGGTAAGGAACATACAGGAATTGCCCCTTAGCCATTGTGAATGTATGTGGAGAGTGTGGGGAACTGTCACAGTGTTATTAACCAGGATGCTTTCCTTCATCACTGTGCCACCCTCGGACCCCACAAGACTGCTGATCTCATCACAATCCTGAACACACTGCACACCGATCTCATTCCGGCTGAGTCCAAGAATGGCCCAGGGCTATCCAACTATCTCCAATGACAGTGGACTAGCATATTTTACACTATGAATCCCTGTTTTACACCAACACTCTCCATTTGTGAAATTTCTCCTTCCAGGACATCAGAAAGTAAGATGTGTCTTTTCAAGATCTCCATCTTTCATCAGTGTCAGTCAGACGTCAAGACAGGTGAGGGTGAGACATAATTGTCTTGGAGAAGAATGAACACAGGGCAATATCAAGACTGATTCAGTGACTGGGCTTTCTGTTTGAAAACACAGTGGGTTCATACTGTGCCGTTATTTAAAAAAAACCGTATAATCCTCTACTCAATAGCTGTCATTGCCAATGGCTTACATAGCCAATTTAACCAAATGTTTGCATATATGCTGTTGATTATGTAAACATAAATAATCCCACTTGGCACAAGACTTGACCTGTCAACCAACCAAGAAAAGACTAGATTATTGCTTCTTACCAGAGGGCAGTTGCTCCAAGGTCCCCAGGGTGCCACAACACAGTCATTGGGGCAGGCCAGAAAGCAGACCTGGGCTCTGGGGGGCATTTCCTCTGGATCACACAGACTGTCTTCCAAAGTACTGTTCTCCCCACTCGCTGTTTCCTGCTTCACACACCTAGCAGAGGAACAGATGCAGCTATATAACTAGTCTCTGGGGCACTCCTTACTGGGTCCTTTTTTGAGTTTCCAAACACATTTCTAAGTTTCTGACTTAAAATAGATTTCACTCCTCTCCCAAGTGAAATTTTCCACTCAGTCATTTCTAAAGAGGCTCCAAAATGTGTCTGGGTTCTCTGAACATTTAGCTGTATAAAACGGAACCATGGGTTCAGAAAGCATATTAATTGTTTTTACTACAGTACAGAAATGATAGCACTTGTTGTTTTTTTCCATTGACTTCTAGTACCAATGCTTTTTGGGGAGCAACCTATTTGGATGTACCAAGCATGTGACTTTGACTTTTTGGCAACAGTCTACATTGGATTCTGTTAGGTACTCTGTATGGTACGGGTCTGCAACTTCATGTGATTGGTTGACACAGCCATCTGTCCAGAGTCAAGAATCAGCAGCCAAAGTGGCGGTGAAAAAAGTCACTGATGTTCTAGGCTGGGTTTCTAAGCTATTGGAAGGGCTACAATCGCACTGATGCCTCTCTGGAAAGGCCTGATCAGCTATTAGGCTAAAAACTGAACAGAATGAGGCTAGGCGAAAGCGATGCAGAGATTTTGGAGATTACTTGACTTAATTTTTGGATTCAGAATTATTTATCTTACAAATACACTGTAATTCCATGATTACTTAAAAAGCTTCTGGATGGCCTACAATCACATTGAGAAACTTGTTGAAAATGTCTGCTGCTTTTCAGCAGCTATGTGGTTGATTGAGACCAGTTTTAGATCTGTGGCTATGACTAACACCTTAGGCCGGCTACACAATGGATGCCTTGCGCAAGCGTGTCAGCTGTGTGGCGTGTCCGTTTTTATTTCGGGTCCAATGTTTACAGGTCAGAGCTTACACACTGCCTGCGTTACACGCACGGCTTACGCTTGGCTTGAGCCTCGCCAAAAAAGTAGAATAAAAAGTATTGACATGCGAGTGTGTTGGAAGCGTTTCCAGGCAAAAGAGAAAAGATGTTTATATGTAATTTTGAAACAAATACATATTAATAAATGACATGTTGATGTTTGAAAGTCTCCTGGTTTTGACATCAATGCAGATTTAAATGTACTAAAAAAAAATGTTTGTGTGACGGTCCAACATCAGGTAGGCTTACAAAATAGGCTCTTTAAAGTGACACAACATTTTTTATGTTATTGAAATAAACAGATAGCCCACTTACCCATTTTTCAGTTTGAATCTCTTGGCACTAAGCCCCCAGATAGCCCTCCCTCTACATCACCTAGCAGCAGCAGCGCGCATCAGACACATATCTGGTGTGTGGAACATCCACGCAGCTGACACGCAACAGAAACTCCAGCCAGTGTGTAGCCGGCCTTAAGGCAGGCTTATATTAAACAAGACCATTTAGGTTGCTTTTAGTGCACAATAACACTGTGACCCAGTTTGATATTTCCGATGGTGCGTAAGCCAAAACAACCACCTGCGCATGCTGCCTTCAGGGGAGATCAAGACTTCGCTGCTTTCCTCTGGGGCAATTTTAAAAAACACTAAAAAGGGCACTACAAAAAGGAGCTGCTTCCTCTCATTAGAAAGCAGTAGTTCGTATTGACTGTTTGTTTGTCTGGCATTGCAAGTGTCAGGTCCAATGAGTGTGCCAGCTACAGGAACATTGCC
>NC_048417.1:20246384-20253624 GCF_013103735.1 Etheostoma cragini | reverse complement strand
GATATATATATATATATATATAAACACAAGTATAGATGCTATACATGTCAACATGCTGTTCAAGAACACAACATAGTGTTCTCTTAATGTATGTATTTTTAACATTGACCACTTGTGCAGTTATGTATATGCCTATTGCTTCGCTGGGACATTTTGAAGTTGACACACCTCCCAATTAAGAGAAGAATCATTAAGGTGTTGTCAAAGATGCTGGAGTTTGATATCAGGATCATGTGAGTATGCACACAGGATTACACTGTATCAGAAATAAAAGAAATGATCAACCCTCAAACTAGAAATAGAGCCGCTTTCACCACAGCGGGGCTCTGAACTAACTGATGGGCACTTAACGTTGTTAATGCCACCACTGAAAAAAACTACAAGAATGTATTATCATTATTATTCATACTGAAATAAAACTCATGCGTGATATGAAGAGAACAGCATGTGTGTTGTGAAAAACAACAATAACCATGGCAATAGGCCCTTCAGATGAGAATGTAATTGGCTGGACATTGAGCCAATTCACTTCTTCCCACTCAACCAGTAACTCTGACATGTCTGTATAACAAAGGAAACAGCCAGCGCAGTGCTCCTGTAAACACATGTTTACTCTCAATCTATGTAATCGTCTGCCACAGTAAAAGGTATACTCTAGAGGACAATTTGTGGAAAAAAGCTATGACAAGCTGTAATGGGTGCCTGTAAATGTGTGTTTCTAGTTGCATGTGTGTGTGTGTGCAGACTATTCAGAGAGAATGAGTGTTGAGTATTCCCTCCCCTACGGGCCACACAGATGCCTATTACACACCCTCATCATCTCCCATCTGTCCCTGCAGATGCCCTTGCAGGGTAAACTGGCAACTGCTCTGCTCCCACTTTATCCCCTCCTACTGTAGAAACAGCTAATTTGTATCACCATGAAAGGAAAAAAATGTCAGCAATATATAAACTATTTATTGAGCATTGACACCATTTGTTTAGTGAAAAATTATGGGAACGCAGCACTTACCAAATGGGTTATAGTGCCACAATACATAAGGTGCCAGATAGATATTTAATCATTTGTTGGCAGGTTGAAGATGGTGCACACGGACACACAGAGCAGAATAATACTGGATTTGCTTCTAAATATATCTTAGGTCACATACATGTACGAAGAGCTGTCATTGCAGAGGATTGAGGAATAGGCTATCAGCTAGAATCAGCTGGTAGAGACCGGATTCCCTTGTTGGTTATACGCTATATCTGCAATTAATCTCTATCTTTTGCTCTTTTGTTCCATGAAATAAAATATTTCTTTTTTTGGGGTAAGCAATACAAGAAGGATCTTACCCGGCTTCATTACTTTGAGGACACTCTTAAAAGCTTTATCAATTATTCATATCAATCTGAGTCCCTCTAAGCAGATGGAATATCATCCAAATGCACGTCACATACATGATTTCCATCCATGTAGTACTCTCTCCAATCAAACTATTGCTCTTTCTCTCTACAAACAGGGTCACAGGAGTCTATGTGACTTGGACAGATCTGGCATGCATTTTGTCTTCATTAGCTAATAGCAGAGTATATGTACAGAATGAACGGCACTGACCTGAGCCTGCGTGGATGTCCATATTAGCAGTGCAAGACAAGCCAGAAGTTGGGCAGGGGAGAGAAGAACAATGATATGGTCATTAGTTTAGATTTTGCCTGCAGTGACACAAATGTATAGTTTTGCCTAAATTAGATTTTTTAGTTGTTGAAAATATTGCATTCTGCTCTGTGTTTCATTAATCAGGGTACAGGATGATTAAATACTTCATCATCTGCAGTGAATCTAGCAGCCCTGGACATTTTGCCAAACTTAATGATTTTAAAGTGCTGCAGTTGGTTGCAACAGCTGTGCAATGGCCAGACCGGCAGCTGAAGGCAACTCCGAGAAATTAATTTGTCTGGAGATGGTGAGAGGGAAGTAAGCGTGAATGAGCATATGCTCACAGAGGCTGTGTGCTCTGTATCTAAACAAGGTTACTATAAGAAACTGTTATGTTGACGGCAAGACAACATTCAGGCTGTCCTGACTTATTTTTTCACAGTAAAAGGGGCATTCAAATAAAATCCTCTGACCCACGACAAAACTAAAATGTGCTGTAGACATGGAGACCTTTGAACTGGACATTTAATGAAAACAATGTTTGTTTGAGCCGAGTATGCTTCATGCAGTGACAAATTATCATAGCAAGAGAATGCATCCATGTCTATGCTGCAAAGCACCCTGGATAGCAAATCTGAATGAGACAAGCTCAGGACCAGGTTTAATTTAGCTTCATTTCTGGTCAAGAGGAAATAGATTTAATACATTTAAAGACCCAAGTTTATATAAAATAGTATCTGTTCATTGAAATTGCAAAATGTATGGCATGTAAAGTAAATGGCCTTATTAGCAAACTCTCTCAATTGCTGCATGATCATATGGTTTTTGCTTCCATCCAAAACAAAAACTGCTACAACTTGATGAAAAGTCCATGCACACAGACATACATACTGTAAATACACACTGTGGGTGCCTACACAGGGATGCATGTGTATAAATATGAAGAGAATATACACAAACATATAAAAATAAACACATGTGTAAAATGACACGTCAAGTCAATGGCTCCTCTGAGAAACAGTAGGATCCTTTCCCATGTGATGATGACTTCTCAATTATACTCATGAAATGGATCCTTGGTTTATGCAATAAAATTTAAATCTAAGCTACTGTAACTGATGGAGATGAGAGACAAAAAAATGAAATGCATCCACAAGGCCTACAACATTGAATCAACCTCAATCACAACAACAAAATCCGCTATAACCAACAACAGCAACAAGAGACTCTGAACCAAGGCAATTAGAAGTCTGAGTTTGTGATCTGCTCTTAAGCCCCGCTGACACAGTGATCCCTTCACACTTCCTGATGATTTAAGACTGGGGGGATAACATAGATGATTTCCTGAGGAGAGCATGATTCTGGCATGACAAAAAAATAGGATCAAGTCACTCATGGTATTCAACACGCAGCCTGAAATCTATAGAAATCTTATTCTACAGGAACTTGACGTAGCTACTTATGTGCAGGAATTATAGCAGCAAGCCTTTCCTGGCACACATACAGCAACAACATGGCCATGTTTGGTATCTGTCAACAGCTTAGTATTATTGTGCTGTAGGACTGTATTTAAATGTGTATTAGCAACATGTTGTGTCTCAACTAAAAACCAGAAACAGTGAACTTTGAATGTTCAATCAGCTGTCAATCCTTCCATGTTATTAGGGTCACACTAACATCCCCACATGGCTCCAAGAGACATGTTTATACAGTAACTGCTCTAAAATTAATTTTGATCTTTGTCTACTGAGTTGGTTCACATAGCATATTTTCGCTCTCCTACTGTCTTCCAACTAGGTCTCTTACCACCAAGGACGCCAATGAACCAAAGGCCTTGCTAGATTTATATCTGACCTCTTAAGACCGCCGGGAAATGGCATGACTTTCCATAATTACACAAATTATTTGGCTATCAAGCTCTAGTTTCAGCTCATGATTTCCTTTTCTCACTTGCTTTGTAATCTATTACCACAGCACAGCTCTACAAGACAGGAGTCCATGAGCAGAGACATTTTGCAAGCACTTAACCTCACATCCAATTTTAATAATAGCCATGGTCAAAGATCTTTTGTCCAGAATGGGCTCCCTCCCCTATTAAATCAGAGCCAATACCTCTATTTCACAGTTCAGATTAGTACTGTACATGAGCAATTTGTACGTTGAGGAAAAAACTCACATCAACATTTGAATCAGTGTCAAGTCACAACACAGTTTAACCATCACAACAACCCCTGCAGGACCCGTCTGGGCCCTTTTGTCTTACATTTCTTCATGTTAAGCGTTCATTCTACTGTCTATCTCTTTGTCTTGTATTTTTATAATTGTTCATTTTGTGGTTGGCACAAGAAACGGGTACAAGATGGACATGTAAGAGAGTAGGAATTGCTAGATGTTAGTTTTGATACACTATGAAAAAGAACTACAATAAAGTCACATTTACTTAAATGCAAATAATACATCTTATTGAACTAATGTGCAGTAAAAACTGGCAAAATGTGCATTGTGTCCTTTGAAAATTGACATGTATTAAATATTTTCCCAGACACTTAATACAATTATTTTTTCTACTCAACAGATAGAAGATGTAATTAACCTTTGTATCTGAAGTAAATGCTGTGGACTATATGGGCTGCTAGAGGCTTTAAGCAAAGAAAGAGAGGCTCCAAAATGTAGCGTTCCTGGTTGGCAGCACTTCAGTCGGCCTTAATAATATGCATGATTTGAAATGCAAGGAGACACCTCTCTTTTTGGGCTGGGCCTACAGGGGGAGAATAACACATGCTCAAGCGCTGCTCGACGTTAATTACACATCATTGTCCTTAGGTAGGTCCATCAGCAGTTGGCTCCTAAAATCTTTCATCTTAATCAAGGAGACAGATGAGTTTAGCACTTGGGTGCACTTAGATAAAAACAAGAATATTATCTTTTTATGATATGTGGGAGTCATCCATTGTTTAAACATGCTCTGGGCTGTTTTGGGGGAATTAATACATGGACAGCATGGAGAGTGATGAAAGATTTGATTGTTGTGCCATCTGCTGTGGGCCGTCTATAGCATCTATAGAATCCCAATGTCTTTGGGAACTGCCTAATCTTCATTGAGAAAACTGCCAACTTCTCTCTCATAATAGAAAGTCATTAAATATAAAGCTAAAGTTTGTTAAAATGTTGTTCTAAATGCCTCTCCCTGCCTCAGTTTCACCCAGGCTCCATCCTCTGATTCATATTGTCTTCCTCTAATACTAAACCAGTTTACAGAAAGAATGAATTTGTAAATTTACTGCAAAACCTTGAGGATTATTCCAGACTGGTGAAGACAGAGGACCAAAAGCCAAGCCATGTAAAAACAAGCTAAAGCAAGCCAAGAAAAAATGAACTAGCAACCACTGTAAACACAGTTCAAAACACAGCAGTGGGGAGTAACATACAGAAGCATTAGGCAGTTATAAATACAAAATTAGAACATCATGTTAGTACAAAATTAACGGGACAAAGGGATTGAACAGAGTTGTACTTTTAGTTTAGTGAAAAAATCTCACCATTGCACTTGAATAAGGTAATAAGCACAACAGCTTATATTGTTGAAAAACAGCTGTCCTGTGAACAGTTAACAACAGATAATGATTATGGTAGGTGAGGCAGATACAATGCCAGATGTCTAAAGATAAACTGGAACCAAATTGTTTTTAAAAACACCTGAATGTTCTTGTTGCCTAATAATGCATGTAATTGTGTGGTCTACTGAGGGTAGCAGTGGCTCTAGAGCCTCAAAATAGCAGGCAGAAGGTGTCTCTTTCACACAGTGTGTCTGGAGCATCCTGGCACCGAAGAAGCTGCCATAAGCACTTGTTGCTCCACACAGGTGTTGCACTCCCTAGTTTAGTCATTACTCTTTCAACCCTGCATACTTTAGGGTAAAAAATAGAGAGAGAGCCAAACAGAGCCAAACTCCCTCAGTAGTTTGAGTAGTCTCACCAGAGATTAGACTAGTCTAGCCAACATGTCAAAATGTCCTTGAAAACTGAGCTGAAGGGAGGTCCACCACATATCCACAAAATTCTACATGTTCTGTATTCTTTTGAATCAGTAATATAGCAGACACAACTTTGACTGAGTTGTTTTAAAGCTTTTGCACATGTAACGTTCCACATGATGAAAGGACACGGCACAGGACAGCAGCACAGTACACACAATCCTCAGGACAATGACCGCTTCATTCACTCTAACACGTGGCTGGTATGGAAACAGCAGCAGATAGCTGAGCACACCATGCAGGAGACTAAGGCAGGCAAGGAAGAGCCTTTCCAGACTCTTATGCTTGGATTGCAGAACTGACCACCCTGTGGCCATTCCTTAGCAATGTATCACCAACCATGAAAGGAAATATACTGTCTAGTGAAATGAAGAGAACAGATCCCACTTGTTAGGCAGCATAATGCTAAGACACATCAGCTTTGCAGCAGATACTGTATTAACGTATTCAAAATACAAACTTGAGTCTTGGCTTGGAGCAGACATCTCCTCTATATAAAACAGCATTGATAAACAGCAGATGGTTATGAGTTGATTAAATGTGATCATAGTCTAGCAGCCTGTTGAACTCAAGAGTTTACCAAGAGCTCAGCTGTTTAGGTCTAATTTATGATATGTGAACAGCAGAGCAAGCTGTCACAGAACCCAATGCTTTTGAGTTGATAATGGTTCTCTTGTGCTGATTTGTGCGGAGAAATCTGAATTTCATCCCTTAAGGGATATATCAAAGGATTTAAAGCCAATAAACAAGTATTCCCCTCTACTAGTAACCTCAGTTTAACAGGCCAAGAGGAAGCTCATCAAAACAATGCCAACACACATGAACTCCTCCAAACTAACCACATGCTCACATGAGAAGTCAAAATGTACTGCTGTTGTAACCAATAGCATGACGCATCTCAAAAATAAAATAAAATACCAAAAGACTGGGCATGGGAAGTGAGACGACCACTCTGCTCCAGGTGTGACTGTTTTGCTGGCTGCCCTTTGTCTTGCAGGATCCGGCTCAGACATACAGTGATACGTACAGTGAATGAAACCATTTGTAAGACTTGCAATGTTCCCAAGCCTCCAACAGCAGGAAAACATTGACTCTGCCTTGAAGTGTGCAGTTGTGGGCTAATATCAAATGAGTAATTTCTCAGAGTTGCAGAATGCTGTCAGCAGCGCTGAATGAAGAGCTCACACGATTATGTCCTTCGTAAATCTGTTCTGAAGTGACATGATCAAACTGGAGGCGTGCAGGCATGCTGATCAAAAGCAATTTAGAGAATCAGCAGACGCGTGGAGAAAAAGAGTAAGAAGTGCCAGAAAGAAGAGTGCATTGCATATGAACATAGTGCACTGGACATGCACATGGTTCATGTACATAATGGCATGCTGCACATCAGGTTTGAGCATAACTGAAGTTGTCCGCCTGAAGCTTGCAGGCGTGCCATGAGCAGCTGATACGTATTTCTGTGCTATGATTCATTGTTATGTTCTTAATATTCTTAATATTACAATGTTTGCCAAATCCCGAGCAGTGAACTATATATATATATATATATATATATATATATATATATA
>NC_048417.1:20237026-20246284 GCF_013103735.1 Etheostoma cragini | reverse complement strand
GGCTGGCAACCATTCAAGACAGTTCTGTTAAATAATATGGAAATAACAGTGCATGAACTACTTGATATCTCAGCATTTGGCGGTTAACACTTGTGGGAGTTTTGATCAAATTTAAATGTCTCATGTAAATATAGATCCCATTTGTGTGCTCTGCCTTGACATCTGTGAGCTCTCTGTGGCAGTTTATCTGGGAATCTTGTATTCAAAAATATGGCTGAACTGTAAAATCAGTCCGTGAAGATCCATCACATCATCCACATTTGAATATTTGCAGCTATTTTTTGTATAATTAAAAAAAAAGTGTGATATATAATTCAAAGTCAATAATGTTACTATGTTTTTATTTAATAGTACATATTTTTTTTATTTTTTTATTAAAAACAAAATTCAAAAGATGTGTTTACACTGAAGAAACCAAACATCCCGAACACCCTCAGTCACTTATACGCACATTCATGAGAAATAAGTTTCAGGATGCCCAGTGATTATTAAAATAGCCGTTACATGTTTAGTATTCCACAACAGGCATGTCTAATTCATCTTTACTTCTACTGTACTTGTACTTGAATGCAGATAATATATGTCTAGAGTGAAAAAGAGAAGTTGTGTTTAATGGCTTGTGAACGGTGAACATCACTTAATCTAATAAAGAGCAGGGCAGGCCTTATTACAGTCCCAGGCACACCTCTTCAACATGTGAAGTCAAACTTGATAGATCAACACTGTTGATTATGATTGATAAGCTATGATTAGACAATTGCTGTGCTGGGGAAGGGTTCACAGTTTATTGTAAACACACCTACAGTACAATTAGTAACGTTCCAATAAAAGCTAGTTCTTTGTTTTCTTCCCACTTGAACCTGAGGGGCGCCACAAGATCGTTAATGACAGGTTTTTAGTGAGGTGACGCATTAATTATTCATCTTGATTACACTTTCTCTTGATTGTCTTTTACAAATGCAGGGAAATGTAACAGCACGATTAACAGCGCACTTGCAGTTTACTTTACAGCCCAACTCCCCCACAGTCTGTTGGACACTGGGGCCATTTCTGCTCGTTATTTTCATAGTGGCACTTTTTCATTCTCTCTGTCTCCTTCTCTATCTCTCTCCCTATCTTACTTGCTCACTCAACCATGTGATGAGAGGATGAATTGTGGTGCACTGTAAATTCAGCTCTGTCAAGCCAGTCACTTCTGGCCGTGCCTTGAGGGGAAACTTGTGCTTGTGGGAGCGAGCTCGGAGAATAGTTCACATTGGGCAATGAGAGAGCAAGTGTTTGTGAAGAGAGGACGAGAGCCATTAGGAATGTGAATATTCTTTGTCACGCTGCACCCTAACAGAGACTAAATGAAGTACTAAGGACCAAGTATGAGGGCTAAGCGGTGAAGGGCACTGGCTCAAGGAGAAAGCAGAAAGGAGAAAGGTTTTTTTGAGACCCTAACAAAAAGTCACTTGTGACTATCTGGAAGTTTCCTTGTTTAACACAACAGAATTGCCTATTGAACGGGAGTAGAGGTTATGGTATCTTTCCACCCACACCTCGGACAGATGTACTTCACTTTAAATGGCCAATTTGACATTGTTAACAATGAGGCCTTGTCCACCCTCAGGGTAAATCAGCGAGGGCATTGGCAACAGTAAGCTCCAATTTTATTGGCGAGAGGTTATTCCAAGACATTACTACAGGGTCATATAGACCTTGTTAGTGGACACTTAACCATCTGTACATAACTCTCTCCACAAGAACACACTGGAATATTTTTCGAACAGCCATGCCTCATCTCCATACTGACCTCTACAAACTAAAGTGTTCTTTCAAGCCCATTCAAGCATACAGGCAGCATTCATAAAACACTTCCCCTCTTTAAACCATGACCCCATGAGAGGTGCGCGGTCACAAAATACTTAGAGCCATGGATGAAACCTGACTAAGGAATATCAAAAGCTCCCATCTGTCCACTTCTCTCTCTCCACCCCTTTCCTTTTTGTTACTTGACACCACCCTGTTTCTATGTCAAGGAAAGGGCATGTCTTGCGAGGAAAATGATGTGACCTGACGGAAAACATTAGAAAATCAACAGGTCACCCTGGAGTCCCACTGGCAGATGGGTATTAAGCCATATCATTGAAATGTCCGCAGAATGCAACATCTCCCCTGTGTATTTATGTGACAGCATTGGGCTGCAACACAACCAGGGATGGAGGAAAATATTTCATCTAAATGCAAACTGGAGATGTGTAAAAACTGAAAATACAAAGTACAGCATGCACTATACTAATGTTCCCATTGAGAGAATGTGGCGCATCTTTCTAAAACAGTAGAGTGGTGTGGATACTATTAGAATTATGCAAACTAATTTGTCTACATTTAGCATGGCCTTCCCTTTTCATGTACTTTACCAGTGAACATGAGTGGACTTGGAATATAGATTGCCCTGATCTGCATTCTATTACATGTGCCGTTGGAAACAATCAAGTCTGGGGAAAAGTGACTTGACAATAATGTAGATGTATGATGAGGTCAACCTTGTTCCTCCACTTTTAGTGCTGTGTCTCATTATGCAAACTAAAATGTATTATTCTAATGCCCATATAAAACTTTACATGAGCAAGTTTTGAACAAAAATACAGTCCCAAAATGGCTCAACATAGTTGTTAAGAATACCAGTATGATCGAGATTGCACCTAAAATACATCAGCGTGCTGTCACAATAAGTCACCTTCCACATGTTTTTCCCATTGTAGTGTATAGAATATGGACATACAGTAGAAGCACTGGTGTACAACTTACCTGATTTTTCAAATCCAGCTTGGGGCATGGGCGACCCCCGTTGAAAGCTTTCTCCCTGAGCCACTTGGATCTGATCTTCAACCCGCTGCCACAGGATGCACTGCAGGCTGACCAGGCTGACCAGTCACTGAGCTTACAGTCTAGGGGGCAAGGGACATGGCAAACCTCCACCATGTAGCCTGGAATTAGACATTGGCAGACAGGAGGCTTGATTTAGACTTGCTCAGCGGCTGTAGTGAGGATCACATTAATAATGTCAGATAGACATGCCACTGGCTTGCGCTCCGCCAGACCTTGGACTTGCTCACTGTGACACCAAGAGCTAATTATCTGCCTAATGAGTGTCTCATTCCTACACAGTGCCAACACAGCATTGTCAAAGTGCTTAAGGGTTTTAACACTGTATAATGGCTTTTGTGTGTTTGCTGTCTTGGGATAATTTCATTTGCATTATTCTTTTAAAATGCAGAAACTAAACATTTTAAGTAACCACCATCTTCAAGCATACAATGTAATGGCAGTATTATATATTACATAATAAGGGTGTCATGGATATAACAACACTAAAGTTTTGCCTACATACTGTCAAGTACTGAATGTTTTGCTTTTAGGCTTCAGGCTTTTTAAGTGATTAAAATGAGGACTGTGCCTGCTACTGATTGGTTAGAGCAAAACAATTAAATAAACAAATAACCTCACCCTAACATGAACACAATGTCAGGCTGAAAGAATGAATGACGTGAAATAAAATCCTCATTCAGTCTAATTATCAGGCTACCCTTTTGTAGGCTTGTAAAGGGTCAATATGTCAAACTAGGGAAATTTCCTAGTACCTACAATATATATTCCTGTGAGTCCTACCTGAGTCTGAACAAGGTGTGGGATTGACCAGGTGTCCCTGCTGATCTATGCAGGCCACAGCTCTGTAGCGCAGACCTTGGCCACACTCCTTCACCTCCCGGTGGCTCATCCAGCCCTGCAGGGACCCTGGAGACAAAGGATCAGGGAGGATGCATGCAGACCAGTTCCCAAAAGGCTGGGACTGAAACTCATTACAGGGACAAGTCTCTGTCTCCTCTAGGGGGTGTAACACCTCATCCAGGCAATGCTCCTTCTTTTTACTGCGACCTGAAAAAAGATGGACAAAACAATGGAGAGTTACTGTGCCCTGGGTGGATGATTCACACTGTATGAATAGGGCATAAAGCTGGAACTGAGGGCAAACATTTCATTTGTACTTTTGTGATTGTCAAATAAAGTACACAAGTTTACAAGATAGCTTTTAGGGCATTTTTTGACATTTAGCTGATAAGACAGTAGACGGGAAAAGGGGAGACAGAGGGGGAAGACATGCAGCAGAGGGCCCCAGAATTAACCCTGGGCCATTGCGGTAAGGACGGAGCCTTGGTCCATGGGGAATATGCTCTACCAGGTGAGCTACCAGGGCGTCCCAAGCTGACACCTTTTTTTCCAGACAAATCTGTCACTTTCAAGAATTACTGTATGTGAAACACAAAAGTGGAAAGAAGTCTAGAGGGTCTTTCAAAAAAGTAAATAATGTAACTGACAAACGTGACATTAAAGTAACAACAGCAACACAAACTCTGTAAATGGAGAAAAACAGTCATTGTGTTGACATCGTCTTATATCTTAAAGGCCCAAATATGTATATGTAAAAAGACCTCTTAATTAGAAGAGAACATACTGTACATTTAGTTTTTAGGACTAAAAAATAATTTCATATAACTTTGTGGTGGAGTCACTCACAATCAGAATCAGAAATACTTTAATGATCTCCGAAGGGAAACTCTCCAATAACAGTGTTATAGTAACATATATTGAAATGTCAATAAAACAACAATGGGTCCATTCAAACAGCCAGGTCACAACTACACTTTAACCATGTTTTTCATGTGGTTTTATTTTACTTTCTATTGTGATGCATTTAAATAAAGTTAAGTTTGCACTGAGAAAGAAAAAAGTAAATAAATGATTTTAACCTTCTTGTTCATACAATTGAACATCTGTAAATGTGTTTACTGCTTTTTCCATCTGGTTCCATCGCAGGCACAGTCAAATACACTCTTTCTAAATTTCTGGTTACATTACACAAATCGTCGCCAAGATATATGGGTTGTATTATTTTACTTTGCCTTGTAGATTTAATTTATAGGAAACTATGATGCTAATTGAATAGCTAATCAGTCAAAAGTGCTCTATGACCAGTGGCAAGGAAGTCCTTCTATGTAATGCATATTTAGAAAGCACTCTAAAAAACCCCAGAGAATGATTAGTACTATTTGAAAGAATATTCAACTTCAATTATTCTTTTCCCTCTTAAGGGAATGGTCCACATGTACTGTCATTTGTGTTTTGTCACTTCAACTAAACACTCTGATGGTAAGACGAGGATAATTGTTTTTCTACACAATATCGAAGCAACACAATCTGTGGGAGTAGGATGCAAACAAGATTGTGGTTTTGTTCAACTGAAACAATATCTTTATTTCTCACCTTTAGTAAGTCATTTGTATGCAAAACGCATACAGCACAGACATTGCGTGCTACACTGAAAGAGTGAAAACTGCTGCAGCTGACCTCCTACCGAGCAAGAAATACTAAAAGACACACATTTTCCCTCAAGACGCTCTTGCCTTTTTATCTTCTGATGCACATTTATTTCCTCACATTCTTCATCCATGACTTCTCAACAGCACACAGTGTTTGCTTTTTATTATTAATAATTAACAGTGCACAGAGAACTTTTGATTCAAGTGGCTGACA
The DNA here is from genome assembly GCF_013103735.1 of Etheostoma cragini. Lineage (NCBI taxonomy): Eukaryota > Metazoa > Chordata > Actinopteri > Perciformes > Percidae > Etheostoma > Etheostoma cragini. The sequence goes on along the minus strand of NC_048417.1, from coordinate 20,240,707 downwards.
GTAGTGGAAGAATCGCAGCCCATGGAGTCCTGATATTCACACGCTGTTACAAAGCATATCATTAGTTAGTAATGTTAAGTTCTGGAGTTATTTTTTGTGATTTAAGTGCTTTAATTATGTTTTCGGTGTACCTACTTTCCCTCAAGCAGCCTTGTTTTATACAACTTTGTAATTTTAATTTATTTACTATGATGATTATGGCAGCCCTTAGTAATTTCACCAGGACAGAGCAAGAGTTCTTTTTCTTTTTTTTGGTCGTACTCACCCTTACAACCCACTACATATCTTGTGGGTATCATGTAATCTACTGATGATCTTTTAATGAAGAAAGTGGGGCCAAAATGTTTACGTGAAATTAAACTTGATTACACTCGAAACATGTCATCATTGAATATTAGAAAATGGATGGAGAGATGCACCATGGACTGGTAGCAATTGTTTCAGCAGTGATTTCTTTCTTTGAAATTGAAATGCACACCCCCAAAACACCAGCTCTTTTGTGTAATGAGGGTGCAAATTAATTTTTAATTTTCAAGCTAAAGACCTCCATTAAGACTTATATTATGACTATTAGAGCTAACCTCTCAATACATTTCACTACAGACTTCAAATAATTAGTCCTGTCCATTAAATCTGACGACTACAGTATAGATAATCATGAGCAGAAAAGCAACATACTGTAGCAGCAGAAAGGCATGTGTGCACTCCGCAGAATGTCACTTTTAATATTTGGACAAGTAACAGATCCAAACTGTCAAGCTGTCATGCTGCTGTAAAATCTTTCACATGATTGATGTCTGTTTCACATCATTGACTAGAATTACATAAGAGAGCCATGGGGTTCTGTTATGTGGGGTTGGGGTTATTATGCTGCTGTCATCAACATGTTAAGTGTTGTGTTGTACGTTGTTCAAAAAAGACAAAGAAAGAGTCACTACTGTCAAAACCTCTCTCCTACATCCTAACACTAAACAAAACAAAGTAATTTGACAAGAGCATTTGATTTTGTTCACAGTATGTAATAGAGACAATCCAAGCGAATGGAAAACTGGCTGGACCAAATCCAGTGTGGGTCCCTCAGCAAGATCCTTGATGCTACCTGCCTACCTCGAGTATGAGCAGCTCAGACAATGCCCGGGTCAACAAGGTATTGAGAAATGGGCTACCGGAACAAGAACACGACATTTGTGGACTAGGGTAGGGTATATGGAACTGCTGGAATGCTACTACAGTAGTTTCCCCAAGGAAAGGGGTTACATGAAGAATGTGAGCCTTATGGATACTTCACAACCCATAATGTAAGCCAACCAAGAAACAAATAATATCACTGCTGACCTGGTTACCATAGCATCTTTGTTGTACTAACAAAATTCCTGATCCATGTGGCGAGAGAGAAAGACACACACACACACACACACACACACACACACACACACACACACACACACACACACACACACACACACACAAAGCCTGTTGAAGGAGTTGCACTGCAGTTTTGCTAATCCTGCTATATCTGTGCACCCCTATTTATTTAATGGATCCTGGGTGTCCTCGGGCTCCTGTGTGCCCAGTGAGCAGCCCATCTGTTATTTTACTCACAGAGTGTGAACTTACTACTGCCATCACACAGCAATTCACCAACAATCTGTTCAATCTACGCCGCTGTTGGTGGTTGATTGTAGAGCGCCATTGCGACTTAACTTCACTCGACAACTACATTACTGGTGGCAGCACCATATAGACCAACATACACCACAAACAATCTGCATTTAAGTCTGCAGTGTTTAACTTGCATAAGCATTATGCATTTGAATTAAACATAATTTTCAAAATGAACTTAGTTTAATATTTGTTGATCTGATGCTCCATTAGCAGCCTTAATACTTTGCAGTCGTCTATGTCTCTACAACACTGCAGACGTGTGCTGAAAGGATCTGGAAATGTGGAGTGAGTGAAGGAGCTTTAGCTTTCTGTGGAATGGCCAGGCCACAGTTGAATTAACTTGACAACTATTTCAATGGATAGATAATAGATGATTAATGTCCCCTTCATGGAGATGCCAACACTAACCTTTCCTCCACTTGGTGTCTGTCATTGATCTGACTAAACTGATAAAAACATGATGGATGTTCTACAAAAACTGTTGATGCACTATCATGCTGCATTTGCAATTCTCATTTTTAGTAGTTGGTTATACTGATTCACGAGTATTTGTTTACTGACTTAACTCTCACAGTGAAACACATAATCACAAAAAATGTAAAAAACAGCTGTTCTGACAATAACAAAAGGCCAACTTAAGGCAGGCATGATTTATGCTGATCAAGTGGCAACGTCCGGTGCCGCCCAAGAAGGTTCTTTTCTTGCCCCAACTCTAACCACTCCCACCTATCATGCCTAAACCTAACCAATCCAACCATAGAAGGCAAAGAGTACTAGCCAAGCAGAGGCAGAGTAGGGCTGGTCATGCATACACCATCCTAGGAAATGACAATTTGCCAGTGCAAGTGGACCACTTTGAGCTTCAATTTGTCTCTTTAGAACCCTATGGGTAACGTTTCCACAAATTTCAATATTTATGGCTCACAATACAAGCCAACAGTCCCACAACAGTCACGTCATAAAAGTCACTCTATTCAGTTGTAGCCCAGCTCTCCTGTGTAACATAATGCCTGATAGTAAAATCCATATACTGTGAGATAGGTGCATAATAAATCCCAGACAAATCTTCTCCCTGCACTCCAGCCTAGTGCTTTAACTTCCGTTGTTAGAACTGAACTTCTTTTCCCCCACTTTTCTTGGACCTTTAAGTAGATTTCAACCAATTAATTACTAATTACTCTGTTTAATTAGAGTTTATAAATTAACCAATTAGATGAAATAACATGATTTAATACCAGTCTACTATAAGACAATTTAAGAGACGAAACAAAACACAAAGTAAAGAATACACAAGAGCAAAGATAAAACTGAGCTATAAAATAAAATAAATGCAGTCCGCTCATAGAAAATTGACCATTAGAACTTTAGTATTTCTATGAAAGGCCAGGCTAAAGTGATACACAGGAGGTACTTAAAGGCTTATTCTGACAAAGAAGAGAGTCAGAGGAATTTTGAATGGCTCAGTAACAAAGCTGGATAGTGTAGCTAAACCATTTATCTGCAGTTAAGCTCTTACAGATACACACACAAACTCTGCCTTCTGATGTGTGGCAGAAATAATTCACAGAACTTAATGTTTGAATGCCCAAACAAAATTCAACATGCCGATTGAGAAGAAGAAATTAGCTACAACTCAATACTTGGCAATAAAGCGACAGGAAAAACCCATTTATGCGTGTATCATTTTCTGAAAACGTTTCCAGCCAAGCCAAGTCGTCCTTTATTCTGACAGGGGACTCAGATTCAGATTACGGCAGCATCTGCATAAATGTGTATCGTTTAAACATCAATTAATCATTATCCTATTAATGTGAAGACATCAGTGTAATTAATATAAACAAACTAGATGGCTGGAATCCTTTATGCTGTGATCTCAGAGTAAACAGAGCCTGAAGTTTTCAAAGCTGTTCACAAAGACCAACAGTGATAACTAAGACTGAGTTTTTAATTTTGTGTTTTGCTGATATGGTAAACAGAAGCCTTCACTTTTCTCTACCATGATGTCATTTAGCCTAT
>NC_048417.1:20214643-20236926 GCF_013103735.1 Etheostoma cragini | reverse complement strand
GTGAAAAGAGGAGCTTCAGCAATGTGCAGTACAACAAATATATTGTGTTTCCTGAAAAGTAGACCACATTAACCTCTTCTGGTACAACCTCTAACTACAATTATGAACTTGAAAATAAGCATGATAAGAGCACTTTAAGAGATTTAGGGGGTCTATCCCAGCATGCATTCATCTACAAGCAAGGAAGCAACATGCACCTCTGACCAATCTGCTAACACACAGTACCTTGACAAGCCCAGTTCTTTATTAGCCAGCCCAAAAAAAAGAACAGTTATAATGTGAGCCTACTACGCAGTCTCAAAACTCATATTGGGCAAGACGCATTAGAGCTGCACAGATGGTGTTTATTCTTGTCATAATCCTGTCACCTATATATAACGTTCCCACACAATGAAACTGTATTATCAGTCACATATTGAAGGACACTTTTTCCAGGAACCAGAGCAAATTGTGAAAGGGTTGCTGTTCTAAACACATGGTTAACACTGTGAATGGAAACAAAACCACTTTGTTAGGTTTAGAAAAAGACGTGGTTTGGGTTAAAATAATTTGAATAAGTTTGTTACATACTTCTATACAAAACCTTTTACAAAAGGTTTAGGTTCACACATAAGTTAAGTCAAGGTACGTTATTACATTACACGAGTCAATGTTGACTTTTGGTTTTACATGGGACACTCACACTGTCATTAGAAATGTATTTGTTCTGCATCAAAGACAAACTTAATTCGGGACAAAATAACCGTCCCTCGAAACGCAATTGAGAATGCAGTTTGTGTGGGAATGTAATTTTTAGGAAACTGGGCTGGTGTTCTGGACAGGTCACCAGTCAATAGACAGATCTATGAGCATTATAGAGTAATCAAATCAAATGGAAACCCAAATTCTATGCAGAAAGGTGGCAGCAGCCCTGTGTTATCCAGAACTGCCTTGCTTTGAACTGTCCTAATTGGCATTAGGACAACATGGGTGGCTCAGCTGTTAGCACTGCAATTACAGTAGCACTGTCATGCCAATGGGCCAATTTGCATACAGTATTTTTAGAAATCGGTGGGAAAAACAGCAAAACACACAGAGAACATCCAAACTCTAGAAAAAGCCAAACAATCACTTCTGAGTGAGACATTTAATGTCTGAGGTGTAACATCAAAGATGTAAAGTACAAATCCAATGATTTGCATATTTGTGAAAAAGATTTTGGGGTAACAGAAGCTGATGAAAAGGTAAAACAATAACACAAGTGCTGGGGCATGGCTGTTCATTTTATATATTTCTTCTTTCAAGCCCTCAGTGACATGAGATGAGCGAGGCTGTTGATGTGACAAAACAAAAATGATACATACAAAACCGAGGAATATCTGTCATTATGTGCTTTGCAAACTAGAGAAACATTCTTTTTATTTTCTGTTCTCTCTCTCAACTTTCTGTGTAAAATCAACGGTTAATTGAGCGACAGCCTATCTATTTGTGTTTGTTGTATCCGACAAAGGGGCTGGAAAAATAAGATTGTCTTCATCCAGCTACTTTCCGATCGTGGATAATGTTATTTGTGGTTTCAGTTGTAACAATTGTCTGTATCCATGAGCAAAATAACATTGTGAAAGTAATAGTGTTGTGTACTTTGTCAAGCAAGAACATCTTGCCAATTTCCAACAATATTCCCAGCTGTTAGTAATAGAGCTTTTGCGTTTAAACCATTCACAGTATTTGGTAATGATCTCTGTATGAATGTATTTGTAGCATAGAAAATCCAAGAGACATGCACTGCAACTGTACAGCACTTTGTTAAACAGCCTTTTGGACCATCACAATGACTTTAGACAAGCAATATTGCTCAAGGAGGCTTTTCAACATAGCTGTATTATCTAAGCAGATGTCCTGGTACGTTGTCAAGTTCCTTAACCACCTACTAGAGCTTAAATCCTACAGTGGATTTGCTTTCCATCAATTTACCTGACAGAGACATTTCTGAAAGCGTTAAAGTTGGCATAAAAGAGTTACATTGTCCATTTCAACCCACTTAACATGAACACACACTCTTCCCAAATAAACCTACCACAAAACTTGAGCTGATTTCACGTGTTGGATTCTAGGAGCATTATAAAAGGAGACAGGGTATGTTTACTACAACCCCTCTGGCATCGGATCAAATATTCATGAAGACAAATAGTATCCAGCCTGGTCTGCAACCACAGCAAGTAATTCAGATTTTGCCATCTGCACTCTAAGGGATTACAAGCTGTGAGAGACCTAATTAAGACCAGACATAACAAAAAAGGGACAGTAGAAAGTTACAGTAACAGAACCAGAATGAGAAAAGAGGTTGGACTGGATTGCGGTATGTATGTCAAAGCCAAAGGGGCTTTTCAGCACATGAAGGAATATGCTGCCATGACAACAACCCTTAATATGAAGGAATGTAGTTACTCTTTGAGTGAGTGTGCAAGTTGTCTACTTTACGTTTCCAATTGTGGTCCACAAGGTTCTAGTACAGAATTGACACTGGCTGATGGAGAGCAAGATAAACAGCAACTAATGTGCAGTTTGGAAATTTTCTAACGTGAGCATGCTTGACCTACAAATCCCATCATTCCACTGGTAAAGATGAACTTTACATTCTGTGGAGAAAAGTCTTTACCTGTTAGCGAGCGCTTACGACTGCGGGAGCTGCCACATCCAGCGCATTCAGAGAACTTGGACCAAGAAGTAAGAGTGCAGTCATCCTTACAAGCCACCCGGCACTCTCTGATCTGAGGGGGCAAGGGGCCGGCCCATCGCAGGCACTCAGTCATGTTGGCCGACTCACCCATCTCCCCAACACAACTGACTCCTGCAAACAGGGGGAGGCAAAGATGTCATTCCTGTTATTCAATGCACATGTGACAAGATCTCATCCCAACAAGTTGACGTTTCAATTGTTGGTATTGTTTCAGCCACATTTTGATTGAGCAGCAACAGGAAGGTACAGGTCTATTCATTTATTAATAGTTAGTTGAATGGTCACACAAAGGAATGAAGCTACAGAATTGTCAGTCCGCAAGTCATAGCTGTAAAGAATATCTCTGTGCGGCTTTCATGATAAAATCTAATGAAACGCTAATTCAACCTTCAAGCACAATCATTTATCTGACTTTTTCTATCTTCTATGATTTATTTAATAAAAACAAGGGATTCATAATAGCAGATTAACATAAAAGCTAAATACATTTGACAGAATGATGTGTACACTATCTAATGAGACATATTTGATCAAAGTGCGATACAGACATCACAAAGAATAATAACTTAGAACACATAGCAAGGCCTGATGGGTTATTCAGGTTATTAAATACCTGATGTAGACCTCAATTAACTGAAAGCAGACGTTTAGTCCAATTCAGCTGGTTTTGATAATTCAGCAATAATTTTATATTTTTTACATCAAAACGAAAACTGTCCAAGAAGTAAGGCCACTCGTTATCTGAAAGGACAGAGCTATCTGTGGTTAAGCAAAAAACATATCAGGATCAATATGTGAGGTACATCAGAACCACTAAAGAATAAAGAAAACACTTGCCTTGAAAACATAAATTTTTTTCTTATTTTCATTTTTTTTTAACTAAAAAGCCTTAACTGTAAGCCTCCTTTCTTACAAAAACAAGTAATCGCCACAAGAAGGATCTAATCTGTAGCAAGATGCTCCATCGCTTTACATTTTGTTGAAATTAACCTGGTTAAATTTCCTTTCAGACATGGAAATTTAGATGGTTTGTGTTTGCAACTTGCATCTTGAGCCTCATGGTGCATTTATTAGACCAAGCAGCACAGTTTATCTTTTCCATCATGCGTTTGGTCCTGTGTGTGCGTGCGTGTGTGCAGCCCTGCATGCTTGTAACTGTCTGTCCGCAGCTAATCTTATATATTACTCAACCCAGATATAAAAAATATCAGCCCAAACTTTTTCGTACACATATATGACTGTATGCTCAAGGACGTTTCGTAGTTGAGGTAAATCATAATTTAAAAACACTATTTTATTAACTGCTTTGTTTTATACTTTTATCGACTTCTAACGACTCACTCCTCTTTCCAAGTCCTCTTAGCAAGTGATCAACAACTGCTTCAGTGCCAAAAGGCATTTCCAGCAATCAGCTAGGCTAAACACAAGCCTTGCCACAGGGTGGGAAAGGAATAACTTCCCTAAAACAGACAATTTAATCTGCTTGGTTCTTGGCATAAATGTTTGCAGGCATAATCATTCAGTGAATTAAAACAGTGAAACAGTTGCTCAGCCCAAGCTTAGAGGGAAGCAACATCAATGAGGAACCTTAAAAATACAGATAAACCTAATATGAGTTAATTACATGAATTAAATAAGAAGAAAAACAAAGAACAAATGAGTAGGTGTGTGAATGCTCCTGCAGAGTCTGCTGGCTGAGGAGAGGGTGGTGGAAGGGATTTGCATAGCTTTGTTAGGTGCAAAAAGACACAGTACATTACAATGTTCAAATACAAGGCTGTCTCATGGACACTCTGGGATTTAGAGAAGCAATCTTACCAGACCCCCCCAACACTTTATATCATTGGAGATTCACTAATATACAAACATGCCTTTAATCCATTTTATTGATTTCTATTTGACTTTTAAATTTTGCCCTCTGACAAAAACTGTTGGCTTTCTACACGTCTGCTGAAAATGTGTGGGATGGTCATTTGCATTCAGTACAGGCCTCTACAAAGGCATCACAAGGGAGAGGGGATGATAGCTATTATTAAAGTGTGTTTATGCAACATTCACAATAATAATGAAAAAAAACATTTACATTGCAATACAAGTGTTTAGGTTAAAGAATTATGTTTATTATGATGACCCTGCAAAAGGTGAATCTTATTTTTCCTTCAACAAACCTGTTTGATAAACTAACCATTATCATCGGCTACAGTATTAACCCAATTTGCCCCACAGTGGGAATAATTATATGTCCCTGTTGGCAATTAATTCTGCCCATTATCTGGAATAGTGTTCTATCTTACTGAACCTACTTACTCCAGTCCCAACCCCATTCTGTCATCCCCAGTATCTTTTATTGGAAATGCCCAGCATTGCAGATACAGTATACTGACATTCTGATTTTGAACTGGGAGCCATCCATTTTTAACATATTTATTTCAGCTTCTGGTTGCCAAAATCTCATTTGTATGGCCTTTCACATCATTTCCTCTCACAAATGTGAACAGTGTTTGTCACAGTACATCCCCCACTGACAGGGATCATATTTAATTATACAGTTCCTTATAAAAGGTGAACATGTTTGAAGAGAAGTAAAAAGGAAACACTTTCAAAAGGCTAGCACATCTCCAGATTTGTAATAATCTTTTCATTGGCAATGTTGTAGACATTTAAGGACATCCCAAAATCCCCAATTCCCCTTTCAATTCATAGCTTTTATCAATCCAAACCAGAACATGTTGCATTGTCTATCATTACTTTTAACGCAAGGTTTTTTTCACCCACTTTACAACCCGTCCCATCTAATAGAATCTGAATGGTTATTCAGTCATACTGCTTTTATAATGGTGGATTTCATGTGGATTGGATTCATCATTAAGTCACATTTTTCCTGCAGCAAAAGATCTTCTACATGACTCATTTTTTATTGAATAATTTCTCAAAGCAGTTCCAGTTCTACTCAGGGAGGGATATAACACATCCAGCTGGTTATGAGCCACAAGTTGGCTGAATTTAGTGTGAAATCCACTGGCTCATGCACTCCAAGTTATCAACTACAACTTTATCAGCGTTTTTAGGGTTGCGTTTTCTATTTTATTATTTGGCAAGCTTCATCTTCTCAAATCTTGTCTTATTTAGTAATGCCTTTTACCCATGAACTCCGGCTGCGGCTCCAGGATAGCATACAGCATGCGCCACAACCCTCACCTCACTTGGTCAGCCATTTGCATTCATCAACATGCAGTTTTTGCATCCAACATGGGGCAACACACACACTGAGATGGAAGTAAGCATTTACTCAAGCCAAGGGCATGTTGGCTCTATAAACCACAAACCCAGACACATGCTTGTGTCTGAAACCTGGCCCTGATTCTAACCGTTCAGTACATGCCTGAACCAGTGTGTCCAACAAACTGACTTGGCTGAAAATTCCTGGTTGCTATTTCAACTGCTCTGTGACTGCTATTTAAATGCTTCATCATCACTAGTGAAGTATCCAATGGAAAAACTAATATTTTAAAATTACTTATTCTTACTTTAAAATAAGGTTAAGTCCATGTTCACATACATGTATAAAGGGTTAAAACATGCAATAAGTTGGTATGGAAAAATTACATTTAGTCAAGGGTGTTATACATTCTATAACAGTTGCATCGAATGACCTGTTACAGCTTCCACCAAGATTAGTGACAACTATGTTAACTCATTTGGTCTGTTAGGGCATTTTAAAAGTTTATAGTACATTTAACTATCTTTTTTTTGAGTGCCAATAACGTAGGCAACTAACTAAAACAATCTTTTAGGGTTTAGTTTTTCCTCAATACTTTATTGGGACGTGATCTCATATAAAATTTGGAATGGGATTGATGGAAAGTTGATGCAAACACCAGATCGAGAGTGTTGTTAAAAATAACTAAGAACAAATGTGTAACTATCAGTGGAAATAGCCTGACATAAACGTCAGTAAACTACTTTTGGATGAAGCCTAAAGAGATAGCTATAGCTAAACTAAAATGGTCTTGCCCCAGAGTATTTGTCTAACATTTTAACTGTGCGGGAACACTACCGGTCGTTGCTTTCTTCAACTCAGTTTTAGAAGTCCCAAGGTCGAGGTATAAACGGTGGGGGGGATCAGGCTTTTGCAGTTGCTGCCCCAAGACTCTGGAACAAGTTACCCCCTGATATACAAACTGCTACAGATGTCGCTCTTTTTAGGTCCAAACTCAAAACATATCTGTTCAGTCTGGCTTTTAATACGTAGCAGTGGTGTGACAATTTCATTCTTTTGTTTCTTTGTAACCTTTTCTGATTTTACTGTTTTCTATGTTTACTCTTTCTATTGTATGTTGTGATTTTATTCATTTTGTTAAGCACTTTGGATACCTGCTGGTAGTTGTAAAGTGCTATATTAACAAATTTTGATTGATTGATTGATTGATTGATAGCTAAGTGTGCAGCTTATAAAACAGATGTGTCAAAAGCTAAACAAGGTTTATGTTAGAGTTCAGTGTGAAGATAACCATGGCAGAGTTTTAGATCTGTAAGGAGCATTAACATGGAGAAAGTATGTGTTGCTGAATGATATGAGAAGACTGACGATTGAAAGTGATTGCATTCTTTATGTGTATAATTCCCAACAGGAGGATCAAGGTGATTATAAATGTCAAGTCAGACGATTTCGCCAATGCCAACTTCAATGACAACTGTGATTAGGGTTAAGTGTGGAGGGTCACATTTCTTTGAATTTTGTTTTGATTTAGTGTTTTCTTATTACTCAAATGGGGGAAATGGAATTATAATTCTTTTATGTTACTCTGTAATTCCATATTATTGATGTTTTAATTTTAATATGTTATTTTGCCACATATACTGGTTGGTGTTTTCTTTTCTTCCATAGCATATGAGGGGATGTGCAGAGGTGGATATGGACAATATGACTGAACCCTAAACAAGGAAGGTTTGGAAATGTTCAGATTACAGTGACGCCACACTGAAAGTCAACACTGCTGAGGAGCTGCAGTGGAACACATGTGAATGACTTCTCTGATACATATAAATATATACATGTCAGCAGTAGTGATGGTTCAGTTTCCCCAAGAATGGGTGACTGTGAGCTGGGCAAAGACCACCGCCAGCTGCCAGTCATTTTGGCAGAGATTACGGTTAAGTTGGCCAGCCCAAAGTGGTGTGCCCAGCAAAACCAAATGTGGAAATTACATGAATTACAGTGCTTATCCCTCCGTAGCTTTTCGGACGCATGGTTCATGAGAACGCTGGTACGGTTTTATGCATTTACATCCACCACACCATGTGGATGCAAATGCAAATGTAGGAAATGGTATTCAGAAGATGCAACATAAATACAAACTGAATCAATGAAAATGTGAACAGGTAACAAATGTAACTGAGCGGTGACGTGTGCTGAAAACGTTACAACCATTGGAGGAAGAGTTCGGAGTTACACTGAGATGTTTAACCCTATAAATGTACAAAGGCAGGAGCAGAAAAGAGAGGGTCTCGAGGAAACTGAATTTCTAGTAACTTCTGAAAACAATAGTCAAAGCAAATGTCTTAGCAGTCAGACAGACAAGATTTCCATTTGTTCCTAAAAGACAGACAGATAATTCCACAACAATTGTACTATAGGACAACATTGTTATCATGTTCAGCATGTAACACCAGGATAGGACAAGGATCATGAGGCGTCATTGCCGAACACAGCTGCCATTGGGTGAGAGGGGGGATAAATACACGCTAAAAGTTCTTGTACATAAGATTTTCATGTAGTTAATTATCTAGAAAGTACCTATTACCAAAAACTGAATTAAAATGATGGTGATTAAGCATATGACCAACGGATGAAAGCACTTGTATTTTCTGCCCTGTCAAGTAATTCAATCTAAGTGTCTGTGGCGACTTTCTCGCCCCTCAAATTTAAATGGATTGCACGGTTAGTGACACTATTTAAGTCAGTCAGCAGTGGTTGGTCTCCCCTGTCCGCCCCACGGTCTGTCCACGGGAAGCTTGTCACTGCCTACTATGTTGCACACTCTGAAATTGAGAACTTCAGTCTTTGGGAAAGATGCAAAGAAACTGCACGTTAATCGGGCGCCTATACATCATTACGGCTGACTCACAAAGCTTTGCGTTCTGGCCGCTCTTCCTCTGCCCCCACTTTATCAGCTAAGGTTATATCACATTCTGCCTCAGTGGCTAATAGGGTCTTTGTGTCACATTGGTAAGATTGAATGCTGATGAGTGGCTAAAATGGGCAACAGTGCTAATGCAGTCGAGACGGCCTCACTGTAGAAACCATCGTGCCTCTATTGACCATGTTAGCATGATTGGACGCAGTAGCTAGCCGCTGCCTCCCCAGCTCTATCATCTCTGTGGCTGCGCAAATCCCCACATGGCCCGTATCTTCATGGATGTATTAGCTCTTAGCTCATAAGCTCATCTTGGACTAAACTGTTATCAGTGTGGACTGGAGCATGTGAAGGCATCACGCAGGTTATAGCTGCCAATCTTCCAAAGTCACACTGTCGACACCAGCCTGCAATAACATCTTAGCTCCAAAGCTGCCGCTAGAAACAACCTAACCCAAATCTTACTGACAACATCTTGAATAAATTAATTATAAGTGATGTATTAATATTTTATTATAAAATAATGGTTCATTTGTGAAAATACAGTAAAAATGTCTCATATACGGCTTTAAAATATTAAACATAACATGTTTAAGTTTATAAACTTATACATTAGTCACCACAAGATGCTACTGAAGAAAACTGCAGAGGAGAAGGTGACCTATATATTGCACTGGAACAGAATGAATGTGTGACATTATAATGCTGCACAACCAGCTTGTTCATATTCAAAGATGTTTGAAGTAGATACCATCTCACACACCCTTCCGAGAGGATGTGAATACTGTACATTAACTGTAATGAATATGAAATGCTTGAAAAATAACACAGAGTTGAATATTGTGTGCGATATGGAAATTTATGTAAAGGAAATCTAAATTTCAACAGCAAAACTAAATAGCAAGAGGTGTTACAAAAGGGAAAAAAAGAAAACAAAGCATAATATGTAACTGGACTTAAATGTTGAAAACGTCATTACGTGAACATTGCACACGTTATGAACATAATAAAATGAAATAAAGTCACATCTTTATATCTTCATCAGTATTAATATTATCTAAAGCAGATTGTGTTATACTGGGTATGGTTGTAGTACCTGGGTGTGGGTCCATTTTAGTATATAAATTGCTCTCTCAGGGCAATCTTTAAAAGGTCTCTGAATAACATAATTGAGAACTCCTGGTATAACTTGTTGTCATTCAATATTTGATATGCCCTCATCCAATGGCCCCATGCCCCTAATATGGTCATATTATATAATTATTATGTCTAATTATGCCCCAATGTGACATTTATATGGCATTTTCCCATGAATTGGTTCACCCACCCACTGAGGAAAAGTAAATCCTGGATAAATTCTTTGTTGCTTTAAATTTATATTTAAATTCACTATTTCTACAGACTGCAAATTCCAGACTCATACTAAAGTTTCAAATGTCACAGGTATTTAACTTAGTAATTTTCTAATCATATTCAAATAGAAAGCTCTAAAGGTTATTGAAGTGTGCTTGCTCTTAACCTTGGAACAGTACAGACTCTTTTTTTCCATCCTTACCAAAAAGTAATAGACGTTCACTTAAGAAAAGTCATAATTATACCGCAACATGAACAACAGTGAGTGCAAAATGCTAAAAAGTTCTCAAGATAACACATTATGCCTCTGAAAACTTTACTTGAATCAAATCACAAAATTAGAGGGAACAGCCAGTTTGGGATTTATTGGGACATTTGCTCTCCCCTAAATGAGTCAAGAATGAATCCAATTAACACTCTGGCTCTTTAACGATTTGGGCCAGTGGCAGTTGTGTCCATTCAGAGAAACAGTTCTTCATGAAGGACAGCACAGCGCAAAAAGCACACAACACATTCACACACTTACAGAGCACAATCAATGAGGGTGGTAATCACAGGGATACAGTACTCACGATATGCTGCAAACAGTAAGGATTATATCAAGATAAAAGCAATTCTACAGACAAACAACACATCACAACAACTTGTAAAAATATATATACGTATATATTTATAAAATAGGACTCATGTCTTGTACAGCAATGTGGAGTGACATCAGTTTTACTCAAAGTAAACAGTTCAAATGTCAGAAAGAATGTACCTCTCAATTAATTATTAAATGTGTTTTACATGAAATTCAAAATAGCAAATTACTTAGTAAAAATACTTACTAGTACTTACATACTAAAATAGCTGACTATATTTAAACATTAGCCAGTATATCAATAACATTTTCGGATACCTTAGTAAGGACAAGTGCTGATTTATCACGAACAAGTTACAAAATCACAAATTGCAATAGCTGTAACAGTATATCAATATCATATCCTATGTTTATGCATATTGCAAATCCATTTAATGTATTTGTGTTGTATACAAAGCATTGACTGATGCCACGCCACAGCTTTCATAGCTTAAGCAAGTTTTGTGACCGGGACTGTGGACTGTTGACCAGCAATCCACATTCACCTAGAAATTGTACAAAAATATCGGACAAATAAATGCACAAAAAGTGTTGATTCACAAATGCACCCCCAGTGCCCCATACTCTATGTGCCGACATTTTGCTAGAAAAACTCATGGCACTAAAAGATTTTGCAGTAGGTGATTTTATAAAAATGTGTCTCAATATTTGTGTCCTTTTGGGGGAACCAAGGTTCACTTAAGTCACACAAGTGGCAACATTTATTTCTGTTAATTAGGAATCCTTTCTGTTTATAGCTTTGTTCTTTTATCTTGTCACATTATTAATGCACTGTGTTCTCTGAGAGTCTGAGAGTTCATTGTTTATTTGTGGACTACAAATTGCGGAACTCTCTCAAATTCAGACTTTATGACACCAGAATATCAAGCCACAAAGTACTTATTCATCCATTTTTAAACGCCTATATTGGAAGGGCACTGTTATATGAGCCAAACAGGTTTGTAAATTTGTGTGAGTGAGTCCTACCCCACGTCTGCATGAGTTGTGTGTGTGTGTGTGTGTGTGTGTGTGTGTGTGTGTGTGTGTGTGTGTGTGTGTGTGTGTTGTACTGGTTGTAACCTGCTGCTAAGATGTGCTTGTGGCCATCTGACTTACTGCATTCATTAATAAGAAACCAATACTGTGATGAGATCATCAAGACAACAGATGTAATGGTTCATCTCGTTACACTCGCTGGATAAATTGCCTCAGTATTTTATGTTTCCATCACTTGCTTGTTAAAGGAGCCGTTCTGAAAGGGCTATTAGATCTCATTAAATAAGGATAGTTAATAGATGGAGGATCAAAGCTCAAAATGGCGATAACGCAGCATAGGTCAGCAAAGAAAGAACACACTTGCCTCTCGTTTCTAAACCATTTCCACATGCCTCTCCTGGTCCCGATAATCCACGTCGTACAGAATCTGGAACCAAGCTACAGCTGTGCCACTTGTGTGTCCTCCAACTACATGGAAATACAAAGACAGACTTTAGGATGGCAGTGTGTTATTGGAACAGTCCAATTTTGTTCTATGGTTGGTATAACTGGTGATCTGGACAACATGCAGCCAACATGCAACCTCTATAAAGGCAGGGGAAACTACAAGTTGTCATCACTGTTGCAATCAAAGCAAAATTGCTAGTTGGTATTTGATTGCACTGCTGGAAACACAAAGTGATGTGGAGCACATGCAGACCTCTCAAGTATTTCACTAATAATGCACTCACATTCTTCTCACCCTGTGCTAATACATGGCAGACACCCTTATCCTTGGATAGAAAAGGAAAATGACTGGTTATAAATTGTGTTTTTACCTATACACTGGACATACAGGACGTGATTCACAGTCTCTCTCTTCATACAGTGTGTCAGGGCACTCTTGACCTCCATTGGCTGACCTCTGAATGATGGTTCTGTATCGAGACTGCGTGGCGGCAGTCACATTTTCTGTTGAACATGAAATACAATCTTCACAAAAAGGCTGCGTTCAGTGGCAGATTAGTTGCACTGTTGTATTCAAGTGAATGTTTTACAGGAGGAAGACCAAATAAAATAATTCCAAGACAAATGGTTGACACATAATGTCTGAGACACCAAAGAAATGGCGACACAAAATCGCCAGTGGAATCTAATTGACCCGCTCCTGATTAGCTTGCCCTTGTGGCTATGATGTCCGCCATTTCAATGCAGTCTGTTTTCGGACACACCACACTGTAATGGCTTCATTTGGCTCACGCTCCAAGGCTCATTACACAACACTAATTACTAAACATCGAAAATAGTGCAATTAAGAAAGTGATTGCATCATCAGCGGACCCAATGGACTACAACATATTTACAGAGACGAGATGCCTGCCCATTCTTTTAAAAACAATTACACACTTTTTAGATTTCCAAGATACTTACAGTACACATATTGAAACCCATTAAAATTAAATTTTCCTCTCGATGTGTCAGCTTAATGTAATGAACAGTTTACACTGTCATTTACACTTAAGTGTAATCATTGAATACACTAGAGATACAGCATCAAGGGAGAGCACATTTGTATGGCAACATTTCCAGTTTTAAACCTGTTTGGTGGCATTGTACTAACATTAACATATGTGCCTCATACCGTTGCGCTGGCAATTATTTATATTGTTTTATCTTTAACACATAGGAAAAGAGGTGTTTCCAAAATGCAAGTTGACATATTGAAATGGCTCTCTTTTGTTTGACCAACAGACCAAAACCCAAAGATTTTTTTAGTTCCCTACAGGAGAAAAACAATGCATTTTATAATTTATTAAAATTGTTGACCATTGATTTTTTGTCAATTGACTTATAAATTTACTAACAAATCATTTTACCTTTAATATTAAGTTCAATACCGGTATAGTTAAAGGGGAAATCACACCTAAACTAAAGTTGCAATAAATCAATTAAATATATTTTACGATTAGGGTTTTGAACCCCTCTTTACGACTATAGATTTCTAACCCACCTTAACAAAAATGTTGCTATTTTACATCAACTCCTGCCATTAGTTAGCAATGGTTACAGGAGGTTTTTATAAAATGTTGTGAAGTTTTTAGACAGGCATTACAAATTGGGTTAATTCAAATTAATGAGAAGAGCTACCTGGCATACAGGTTGATGGACAGGCTGTCCATTCACTGAAGGGTGTCACAATGCAGTCTTTTTCGCAGGGAAGCAAACAGGGTCGGACCGATTCCGGACGAGCAGAATCTGAACACCTAAACATACAGAAAAACAGTGGTCTTAAATTCTCTTTGTCCCCAAGGCGATGAATGATAAACGTTCTTAGTCTTGCTGTTAACAGGACAGGGCAGTGAAACAACTGCCCTGTCCTTGACATCACACATCGCCCAACAGAAAACATGATTGATTGCATGTCCCCCACTGCCTGCTTTCTCAGGAAAAAGGTGGAAAAATACAAAAAAAGACTACAGTTTCATCACACATTTAGTTGTTTTCGACAGTTTACAATTTACCTGCTATTCAAGAGCACATTGTGTCCGTATTTAAGGGTTAAAGCTGCACAAATAAAATGTGTTATATTAACATGAGCAATGTGTGGCTGGGTTGGTTCAGTGGATGGAGCAGGCGCACATAAACATTGAGGTTTATGCCTCGATGCAGAGGTCCAAGGTTCGAATCTGACCTGTGATTATTTCCTGTATGTCTTCCCCTTCTCTCTCCTCTTTCCCACCTAGCTTTCCTATCAAATAATGGCCAAAAAGCCCCCAAAAAAATCTTTAAAAAGAGTAAAGTGAAAGGGGTGGCCTATTTTCAAAAACAAAGAGAGAATTATCACCCAGCTCTGCAGTTCCTCTCAGCGCTTAATTTTGGATTCCCATCCCGCAACTGAGTTCTCATCCACCTCATCAGCCATAATAGTAATCTGTTTTCAGCTAAAAATCTCTGACAAACTTACTGTACAGTACGAGTCAATCACCAATAGAAGACAAACGTGACATGTGGATGGTGAAAAAAGGGGTGAATGTAAAAGATAAAGAGACTGGTATTTTCATGAGTTGGTGGAGACCAAAACAGAACAAAATAAAAACACAATTATGCTAAAGTTGCTCCATGTAATTCTATCAGGATAAACACCATGAGATGTATCATCCTGTTTTTAAGGAGAGCAAACACGTATCTTGCTGATAATGTATTTCTCAATTGTCTATCGGTATCCCAGTCAGCATGTATAATAATATTTAGATGAAAATTGTCCCATGATTCATCCCTTTTCCTGAAAGGAGATTTGAATTCAGAGGTTATCCAAGGTAAATGTCTGTACTTAACTTTGATTTGCAGGGGACATGTTAACCGGCAGCCGTATTGAATTTGGAGTAGCAAACATACCAAGCGTTTTGAACGTCAGGTATTAATTGGAATCTATACCCATCTAATATGTCTGCTAGATCCATTTTTTATTTTGTTCCACTGCCCTCAGGTTTCCAACAAAATGACTAATCAATAGAAAATTTAAGATTGACTTAAATGCTTTACGAATAAATAAAAATAGTCAATAAATAAATAAATACAGTACTTGTGTTTGTGGAATGCTATGTTATGCATTGAATAGATTACACCAACAAAATGTGCTACCAGGACTGTGTTGCTAAAAGTAGGGGAAACGAGGTGAGTGCATTTATCTCCCCATATACATGAGCAGCCACAGAAGTCTCTCTTGCCACCAAGGAGACAGATAGTTCTAGGAGAAAAAAATCAATCAAAGTCCACAGCAGGGCTGCTAATTAAATCTGAGAAAAGTGAGGATATGCAAACTGTTTACCAATGAATCATTCCTGCCATGTCAAGGACACCATTACCAGGCTTTAAAGAGCATTTTAAAGACTTTTACCAATTTCTTTGTCTTTAGATGGAAAATAATTACTTTTCTCTGTAATATGCTGCTATATATCTTGTGGACCATATCAGTAATGTAGCTTTTGAATGGGTTGTATTTTGAATGTTTGCATGCAATCTTGAAGTGGTGCAGGATTAATGCAAACTATGTTAAATTAAATAAGTCATGAGCTTTGATGTCTTCATCAACACAGAGCCAAAGCCCCATCCCCAACACACAGACACACATAGAGAGACATCCCAAACTAATTTCACAGTGAAACAGTATCCAGGACTCACCAGAGACCCAGCATGGTGTCACGTCCTACTGACTGCAGAAAGCCAGCATGCATAGGAATGACATCAAAGTATATGCCAAAGCATAAGAAGGAAAGATACATAAAACCCAATCCTTCCAGCTTTATCCCTCCTTTTCTCTCTCCCTTTCTGCAGTGATACATGCCAGAGGGCATGGCAACACGATGGAGCAGCTGGGGGAATCTTGTGTAGTACGCCCAGAATGAGGGATTCAGACTTAGCCCCTGGTGTTCAACTGTAAAATGCTTGGAAACATTAAATGTCTCTTACACATTCTTCATTATTATCATTGCAATCAAGTACCCAATCGACATTTTCATGTAATACCAATTTAGTTAAATTCTAATTATTTCATTATCAATTTTAGTATGTAATATGGAGTGTTTATTTGGGTGTGTTGTTACACCCCAGCACAAACTGGTTTGCTTTGTCTCTAGTGTAACAATATAGTTTATAGTTAATAACGTGTATCCTAAATTAAAAGGAATTAAATAAATAAATTATGAATTAATTATTGATTCAAAACTAAATATCAAATATTTATTTTTGTGCTTTGTGCTGTAATCATTTAGAGTTATCATTAGAGTGTAGTACGCAATTCGTTCATCCATGTATAATAACAAATGTTATAGGTTACTCTTATCAACACTGCTTTAGTTGTGGTAAAGGGGTTCAGAAGTTAAACTCAAAATCAATCTGATGTGATGTTGAGCTATTGTTCACCATGGAGATTATTGCCTAGCATGAAATGCTTAGATGTTTGCTGGCTGGAGTGATGGTTCTCAAGCAGCACAACATCAAATATATTAGGGGAGCATCTACTCCTTCAGATTGGAATGGTTTAGAATATATTAGGGACATTCCTATTTTCTAAATACATTTCTACAGTGGAAGCAATGAAAATGGAGTCTGAACCATCCCATTTAGCAATATGCTGTCCCTTTTTTAGTCTGGGGAACATGCTACCACACAGTGTATTTGTTTCCTGAATATTAATATCTTATGAGGCTTGGGATGATATATGCGTCCATACAGAACAGCTTCCATTTGGCACGTCCACAGGTGTCTGGCTATCTTTGTGGGGACCAGTCATTGACATAATGCATTCCCCAGCCCCTTGCCCTAACCTTAACCATCAAACCTAAATGCCTAACCTTATCCCTTACCCTTACCCTAACCATAACCTAACTCTACCCCTACTCCTAAAACCAAGTCTTATTCCTCAAAAAGCCCTTTAACGTTATGGGGACCAGCATTTTGTGCCCACAAAGCTGTCAGGTCCCCATAAGTATACTGTATTCACAGTTTTTGGTCCCCACAAACGTAGCTAAACATGGCCCATACACAGAAACACACACACACGTACACACACACACACACACACTGTGAAAACCGTCTTACAAATTACACATCATGGAAAGACAGCAGAAATGACTAACTGACTAGCCAGCCACACACACACACACACACACACACACACACACACACACACACACACACACACACACACACACACACACACACACACACACACACACACACACACACACAAATCCATACATACTGTGTATAAACCCTGATTATGTCTTACAAATTACACATCATGGAAAGACAGCAGAAATGACTTACTGACTAGCTACCTGAATAGCAATATGCAGGGTATGGGCTATGTGCTAGGTGATGTTCCATTAAATGAACACTGCAGTTCTATCTGAATAGCAAATAAGTGATTGACTTCACCGCATACTGTACAGGCGAGAGCTGTTGGTGGAGCAGAAATGACAGCTTTCATAAAGCGTCTGTGGTTGGAGATAGGACGTTCATATGAAGAAAGCCTCTCCATAATCCACTTTATGGCCCTGTCAATAATATATTGAGCTAAAGGAGGCCAAACTTTGTGAATTATTTATAAATCTGTCTTCCTAGTGTGGGCTTTAACATCATTACATTGACAGCACAAAAGCCCTTAGCAGTGTTTGATATTGTATTGCTGAAAGAGGAGTAGATAATGGTGGAGCATACGCAAAATGAAATCTCAGGTTTAGGAAAAAACAAATCCTGAACACAGGCAGAATTTACAAAAGAAGAGCTCAATGTACAAAGCTCTAGGGATATCATTTCACAGTGCGTCAAGTCCTCTGGGTCATTTGATAGTAAGTAAAAGCATACACAATTTATCTTCAACTAAAACACTTCTGCGATCTTTAATCTTAGGCGATTTTTCTGTAAGAGAAACTTGCTCACCTCTCAAGTCCGTACCCAGATTTTATAAAGCTCACTTATAATTTACCATTTGTTTCTCTTGGGACCCTTTTTCTAATATCTACAACTACGCAAAGTAGCAGTGTCAGATAGGGACGGAAGAAAAGAAATTTGTTCCAAAGTGCCATTCGTAGACTGGCATAATGACTCAAGAATAGACATTTTAGGTGAGGCATATTGTTCCCGTTATTAACTATAATCAGAAAAGGTAAAACACAGATTGTCAGTAGGCTTAAACAACATATTCACTTATTTTCTTCATGACAAAATATTTTACATAAGTGAAAAAATCCTGATAGACCAATGGATATTTTAAAAAACAGGCTCAATGTACAGTATACGGGATCTGGTTTTTAAGTGAAAAGACATCACATAGCAGGAAAGAAAGTGTTAGTTATGCAACCAACGTGTGAGCACATGTGGCTCAACACCATCTAATGAAGAACAGGAGAAAGAAAGGAGGCAACTTATTGATACACCTTCCAAGATACTTTGCAAAACATACTTGCAACTACATGCCCGGCACATTAAACTGTAAAGAAAAATCTCACTCATAAAACAGAAAATTATTTTATTTTATATTATATTATAAAATTGAATTAGATAATTAATTGCCAAACTGGTATGTGCACAGCTGATGCTGATGACGTCCCCGGTCAGAGAACGTACCTTTTACTTATGACAGGTCCAACATTCATCTTCATGCAGCTGACTTTGCGGATCTGAACACCCATGGCACAGGTAGGAGTCCCATTCAAGGAGCTGCTTCCATTGAGCTCCATGAAGGCATCCTCAATACAGGTACCCCAGGCTGAGGCCTCCCAGTAGAATACCATGCAAGGGTGGTCATTGCAGACTCTCCACTCCTCCAAGGCTGGAGCCCCCGGACACTCCTTCCCTTCTGGCCACCAACAGACAGGAAAGAGCCGCAGAGTCAAAGAAACGAAGACTGCTGTCTGACTCACTAGTGCTAATCGAACAAAGTATCATTATTATGCACAGTGCCTGTGATTTACACAGAATCTAAAATACATTTTAGCTAAATTAGCAAGCTGTAGTTAGCTACCGGTAGTCAAATGCTAATATTGTCATTGACCACTGGCTGCCTGACGGGAAAACAAATGTTGGCCCAGGTTAGCTGAGCAGACACTTTACAAGTTACAGCTTGTAGAAGGAGGAATTTCTAATGAAAAGTCACAGTAAGGTCACTTTTGACAGAATTTACGGGCAAATATAAACACTGCCCACATCCACACTGAAACAATCTTTCCAGTTCCTGCTCCCTGTATCTTGGCTATCATACATCAAGTCATTATTTGGACACATCCTGTACAGTTCTATATACAGCCTCGATGACACTCTGAAAACCAGACATCTGTTGAATGTCCATGTATTCACCAAGATGGAGTGTATGGTTGTGCAGGAGGCTACCACATCAAAACATATATAATATCACAGTGCAAAATTGATATTACTTTTTTAAGTGACTTTCTGCTGTATTTATAAACAGGTGACATCGCAAGTTCAATATAATTATGCTGAGGCACAGTCACATGGAGTGCATATAAGTAGGAAATATGTGAAAAATATAACTGAGCATGTTATCTTTTTAAAACAAGTATTGTAGTGTGCTGTCTTTTTAAATTTCATGCAATAAAAGCCTGATTGTATTTGGCCCGTCCTGCGCGCGCGCGCGCGCACACACACACACACACACACACACACACACACAGACACAGACACAGACACAGACAGACACACACACACACACACATCTCTGCCAGTGAGCAGATAGCCAGGAACATGATAATAGACAACACAGTATGGAACCTGTGTGAGATGTTTTCATCAGCTGTTGCAGATATGCGTTTGGTTACAGGGATTAACGTGTAGTAACCGGCTGCCAAGACTCTGCTGTCTGACTTGAAAACACACTTGGAGTACACAGATAAAATACTTGCCAGAGAAAGAGCCCTTGCTAATGGATGGTCAATGGAAATTTCAAATGTTTTTGGGAAGAGAAATGTCTAAATAAGACTCCTTTTGCTTCATCAACTTTAATTTTTCTGTGTTTGCTTAACTGAATTTTGAGTTGATCTATGGGTTTCTCAGTTTTGATTCCCAGTGACAATATTAATATCATATATCATGCAAATTATTTACTGCAGTAGTGTTTCTAAAACATGTAATTACAACGAGTACTCAACCGATTCAGCACTGCAATCCTGCCAAAATCTCCCAATCTAAGGCAAATAAAATGTCCCAGTAGTAACACTTTGTTGAGGACTGGCAAGTTCATCATCAAAACACCCTGACAATAAACACAGCAAATAAATCTGATTCATAAACACAACGTGGCCAAAATAATTAAAGAAGTCTGAGGGGACGCTGCAATACCTTTCCCTGGGATGGCCAACACAGTGCGTGTGCGGCTCTGTTGACCCTCAGCAGTCTTGGTGGTACAGCTGTGTGAGCAGGGTGACCAGGGAGACCAGGAGCCAACCACACAGTCTGAAGGACAGGCCACCTCGCAGGCCACTTCCGTGAGGGGAGGGTCGTCTACACAGTGGGCAATCGGCACAGGGTAAGACCCTGAGGAAGGCAGGTCAAGAGAAGAATATGGAAATAGCAACATTAACATCAAGAGTTCAATATAAATCATGATGAAACTGATTACACTTTTACACTTCATGTGTCTTAACCTGACCAGAAGCAATCAGATAGGGCTTCAAATCCTAATCCAGGTAAAGTAAGCATGAAATTACATGTTTATGTGAGAACCACAGAGAACTTTACAATTATAACAGACATTACTATGCCTCTTGGTTGACCTAATTCAAACTTACAAGGCACACATACATGTGAATGTATCTAAAACAGATTGATTGTGATTAAAATACACAAAACACCTTGAGGGGTAAGCAGTTCTCATTCTTATCCCATTTAAAGAAAGTGTAAATGAAGATCACATACATCCCGTTTGATATGCTATGCTTGTCTAGTGTTTCAGTTCTTTACCATTTTCTGTCAGGGATGAGAGGGATGTGTGGTTCTGATGAGGTGTGATGTTATGACATGGAAATAGATCATGATGGAATCTTATGTTGACACTGTTGACGCCATGATGAGCCACTGTCAATGTGTGATGAAGTGGGTTTGCTCACCACTTGTCCCATACAGGTCAGTAGTAAAGCAAACACACAGTCATGTTAGCTTCAGTTCCATTTTATTAAGGTGCAAGTTTAAACATGGCTTAAAGTTTTCCCTGTATTGATACTTACAATTGTTTGTTCCTTTGTTCAGTTCCACCATGCAGGACAATTGTTTGGGGAGGGGCCGGCCTCAGTATTTCCTGTTTTATAGGAATAGGGTGGTCATGGATGACATCACCGGGCCAAACCAAGTAGAGGGTTTTCTTTTGTTTGGGAGCCTTTATTTTGGTTGTATTTGGTTATTTTATAAAAAACATATGAGTAATCCTGACCTGTTTTGTAGTCAGCAGGATAGGAGGGAACTGGTAACCAAGTTCCATGGGTTAAGAGATGGCTAGGTATTAATGTTATGGAGTAGATCAACCTGCTTTAGGATGGGATGGACTGAAGCAGTGGGGTGGGAATTGAAAAGCTTATATAAATGGTTGGATTTGTGCTCCTGGGGAAAAAACAGGGAGGTGAGGCTGTGCTGGTAGGAACATGTTCCTGTTATTGCTACTATTAGTTTAATGTGCAATTGTCTTTAAGTTTGATTGGTTAATTAGTTCGGAGAAGACATGGAGAAGGACTTTCGGTCGGCACCAAGGTGCTTCTGGAAAACCGTTTGCCACCTCAGGAGGGGGAAGCGGGGACTCATCCAAGCTGTATACAGTAAGGATGGGACGTTGTTGACCTCAACTGGGGAGTTTATAGAGCGGTGGAAGGAGCACTTTGAGGAACTCCTTAATCCAGCTGACGCGCCCGCTGTGGTGGAGGCAGAGCTGGAGGATGATGGGGGATTGTCGTCAATTACCCTGGTGGAG
>NC_048417.1:20135635-20214543 GCF_013103735.1 Etheostoma cragini | reverse complement strand
TTAATTATCCATGTAATGCAGACCATGGAAATAAACTAATCACCTCTGGAAACGTGCAATGTTTGAGTCTGCCTACCTACCACCATCCTAGCCATACTGGGCAGCTCCTCACACAATGCCAGGTGTAAACGTAATCTGGCTTGATCTAGATATAACGTACATATCTCAATATGATACAAGTTAAGAAGGTCTATATGAGCTCTATGTCAGTGTAGAAAGTACTTATTTAAGAATTGGTTATTATAAGATTTGTAATTTCTTTGTCATTATGATCTTTTTTTCTGATGGATTTTTAATCACCAAAAAATTATACAATTTGCTTTTTTCTGGCAAAGTTTTCCTAGTTAAAAAAATGATTTGGAAGAAAAGTATTTCCTTTTTTTTACAACAACAGTTGCAACCAAGCAGGTGTTTTAGAAAATGCCATAATACCATCCCATTGGTATTCTGAGCTAGTTTTAAAAGCTATCTTTCAGCCTTCATATTGCAGTCATGTTATGAAATATTTATTAAAGCTCCCAGTTAACTGTTGTTTTAGGATTGAAAGAGCTACAGGAAAGACAGAGCCTTTTCTCTTTACGGCACGTCCATGAAAATGACTCTCTCAGTGTGTGATTAAACACTGAAATTACAGAAAAATATTCAAGCAATAAATGTTGCTGTTATTACCGTTTGTTGTTACTGTTTACACAAAAAACATTTCTTGTATTTATTTCTGTCCCCTGTCAGAGTTAGTGTCACAGATTTCTCAAAGGTCTTTCTGTCCAAGAGAGAGATAGAGAGAGAGAGAGATCAATTATAGAAACAGGGATGTCATCCTGATGTCAAAACAATGCCAGCAGCAGCCAAAGCATTGTTTTTTAGATACACACTCACAAACAGCAGTATCATTAACTTGGTTGAACTCTGCCACTATATCATGGAATATGGTTGAACAATAACAACCCCAGGGCAGATTTGTCATCAATTTGTCTTTTTTGTCTTCTCTGAAGGAATACCATTGATGCATAGGAGGGCAGTAGAGAGAGCAAACATAGGTCTCGCCTCAGCAGATAGATGTGAACGACTCGGGGGAGTTTGACAACCTTTTGGCCATTAAGTTAAAGGGTCGAGATCTACAGCTATCAAAGTAACTGGAGTGGATACAGGAGGAGAAGTGAGTCTGCTTGAGGAGATGATTAAGTCCCACAGGCTATTATATGGGATGCATGGACATAAGATGGAGGTGTTCTGCAGTTGAAGATAACAAACGAAAAATAATTCTCCCATCTTTCGGTAGTAGTGACACTTTCACCTATAGTAAGGAAGTTCATGGATGGGTTGATGATGATGGAGGTAAGTTTAACCTTGTCATTGATTTGGATTGTTGCAATGATAATAAACATTTGCATAAAGAAAGCATTTTTGTCTGCTCCCATGTTGATAAGAGCATTAAAAACTTAAAAAATATCCCTTTTAGAGTACATTTAGAACAGATAAAAATGTGTGATTAATTTGCGTTTATTCATGAGCCCATCAACCCAAATGGCCTATCATCTTTGACTGCCTGTTTGGCCTCAATAAAACAATGGATGAATGACAATGTTTTAAAGCTCAACAAACACAGAACAGAGATACAGCTGTTAGGACCTAAATTTAAGAGAGAAACACTTTTTAATAGGCTTGGGGATGTGGCTCATCAGACCAATTTGGAACTGAAAAGTCTTGGTGTCATTTTAGACTCAGATTTAAGCTTCAACGCTCACATTAGCAAAGTGACCAAGACAGCATTCTTACACCTAAGAAATTTGGCAACCAATCTTGACAAACCAGGATGTGGAAAAATTACTAGTAGGTTGGACTATTTCAATGCATACATATGTATGTATATATATATATATATATATATATATATATATATACACACATGCATACATATATATTTAGAATCACACATCTGCAACTACACCAACTCCAAATAGCTCAGGAGGCGGCAGCGCTTGAGTAGGAAGTATGCGGATACTTTACATAATTGTTCTGAACTGGCAGTGAGATTTTAAGCGGTGGGAAATATATTGTTTTGGCTCACCATAGCTCCCACCCAGGTAATTATTTCAGGTGTCCAGGTTTTACAGAAAGTGATCAAAAAATGAAACACGGACCCACCGTGGATATTCTAAATCATCCTCTGACCCACACTCAGAGGGACGAACATGGAGTACTGAATATTTACCATCTATATAGTTTCACAGTATCTGTTGCCGGGAGAAGAGACATTTTTTTCACTTGGACTGTAGAAAAAGACACTGAGATACGGAAAGACAATGTTTTAACACTTTAAAGATATATGTAATATTTCTGCATTCAAATGTCTATAAACAACTGTACCTATATTTTGTGTTAATTACTGCAGGGAAACAGAGCCGATGGTTTCTCTGAGCTGTCACATAAGAATGTAACAAAGCCTGAAATTTGGATCTATTTGAAGAACTTCATCAACCATGAAAAGTAAGCAGGCAATAAACCGAACCAAATGACATTCAGTACATTGGACAGTCACATATCCATTGCTATGCAAATGTGTGCATTGCAACTCATGGCTACTGTATGTTATCTATACAATATAATCCTTCAGGAAACACCTGAAGGATTATATGCCATGCCATTATATACCATATAAATCAACACCTAACATTGAAAATTATGTTAAAACAATATTAATGATACAATTTTCAGAAAGCTATTTCCACCAAATATTCACTAAATGAGATGCAAATGAATTTTTTAATTCAACAGGTTTTAATTTATACTGTGCTTACTGTACAAAACAATACCATGGCTGGTTAGTTGTTGTTGGAAACATATGGTAGGTCATTACCTGCTGCATACTGTTGTAAGGCTTCATATTTTCATCAAGAATGCCAGAAGAAGAACTGACGCAAGCAAACACCTCACATACAGTACTGGTGCACAAACTGGTGCAAGGCTGTCAGAACACAAACACCATCTATGTTTAGTTAACCCTAGTAATCAGTAATAAGGCTATAATGAAAAAAATATATGAGGCTATTTTAAGACGTTTGCAATTACAACCTTGACCTTTACATTAAACAAGTATGCAAGGTCATGCCTAACATTGCCGTGTGCTCTAAGCATATTTAAAGATTTGTTTAGAGGTATCATTGCCAACATTAGGAAAGCAGTAATTAAACTGTTTTGCTCGAGGCCTAATGAATATGTTTGCAAACTAAACTAACAAAAGACTCACAAAGCTTTGCCTGGAAATAACGCCTAAAGAAAATTGGTATGATAACATGAATCCAAATACTTAACTTGGGTATCCATGTAGTGTGTGTGTGTGGGATACTATGTGGGGGGATGGTGGTGCAAATAGATAGCTGCCCTAGGGGTCTTTTTGCATTATTAATACAGGGATCTGTAGCTGGGGCTCTTACTCACATATAATACCACTGCCTCCTGCATGCAATTTCAACATGATTTCGATTCTGCTCGCCCACCCACCAATTAATCTTCTTCATTGTTATTGTTCAGGTACATGTTGAAAAAAAAAAGAAGTCCTCGCTTTTGCTTAAAAGTTAATAATCATATCCACTCTGCGTGGGCAGCTTTTAAGACAAAGCTGGCAGGCGAAGCAACAAGGCAAATTGGACAAAGCCACTGGTAACATCAAAGTGGCCTCTGACAAATTGGGTCAATAATTAATGTTTTTGCTGTATCCACCTGTCAATCATGTAACTTCTGAATTTCATCGTCAGTAACAGTCTCTCAGCTAAGTTAAGGACTGCTTTTCTGAGTTCATGATCTTCTGAATGTTGTTGACCAGTCAAGGAGAGATAATTCAGACTGATGGTAACCATGCTGCTGAGTTACTGTGGTTCAGAAATGAGTTGGTTTGGGAAGGTCCGCCAACATGCATCTATAAGAGGTTAAATCGGTCATGTCAGCTGTCAGTCAGAGGTGCACCTAGTGTGTTTGAGTCAGTGTGCCCTGTGGTTGGTAGTTAGTTCGGGAAATGGGGCCGACTACTCTGGTGTGAATGGACGCTGTGCAGAGAATGGGAGCTGTCAAAACAACTTTACTAAGCCTGGGGCAAAAGGCAAGTGGGTAAGGCTAACACAGCACTTTTCCATAGTTTTAAGCCCAACAAAGTAATAAGGATATTCAATAAGTGCCCATTATCCTTCCTGTATAAGATGCCATATTATTTTATTCCAGCTCAAAACTGCACGTAAGGCAACTCCTTATCTGCATAGCTAACAAACATGAGAATTAAAATTGTGTTTTTTAAAGATGCAAATACCATGGTTTAAAATTGTAAAACTTTAGTCTGTGCGTGAATGCCACATGATGAGATACAAGGGGTCTTCCTAATCGGACATAATGATCTAACACTCATCATAAGATGTCATTATAAGATTTGCCTATTATTAGTCATAACTCAGTCAAGTTAACAGGCAAATAAAAATGCATACACTCAGAACGTTTTATGGCAACATACAACTACGTTTTAGACTAACACAATTCCTTCTTCACTTAAACATTGAAAGGTTTATTGTTATGGTTTGGGGTTTTTTATTGGGGTTATTTTTCCCCTCTTGCCTCCTTGTGATTGTTTCTTAGTTTTCTTCCCGGTCTTGTATGGTTTTCTCTGTCTTGTGATTCCCTGGTAAGTGCCTGTTTGTTCTGTTTCCTGTTTTGTTTTGATAGTTTGGTTTCCTGTCTTGTCTAGTCTTGTCTAGCTTTGCTTCGTGCCTGTCTGATTGTCCTGCCTGGCCCTAAAGTGACTCACCTGATGTCTCACCTCTTGTATGTACCCATGTGTTCCTTTTACCTTGTGTCAGATCCTTCTTGTTCGCCTGCCTTTCAACACCTTGTCCTTTTACCTGCTCCTGAAAGTCTCTTTGATTTTTTTTTCTCCCTTTCTTTCTTCTCTTCTCTCTCTTTCCAATCTGCCTTTTCCCTTTGAGTTTGCCGTTTACCTGCCTGTGTTCCTGCCCGTGTTCCCTGTCATCCCGCTCTGCGTTCCCTACCGTCTCCAGTTGTGTTTTTCCCCGTAAGTTTCCCAGCCCTCGTGCTACGGCTTTTTGTTCTCCCTGGCTCCCTGTTTTTTTTGGGACTTTGTAGCTCTGTTTTTGGTTTATAAACCTTTGGAAACTCCTCCTGCTACTCTGCGTTTTGGTCCTTCTTCCACCCCATAACAGTTCATTTCATAAAACATTTTGAATATAAAGAGCATTATTGTATTCTTCTAAAACAGTAAGTAAATTCAAAGATTAAGATTACAATTGGAGTGATATAGAAAGATAAAAAAGATTCAACAGGATTGGTGATAGGAAATGCAATTACCCATGGTACTGAACAGATCACTGTGATATCACACAGAGGGCCAAACAATCTGAAATTCAATTATGCAATGCTTTTGTGCTACAGAAAATGCTAAATCTCACACTGAGATAATGCCAGAGTTGTCAGCTAATCCACTCTTATAAGTCTTACTCATCACGTATTAACAGATAAAACTCCCAGTCATCGTCATTTTTGGAAACCCTGATTGAGTCGGAGTGATACATCTACTAATGTTTTTTTGTACTCTTTGAGGACAGTGTCTTTTATCCACACAACCTACAGAGGACCGGAAGATGGCAGGAAATAGGTGAGGAGAAGGATAAACACAAGACAGCTAAAAGTGTGTCCAGAGTGTGTAACACACCAGATTGATGCACAGAAAAGTAGGTTTTTTCACAGGGGTAGATTACTCTGGGCCCTGGCTGAGCCCCAAAATGTCTTTAAACACCCCTGGGCCAGTCTATTCCATCTCATCTATACCTGAGTGGTTTTAGGAAATACCGTATGCATTTGCTAAGCAATAAAAGTTGGGCTTTAGGTGATAGAAGATGCTTTCTGATTGCTTGAGCAGCCATAGGTAATAATTTAAATCCCCACCATAAACTTTCCGCAGACAACTTCACAAGCTTTTAAGATTTGAAATGCGAAGTGGTTTCATGCTGTGATATTGGAAACCAAATGCTTACTCAATCAAGGAGTAAAGTGGAGAAAACACTCCATATCTCTTGGACGCCTAATTAAAGTTCACAATCTTAAATATTACCTGCCAGTTCAAACACCTATTCCACTTGGGTGTAAACATATGTTAACATCAACAAAAACAATTTTTTGGGTGATATCTTCATCCAATGCAGCTGCACACTGGGAGCATTTGTAAACTCACTGACACTAAACTGAACCATTTAGCCTTGGGCAATCAATACAAGTTGGGTATGTGTATGTTCTGCAAAGGAAAATTGACGAGGTGTCTCTTTAAGGATTTTAACCCCAAAACCAAAGTCTTTCCCAGACAGCATTGTCAGAATTCACCATTTAAACACATTGTGAAACATAGCTCAACATTCAGCAGCTGATGTAAACCTGATCTTGTTGCATAATGTAAAAAACATAGATTTATTTGAAGAGCAATTTCATAAGACTTCCACTCAACTAAATAGAAATGAAAAGACATTAGACAACAGTCAGTAAACGCAATCCAATTAACAGAAGACACTAAAACAAGCCAGTTTGTGAAATGCGCATTTTTAACTGTATTTTGATATCAACTTAAAGGTCCCATGAAATGTTTTTTTCTGGATGCTTTTATAAAGACCTTAGTTGTCTCCTAAACCATTTCTGAAGTCTCTTTCCCAAAATTCAGCCTTGGTGCAGAATTACAGCAGGCAGAGCAGGATACCCATGGCTCGGTTTACACCTATCGCCATTTCTTGCCACTTGTTAATGTTAATGTTAAAAAACATCATAAAGTGACATTTTTATGCCATGGGACCTTTAAGATTCAGTTTGGTAAATGACTCCAGAGGTTATGATCCAAAAAGCTCCAAATACTGCATGAATTTTCTTTTGACTGGGTGCAGGGTTAAGGCAGGTTTTAGGTAAATAAGAGCAACGGCTTCTGGTTTAAAGGAGGACAGAGTGAAACTAAACCAGGGCAATGGGCCCCGTCTGACTGACTTACTCAGAGAGTTCCTTCATATACAAATCAAGATGAGCTGGATTGCAGACAGGGCCTGTGTGCTTCTTCCCCAGAAACCTTTCAATTCTGTTCCATAAACCGAATGGAACTCCAGCTCAAACATCCTTGAGGAACCCAGCAAACACAACTCAAATCGTTTTTTTTTTTTAAAGAGACAGGTATGTCAGCTAATTTATTTATGATTAGAAGGCAAGCTGCTATTATTGAAATGTGTGCAGATGCCATGGGAACACATACGATTATTGTAAACAATCCTTTCATCTTTGCAGGTATGTCACTCCTACTAGGGCTGCACCACATAAGGAAAATGTGTGATAAGTGATGACGTTGAATATTGCATCAACTTTTTCCTTGCGATAAATTAACAGATATGGAAATGTACTTTGTTCTTATTCTTCTAAAACAAAACTGTTGTGGTTTTATATTTTTTTATATATTTCATCCTTGCGATTGTGTGATGTTTTGGTCTTGTATGTTTTAGTCCTTGGTTGCTCCCTTCCCTTGTCTAGTTGTGGTTTCTGTCTTGTGGTCTCTTGTGACTGTCTGTATATTTTGTTTCCTCTTTTATTTTGATAGTCTGGTTTTCTGTGCTGTCTTGTCTTTAGTTTTACTTCCTGTGATTGCCCGCTCTTGTGATGACCTGATGTCTTCCACCTGTTTCCCAGCCCTTGTGTCACCTGCCTCTTGTTATCTCGTTACCGTCCGTATTTAGTCTTGTGGTTGTCCGTTGTCAGATCATTGAAGGGTCACTGCATACTGTTTTGTTAGTCTTCCTGGGTCATGTTAGCATTCCTGTGTTTTCTGTTTTTACTTAGACTTTATTTTTGGTTCCTGTTTTTTTCCTGCTTGTTTGCAGGATTCTTTCTGTTTTTGTGGATTTCTGGATTCATTAAATTACCAAGATTAGTTTCCGCCTCAGTTTCCTGCATTTTGGGTCCTCAACTCACCAACCTTCCATAACAACAAAAAATTGCTTTATGAATTTAAAACAAATAATAGGAAATCCTCTCTGACAATCTTTTAGTTAACTGACAATTACAGGCATCACTAAAAAAAGATGACAGTTACACTTTAAAGTGCATATTTCTACTGATATTATTCTTTCAACTAACATAAAAATTCCCATAGTTTCTATTGCCATATGTCACAATCTTTTGCAACATGTATATTTTGCCAGTTTGTATCGCAATGACAATTTAAAAAATGATATGTTGTTCAGCCTTAACTCGTACTTCCTGCTCCTCCCCGCTTGTCTCACATTGTCAAATATTTTTAGCACTTAAAAGTGAAAATGATTGAAACGATGTGAACAGTGGCTGTGCAGGTACTTTACTCTCCATAGTCTAAACATTCCTGCAACAGCAGCTCCAGACTGCTATTGCACTTTTCACAGAATTGTAAAATATTATTGAAAACCCTTTACAAAAACGGTAAAAAATGTCAGGGATGAGTGGTGGTTCATAACAGTCCTTAATTGTCTAAAAATATACAATTTACCTTAAAAACTGTGTATTGAGTTTAGTCTTCTCCTGAGTAAGTCCAGCTCTAATCACTTCTACAAAACTACAATTGTAACTGTCAACCTACAACACCTTTTTGAACTGACATTATCTAACTTTTTGATTTAATTAAACTTTAATAAGCATTATATATAAGCCAGCAAAATGTCCTCTGACCATTTTCCTAAAATCTTATGTAATACTTTCCTAAATTGGTGGGAAAAAGGTAATGTGGGAGATTATCTGAGGAAAATAGCCCCTCCAAATTCTGGTATTAAAATGGAAATAGAAAGCCATTTGTTTTACAACCAGTTGAGCTTGTGTGAAGAATTCATTAAATCTTTTATAGTAGAATTTTTATTTTGTTCTTATCTCAAAACATACTGGTCCAAATGAAATCACTGTTTGAACCGATGACCATTGCTGCATTTGTTTTTGGAGAGGACTGTTACTTATCTTCAACAATTCATCCACTATGGTACAAAGATTGTTGTATCTGTAAAAAATATTGAGTGTGCTAGTACTATTGTGAAGTGGTATTCACAGTGAGTTAGATGTATTTGCCATTATGTTCTTTATTTGGCTAATTACATTTCTCATTCAGCCTGAGGGACAGATGAGAGCAGGGTAGGAGGCCTGCTCATCGTGCAGGTAATTTACTGTGATGTTGTACAAGTTTGAACTGAAATTATTTATATTTCATTTTTTCTTTCCTTCATAAGAGTTGTTTTCGTTTGATAGGGGATCTTTTGTGAGTAGAACTTGTTTCAGCTTTGAAAAACCCAGACATCAAAGTCATGAGACTTCAGACTGGCAAAGCATTGGACTTCTTCCCAAGGGAGAAGCATGTCTGCCTTCTTTTAACAATTCCGTATTGCATAGACAAAATGTCCATCATCTTTACTTGTGTAACAGATGAGAAGGACAGCTTGAACGTGTTGAGTCTGAATCTGCAGAATGACTAGCAATTAGAGGCTGCTTTTTCCGAGGTCTACAGAATGTATGTCAACCATGACAGTAAAGGAAAGTAAAAACTTGACCATGATCAAAGGGGGTCACTGAGAATAATAATAATAATAGGAACATATTCTATCCATCTAATCATTTTTTTCCATCTGTCCACCATTCAATTCATTATAAGAAAAACACAGCAATGCTGGTGTTAAGAAAAATACTTGTGTTGGTTTTTTTAAGTGTATTGAGCACGTTCAATGGTGCATTTTATTGGAATAAAAAATTGACATCATTAGCAGTGTCAAATCCTTGAAACGAAGATTGCCAGGCTGCCAAACTTTTCTCTTTTCTCATCGGAGTCATATCAGAACAATTCATAACAAACATCTAAAATTAAAAAAGAAAATTCTTTATGTCTCACAGCATTTCAACATTTTTAAATTATTCAGCATTTGCTTTATGTATTTATGAAAAGCTCGATGTTTTAGTAGACCTCATATGTGATGACAGTTTGACAGTTTTTCCAAAACCGGTTCAGCTCAACTCCATTTAAAGTCTACCATTCACTGGAAAAAATTACATGTATCTAAAGTGGAAATAATTATCCTGCCATGGCTTTTCAATAGTAGCTGTGAGATTGTGAATTATACTTCTTTGTTTTGTAATGCTTTCAGTCTTTACCTACAGTATATTGCCGCTGTATAGTCCCACTGCATAAAAACAAGCTTCTTACAGGATTTTGCATCACTTAACAACCTGGCCTTGACAAAGCTCTGACTCTGTAGGAAAATAACTCACAGTGCTTGAATGGTAAGTCCAATGAGCCAATTAACGAAGCAATGGTTAACAACTTGTCAACATTCTCCAACAATATATCTGCCGCAGATTATTTCATAAGCCTTTTCCCACAAACCCGCCAAAGCTTGCATTCTTAGTTGTCCTGTCAAAACTCATTAGGCTCTCCTTTGGCTAATTCATTTGGACCCTCCACTGCCTTCCTGATAAACATACACATGATCCATTGTGACAGAATAATAAAACACAGACAAAAAAGGTGCAATTAGGTTTATAATCTATGGAGATTAGCAATTAATGCTTTGTAGGAAGCTACGATTCTGACTTTTAATCAGTCCAATTTCTGTGCCCATAAACTCGCTGATGAATTCTCATGAATAATGCATGCTTCGTTAACGCTGATGTTTCTATCACCCAACGTGCGGCTATGTCTGAGCACAATGGATCACATTCCTACCTGATAGTTCATGCATACCATTGTTACTGATCACATTGTTACTAATAACATTACGTGTCCGGAGCACAGCACTGATAGCTTTACTATGGCCTTGATGAATAATACTGCTACTTGTAGATCTAGTCTAATTTATGTTGCAGTCTAGGGTTACCACCTTTTTTTAAGTTATAAGAACAATACATGAGCTTGTACTAATAGTAGGCAATCGCAAATCATCATAACTGTCATTTCAATCACAACAGATACATTTTAATGTGAATCAAATACTTTATTTCTACTGTAATTTTCTGTAATCATTTTACATCTAAACACATAAACTATCACTGAGAGCTGTACAGCAAACTGTGATTTTGACAATGACATTCATGAATTTTGAAAGGAATAGTTTAAGAAGTTGGAAAATATCCTTATTCCCTGTGTTGGCAAGACTTGCCTTAGAAGATCAAAACGTGTCAAATACGTGCCTTTAGTAGCTGGAAGAAGGCCAAATTGAACTACCAAGAAAATGTTCACGGTGTGAGTGAGTGTTTTAATTTTGATGCAACCTATTCCCTTTGGATGCAAATGGAGGCGTGTACCTTCAGCGCTGACACAGGTCACATTCTGGGCTGCAGTTCCAGGACCACAGGAGCTTTTAGTGGGAATGCATCTCTCTTCCTGTTGGACCTGCCACAGGTAGCAGGCAGGATCCTCACAGGGGATGAACTCCACTAGATGAGGGCAGGTCTCCGGAGGACTGCTGGACTGCCACAGTACCTCTCTCCTCCTCTTTCTGAAACCTGACAGAGAACAGGAGGGGGGGGTGGAAGGGAACAGGAAAAGGTTGTCAGAAAAAGCAATTGATATTCCTGTACAACAGCGAGCATGCTGTCACACACAAAGTATAGAGAACCCCTCCTAGCCAATCCATACAACAGTATTATGATGTGGACTTTACAGGAAATTATCTCTGTGATCTGTTATTGAGGTTTTTCATCAACTATGCTACAGTCAGCAGCAGCACCTCCTAATTTAAGCTCCCATGCATCTCTGATGACCATGGACTTTTAATGGGGGATTCATGAAAACCGTTTGAAAGGGTGGAGGAGTCTGTTTCTATTTTACTTTTGTTTGGCCATGCCAGGCACCATAGCAACATGGCCATTGCATCATGGATTTTTTCCCTTTTACAGCAAAACTGTTGTTATCAGAAGGGAATATCATGTTGTTGTAATTCTTTTTAGATAAATAGATAGATAGATATGCACTGATCCCCAAAAAATGGGACATTATTGTGTTAGAGCAGCAAAATCAGTCACACAGCACAAAATATAACTATAAATGAAAAACTAGGATACAATGTACTGCACATACCTACAATATACATGAAATATACATGAAATAATAATAATAATAATAATAATAATAATAATAATAATAATAGGAATAAAGTATAAGAAAATTGATTTGAATATTTAAAGGATGGGAACACAAAATGTGCAACTGCTTAAATAGTATGCTAAAATGTAAATAAAACAATTGTGCAGGTTGCATTTAGTGCAGTAATGTGATGTCTTAGAGTCTTATTTAGCACCCAGTGATGACGTGTCAAAGAGTTTTATAGCCTGTGGTAGGAATTATTTCTTGTAGCGGTCTGTGCGACATCAAAGCTGTCGGAGCCTCTTGGAGAAGCTGATCCTGTGTTGCACCAGTGTGGGGTGGAGAAGGTGGTCAGGGTTTTCCTGATGGATAACAGTTTGTTCAGATACCTCCTCTCCACCACAGCTTCAAACGTGTCCTGTTTGCAGCCAATCACGGAGCCAGCCTTCCTGATCAGTTTGTTCAGTCTGTTTGTGTTGCTGGCTCCGATGCTGCGGTCCCAGCAGATGGCGGAGGAGAACAGAGCGCTGGCCACAACAGACTGGTAGAACATCTCCAACATTCTGATGCACACGGTGAAGGATCTCAGCTTCCTCAGGAAATAGAGTCTGCTCCTCCCCTTCTTGTAAACAGCAGTGCTGTTGATTTTTCAGTTCAGCCTGCTGTCGATGTTGACACCCAGGTATCTGTACTCCATCATGTCCACATCTCTTCCCAGGATGCAAAGGGACTGCAGAGCCGTTCCCTTCCTCCTGAAGTCAATCACCATCTCTCTGGTCTTATTCATGTTGAGCAGCAGGTGATTCTTACCAGACCACTCCACAAATTCTTCCACCAGCGCTCTGTACTCCCCCTCCTGTCCATCCCTTATACACCCAACACCTACAGAGTCATCAGAAAACCTCTGTAAGTGACATGACTCTAAGTTGTACTGAAAGTCTGTGGTGTATAAGGTGAACAAAAAAGGAGACAGCACAGTCCCCTGTGGAGCCCCCGTACCACTCACCACCACATCAGACAGAACACGGTCCAGGCGGAAAAACTGTGGTCTGTCTGTCAGGTAGACAGTGATCCAGGAGACCATGGACGCACCAACACCCATCAGCTGAAGCTTCTCACCAAGTAGAAGAGGCTGGATGGTGTTGAATGCACTGGAGAAATCTACAAATTGTAGAGGGCCCGGAGAAGATTTCCACTGTGTCCTCAGGTAGGCCAAGACCAGCCTCTCCAGCACCTTAATCACATGGGATGTGTGAGCCACTGGGCGGTAGTCCTTGAGGCCAAATGGAGTAGACTTTTTGGGGACTGGGACAAGACAGGGCGTCTTCCACGGCAGCGGCACCCTCTTCAGGCTCAGCTTCAGGTTGAAGAGTTACTGCAGAACACCAGACAGCTTACTGGCGCAGGTCTTCAAGACCCTGGGGCGGATGCCGTTTGGACCCGCAAACTTGCGCATGTAGGTGTTGTTATTCAACTGCTAAGTTGCTCACCTTTTTTTTAACACTGAATGAGATATATTGTAATGGAGAGACAAGTGCTACATCTACTTATATGACTCAATTTCAGCACCAGGAGCTGTCCACAGTATGATCTATTAAATAGCTTGGTGCAGACTGAGACCCAATATCCTTGTCTACGTTCTCCACAGGTAAATTAATTGTATTTTGGCTTTGTAATAATGAAGTTAAATGTATAGTAGATTTATGAAACTGCTGTAAAAGAGTTGATAACCAAAGAGAGGATTTTGGGTTGGTAATTAGCCAGATTGAACCTAAAACCTGGTTGCTGTGAATTTGTGACCTTCTCAGTCCCATCAGTTTCCCCAGGCAGTCTGGGGACTCAATATGTAGATCATCACCTGGTTCTTTATCCACCACAAGAATCCTGGCATTGTCATATTTCATGCAAACTTCATTAAACTTTTTTGTGATACGATCAGAGGTTGGAAAATTCAACTCACATTCTTTTACGTTTTATTTCATTAGCTTCTATTTAGGCTACCTTGGTATTGTGAGACTCTTTGTTGGATTGTCTAGTTGTTGGGGTCTATATTTTGCTATGTATTACTCATGCATTCAAATGGTGTTGCTTCCTTCTGCAATGCGATATTGGTCACCGTAGTTTATGGTAAAATACACACATGGAATGAGCACACATATAAAAAT
Source organism: Etheostoma cragini (assembly GCF_013103735.1). NCBI lineage: Eukaryota > Metazoa > Chordata > Actinopteri > Perciformes > Percidae > Etheostoma > Etheostoma cragini. The sequence continues at coordinate 20,200,272 of NC_048417.1, read as the reverse complement.
AAAAACTAGTGAAAGATGCCAATAAGCTGCTGAACTTGAAAAGTGTGTCTCAGTAACTAAACTAGGAAACTAAAAACTAAAAAGGTTAGCCTAGAAAGCACTACATATCCCAGAGCCCACATATCATGGGGTGGTGGGACTAATTGATAAACTAAGTAAAAAATACAATAAAAAAGATATTTGCCTGGATCCCATTTTCCAAGTGAGAAGAGATACAAGAGGAGGGTGAGGAAAATAATGAGCCGTATGGCACGGCAAAGGAGATGGTCCTTCAAAAAAGTTGGAAGGTGTGACTGATTAAGGTCAAGTTACAGTGGTTGGCAAGCCTTCCACAATGACACCTGCCTCTCCAATTACTGAGTCTCACTGACTTTTCTATACTGCTGCCACTGTTTCCGTTACTAAATTGGGGTCTGCCAGCTGAGGTGTGCACTGGCTCCACACTATCTCAAACTGAACATATCTGTAGTGGTAAAAAGTAAATCCATCATAACATTCCAGCACAAATTCATCCTTGAATTGTTAAATTGTTTCACAAGAAAGTGAAAAACCAGCACATAGTAATTGTCTAAATAAAGACCAACATTGTGTTGTTTTAAGGTGTTGAAACATGTAATGTGCATGTATCGGTATGGAAAAATCATCAACTAAAATATATAGTAGCCTCCAGTAATAGTTAAGAAGAAGATATACACATTTGATTTCTCCAAAGATGTAATTTAGTTTTAATAAGACTAAAATAAACTCCAAGGCCGATGGTTTAGTGTGAAAAAGAAAATCATTTGTTGATTGTTGGGTCCTTGTGAATTATAGTGTGGTCTAGACCTAATCTGTAAAACAATCTGTAAAGTGTCTTGAGATGACTCTTGTTATAATTTGATATAATAAAAAAAATAGAATAAAATTGAACTACAACTAAGAAAAGCCGGGATTGGAACTGGGTATAGTCTTTCCCCCTGATTCCACACATAAAAGACAGGTTTCATCTGAGGCAGCTCGTAATGAAAAACCAGGTGCAGCGGCTTTTGGTATGCATTTGATACCCTCCGACCAGTTTGTGCCTAAAGTACTTATTTATGTACAGTACGCAAACAATTTTTTGCTGTGCCAATGTTCTTCGAGTTCGCCTGCGCAAAACCTCACTGTGGGCCTTTAGTTATTATGGAAAAGAGAATAGAAATAGAAAGTGTAGAAAGAATTCGCCATGGAGTTGCAATTTTCCAGCTTTTACAGTACTGTCGGCTTGTTTACCTTAATACATCTTAGTTTGGCTGGTTAGCTTTTAAATTCATTATCTTCAATCATCTGTCCATAGACACAATGTTGGAGGATATGTTTACGAAAAAGAAAATGACAATGGAAGTGGAAGGATATGTAACATGACGAGAACAATAAATGGCTCTAAATATGGTTTGAATATGTGCTTAGCATATTGTCCAATAACATTTTTGACAAATCATAATTAATTATCATTAAGCCAATTACCCAATCAATTGACTTATTAGCTCATATTTTCATTCATGTTCCCTGCTCTAAAACATTGATTCTCTCAAAGCAGGATTTTTCATTAAATATATGTTTCTCCATAAAAGGGTTTATACTGAGTGACACCCCATGCTCTAAATATACAGACTCTATCAACTACTGAGGTCTTCCGCTTCTCTGATGACACAGAAAAATATTCTTTTAGATGAAAAATGGTGCAATAAAAATGCTTTTTCCAGCTTCCAGCACGTCTCTGAGTAATTCTTGACGACACTTGAGCAGCAGCAGCTTTACTTTTTGAGCCATGCTCATTTTGCCACAGCTCTGACTTGGCAGAAAGGTCCCAATTTTTCCCCCCCTCCACAGGTGGAACCGTCTAACCCCAGGATGCCCACTGGACAAATTACATCCCCCGACCATCTACTGTTGTGAGACGCCAGTTCAGGAACCCGATCCGAGCGGTGCCGCCCGAGAGTGCTCTCACAGACACTTTGGATCGATTGCAGTACTGCCCAGAGCACTTACTGCTACTCACATCCAAACCACAAAAAAACTATTTGGCGTGGGCATGCCCCCGTGGATTTTAATAATTGAAAGGTTTATTCATACCAGGTTTAAGTCAGGGAAACAAGGGCCATCCAGCATTTTTTAGCAAACCCCTCCTTTCAGCTTGAAGACATCAAGTAGAAGCACTAGTAAAATTCTATCCACCAACCTCCCGTGTTCAATTCATTTCCCCACATAGCTGCAAAATGTGATAGTACAAGATAACATGACAAAATGTGAAAAGCACATAAAGCTACTGCAAGGCAATTTAAATTTGTAATTTTCCGGAGAGCAAAGCTGGGCCGGTATAAGCATCTTGGCTGCTTGGCTCTTCTACCTGAACCCTGGGGCCCCGCGGGCCTGTCGGTTAGAGACGGATCACAGTTTATTCTGATGTTGTGAAACATAAAGGCAAGGTGTACATTCAATAGGTGCAAGAAATACTCTGCAGCTCAAGGACCGTGCGTGAACAACTAGGATCATAACAATGCCCTGTTACTCAATGAATGTTCACTGCTTCGCAGGCCACGGAGATCACTGCGAATGATGTTCTAGTGGTTTCATACTCTATCAGATGTGGGCTCTGGATGTTTATGAATGCCATCATAAGATAAGGTGCCACAAGAGAGCCCTGTGGGAAACAACAGATGCTGTGTTTTTCACTTCTTGAAATCTATTAATGACACTGTCTGTGCAAGGAGCTGGCTCATCCCATAGAGATCCAGTCTTGGAGAGTGTGGGCACTGACCTGAACAATCCACACTTCAGTCGCTCCCCGGGGGGCTTTCATGCACATTTATACTCACAGCAGAGATGGGGTCACAATGCCATTTAGCACAGCACTAACACACTAACAGCTCCTCCACCGATTGAAAACACTCACACTACACTGCACACACAATGTGTAGCCCATCTAAAGCAGTCAGATATGACACGCATTCACCTGTGAAAAAAGACAAGAACATTCTTACAGCACCAGAGAGGACATTAAAACACACCTTGCGCGCGCACGCACGCACACAAGGAAGCATCTTATCTGCTGTAACTCCTTTCATCAATCCAGGGACTGAGAACTGAGGTGTGCTCTCTTTTGTGTTTCGCCAGCTGTGGTTTATACGTATAATGTCTTCTTTCAGAGAACTATCACAATCTTCCTTCAAAGTGCTTATCAACAAACAATTTACAATTCAACCAGAAAATGCATCTCTTCTGTTCAAACAACATCGCTGTCTTGCTTTGTCATTCTCTCTCTTAGCCTTCACCAGCCACGAACGCGAGCTACTGTTTGGACATTGAAAATGCGGTGCAAAGCTAAATGTATTAAACAAGGTTAGTGTAAAGCCCCTTGTTGAACATATTGAAGGTACTTAGCCCCTAGGCAACAATAATTGCTGTGAACAGCTGATTGTAAATGTACTACATGGCTACAGTGTCTGCAATAGAGCTCAACAGTAAATTGTTTTTTGACTGAGGGCTTATGATTTCACCACTGGCCCATCTGTGCAATTATTAGTTTCAACATCAAATCACATCAGCTTGTTAGCTAGCAATCCGTAGTATCATTTGGATGGACTGTCTCCATCACTCTGTCCATCCATCTGTGAAACATGATTCTGAAAAGACAGTAGTCTGCTATTGAAGACAGTTGGAAGGATGACACATCTTGGAACATTTCTTTTTGGCATTTCAAATAATTCCCTGATCGATTGTTACATCTTGCTACAGCAGCTATCATGTGCCATCTAATTTGCACATAAGCTAGCTGATTATAACTCGTGTTAACAGTGGTCTGCAGTTATCTTCGCTTAGCTTTTCTCTTAACTTAGTTATGGCATCAGCCATTGTTGCTGGGAGGTGCCATGTGGAAAACTTATCACCAATATCTTACAATAGTCTAATTATTCTTGGTTTTGAAAACATGTTCTGTACATTGTTGCATTATGACTACTGTCTCCAATGAAGTAAAACGCTGTTGGCAAATTTACATGTGGCTCTGCATCCAATTTACTCCATCATACCTTTCTTCCCCTGTGGTTCTTTGCAGTTGTCATGTAGGCAGGGACCCCAGGGTGACCACTGCGAGAGCAGGCAGTGGTGCTGGCAAGGGATGGAGCAGTGCTGGACGGCCAAGGGGGGCTCTTCACCAGCGCACAGCCTGGCATTCACAGGCCTGGACACTACGTAAACACAGGGATCACAGGCAAGGATATAGAGGGTCAAGCTCAGACGTGTGTGTGTGTGTGTGTGTGTTTGTTTGTTTCTGTGTGTGTGCGTGTGTGTGTGTGTGTGTGTGTGTGTGTGTGTGTGTGTGTGTGTGTGTGTGTGTGTGTGTGTGTGTGTGTGCGTGCAAGCATGCGTGCGTGCGTGTGTAATTGCTGTCAGGTACTGTAACATGTTTGTAAAAGGAATGTAAACAGAAGTATGTGGTCGATGTTGTGAAGAGAGTGAAGAAGATGAAGAAGCATCAGATGAAAGTGCATAGATGTAATTTAGTTCTGACTGTGAAGACAGGAGTGTATTTATTAGTAAATGCTACAGTTTCAAATGTTGTACATTATGGTGAGAAACAGGGTAAATTCAGTGAAGCTTTTTTGTGCAGGACCAATAAAGGAAGAAAAATAAAGAACAGAAGGAAAATTGCTCGCCTCGTCTCATGTCTGGCTCAGGAGAATATTAAATAGAAGACAGCGGCCGGCTAAGGGAGTAAACAGGAGCTGAACACAAAGATATTAGGCGAGACACAACAGAACCAATAGACTGCTAAGCATGGCTGGTACCATTTGGAGTTCACAGAAACCTCAGCGGCCTGTAATGGGTTGTGACATCAGTCTTGCACACAGAATGAGATCATATTTATTTTCCTTTTCACAAGACGGGGATTTGTCCACATTACCAGAGCAGGTGGCTCTCCATAGTGCAGACATACAGTACAGCCACATCTGGTTGCATTAGGTAAAGGTGAATGCTACAGTTGACATATTGATCTTTGTCCCTCACATCCATTGGTTCAAAGAGTTGATTTGATGTTCTTGATAATCTATGTTCAGCTAACATATTCAGTGTCCAAATACACCTCTGATCTAGCACTTCTGCTGAGCAAAAGTGGCATCCCACAGCAACTGTCAAAATCCCTCAGCTATGGCATGAAGCCACACAAGACTCATCAAGTATATGAACAATATGGATGGGGCAAAATGTATTTGTTATTATTAAATAAATGGTTATGTTTATTAGGCAAGAAAGAGTGTGTTTTGCTAAAGAGCAGCAGTTAAAAGTCATTAAAAACTACCCACTGTGCCTAATGAAAAAGATAAATGAAATACTTGGTCTGCATTTTATTAGTTTTTTCTTCTAATGATTGATATTATAAGTCTAAAAGTATCACGCTTTAGCACAGCATTTTTTGTGATCAAATTTTAATTTAAATTTTTTTATGTTCAGAAAAAATAATAATGTAAACATAAAATTCACAAACAGTTACAAACAACACTTTAGCACAGCATTGTGAAGTTCATAAAACAGTCCGTAACACTGGTTGCCTTGTTGCTTCTGCCTTTATCATTTCTATTCATATTAATGCAATTACAAAAAGTAATTTACTTTGGCTGCACATGAAACCTGGTTAACCTGCGATGTCTCTGGGTTGTTAACACAGCTAATGACAGAGCACATTTGACATCATGATGTGTCTCATCATCACTGAGTGATACCTACATTAGGGATTCAATCTAGAGAAAGTTTATGACCACATTTAGGTTTTATATTTTATTCCTAAATTCTAATGACTGGAATGTCCGGAAAAAAACGGTTTACTTTTTTTTTTTTCAGTATTTGCGTAAAAACTGAAATAAAATGTGACAATAAAAAACAGCAGCAAATGCTTTCCTTTATGCTCAGTTAGGAGCAGCACCAAATACTAATAAATGCTTCAGAACCAGTTAAACTGATTTGGTTCAGGGGAGGCTCCTAGGGAAATTACAATAAATACAAGATTTAGATCAATTTAACCAACACATTTATAATCATGAATTCATTACATTTACATTTAAAGTCATATATACTGTAAATGAATGTAAATCCAATATGTATTTGATTAAAAGATATAACTAACAAGTTTATGAACCTGACAAGACATTTACCTATTGGTTTTGGTGTGTGGACGTTTGAAACCCAGTGCTATGGACACATTTCAGCCAAAACCATGACATGAGCTGTGTTCCTCTCTAATTAAGCATCCTGTCTTATGCTACATGTCTACATGTCATTACGGCTTGTTGTATTTGCATGATACTAGCATAATGCATAATATCAAACATAACCCACAGAGGAAGGGACTATCACTATGGCCGATGTGCCGTATTTAATCCAGTGTGAAAACACAATGCAAGTCTGTCTCAGCCATATTTCTTTACGTTATAAATCACGCATAATGGAGTAGGCCTTATCACCTTTGTTCACGTTGTTGTGTCCACCCCACTTGTTAAAGTGATTTAGTCAGTTAGATTTCGTGCCCTAACATTAATTGCAAAAGAAAGTCAGACTGAAAACACTAACACCGATACCACTTTTAAACTTTGGTTGTAAAATTGATGTTTTTGTGTACATTTTTAAATAAGTCATGCGCGACAATAGTGGCAGAATTTGGTCCTAATTATGGCCTTGCTTAGAAGTGCTAGTAGCCATACCCATTGTATGTCCCAAATATTTTCAACAGTTAACCTAAAGAAGGGTATTTTCACAAAGATGCCAAACTGAGATTTGCTTGTTATCTAAGGAGGAAATTAGGGATTTGATGTAATAAAGATTACTGTTGTAGAAAAGGTAAGATCTTAATCCACTTCTCTGTGATGTATCATCATCCACCAACAAGCACTACTTTTGTTTATATTCTTATTCTTAGGATGATGATCTATGAAAAAAGTATCAATAAGACCAATGGTGTGTTTCTTTATAGCTCTTTTCAACCTGAACAGAACAAAGGCATTCAGAGTGCCTCTTATTCACCCACGCACACATTGATGGCAGCGATGCTGCTCTGCTCATTGGGAGTAATTTGGTCTTCAGTGCTCTTGCTCAATTATTTTCTGGTGTGAATATTACTGTCTCACAAGGTTGCCAGCATGGCTATAGATTTCTTGGCTCAGCGCAGTCACTTCCTGGCGTCCTATTGTCAAGTCGCCAGGAAAAACAAGAAATAGTCCAGCACATAACCAACGTGTCGATTTTTAATTCCGGCTTGTACAGATTAAACAGAAGAGATATAATTAGAGTCCCCCGTCATTTAAAGTGTAAACTTGAATAGGTTAATGAATCCTCTACATGCACTGTGAACATGCTTTAGTGTGCTAATTAATTGTCATGGCCCGCATAACCAACATAATGCTTTGCTGCTAACTTTCACTTCAATAATTTATGCTTGTATCGAAACACACCGCATATTTTACTCAAAATGTATTTATGGTTTGTCTCTTGAGTCGCCATGGGCTTCCAGTGTGCCCTGGGTCAAACATTTTTTTCTTACCCTCCTTCCTGTGATGTTGTGCTGAGTCATCAGGGACTTGAACACAGTAGGTCTTTCTGGTCTGGATCCCCCTTCCACACAGAATACTGATGTTAGCCAGCCGCCGGTCCTGCTGGCTCAGTAAGGGGAGGATGCGACATTCGCCCCAGTCAGTAGTCCTCCACACATAGCTGACAGAGCACACACAGACACAAAACACAAATTTGCAATTTGAATGAGAAAACATCAGTTAAATTGAGTCACTGCAGGTGTTGCTGTTTGATATGTCTTAAGAAGTACAAAGGAGCATCATGTTTGTGTATTTTCAGATGCAAAGCTACAATCCATTCAGAAACAATTGATAAATGAACGCATTTATCAAAGTAAAAAGTGTCAGCATACACACACATCAGTGGCAGTTGTTTCCCACAAAGCAAAAGACAAATTACCAAGAGCAGTCTCTGGCAAGAGCCTCTCGCACAGTATGTCAGGAGGAGGGACGCATGATTATCTTGATTTCAAAACTTCTAAAAAAAATGTTTGCTTTCAACAATGAAAAATGCAGCGACGCAGAAAGCAATAATATTGGAGGAGTTTACCAGAACAACAGCCTGTAGTAATCTATCAAACGCTTAATTTCTGCAATGAGTTTTCCCTAATCATGTAAATCCTCTGCTCTCAGGCACTCCATGTAGATTTAGCAAATAAAACAACATCTACCAGCAGGGGAAATAATTCTCTATTGACTACTTTGTTTACTGAATGCAATATTAGCCAAAGCCCATATCAACTCAATCACTCCTAAAACAATGAGATTGTGTCAAACCCGGTTTGTCATCCATGGTATGTCCATTTGGTCAGAAAACCCCAACAGTACATTAGGTTTTTCTACGTATCACAAGGTAATTGAGGTTATGCCAAAACAAATATGCACAATGTAATTCAATAATGATATCATGAATATTTGCAGCCTTGAGGCTTTATCTCTTAATCATTCAGGTGGAAAAGCTCAGAGTAGCAAAATTAAAAATCATTATTTGGTTTTAGACTTTGACATTTAATGCAGAAGCATCTGCATCAGGAGATTACCCGTGAACAAAGTTTTTGTTTCTGAGGATTGTTATTTGTGAACTCAAAATGAGGCAATACGAAGATAATTGACACTGTTAAGAATTACCTGGGGCAGTTTGGAAGTAAACCTCCTATGATGTGGCAAGCTTCTTTTTCCTCAAGGGCAGGACATTGTTTCCCTCCTCCAACAGGGATCTGCGTCATGATCCGTGACCGGAGTCTGTAACCAGGGGACAGGTCGGGGGAACGGCAGGTCTTAGAGCAGGGACTCCATGAGGACCAATCAGATGTCTGACAGTCCTTGGGCATCACACACACCTGGAAGGTGAGAGGGGAGTTGTCCTTGGTACAGAGACTGTGGATCGAGAAGAAGAAAATACTACAATCTGGAAACATCATAGAAACTTTGTTTCCTAACATAACATATTTGTTTGAGAAAAGAGTTGCTATACAGAGCGAGCATGTTACATGTGGTTTGGGATTTAAATAGATTGGTGGACAGATTGTAGGAAGAAATAATGACAACAATTATGAGAAATACCATTTGCTTGACTTGAAAAATAGTAAAAATAGTAGAATAGAAGCTAAAAGAGCTGATGTGCTTACTTAAAAAAATTAAACTATTGCATTAGTCATGTAATTACAATTCCTTTGTTTAATTTGGGCAATTTAATTAGGTAGGTTATTAAGATGTGAGGAAAATGCTCATATAAGAATTGTACTTTGTAATTAGGCTGTAATTAGAAAAGTAGAATGAGGCAGAACTCAGGGGGGAAATCTATTTTCAAAAGCTCCAATCCCACTTCTTACCAAATACTATGCTAATTAGGCACTGTGCTGTAAATGATCCCTTCACACTCATATGTCATGAAGCCAGTGGACCTGCCTTGTCGGGGATAATAACATGCAAATATCAAACAAATCCCAAATATCCCCAAAGCTGCCTGCTTCTATTTAGCAACTGCAATGTATTACCCATGACTGCAATAAACATGACGTCAAACAATACAAAAAAAGTTTCGTCCAACAGGATGTTATTAACAAGTGGTTGCTGATACCATGGCATTCAGCAATGATTTCAACAACCAGCTAATAGTGTGGATGGTATAGAAGTGTGTGTGTGTATGTGAGTGTGTATGTGTGTGTGTGTGTGTGTGTTTGTGTGTGTGTGTGTGTGTGTGTGTGTGTGTGTGTGTGTGTGTGTGTGTGTGTGTGTGTGTGTGTGTGTGTGTGTGTGTGTGTGTGTGTGTGTGTGTGTGTGTGTGTGCAATAAAATCCATTCTTATCAAATCAGGAGGGGAGCAGCACTTGACATTTACCATAATAGTGCCTCAACACCATGCTAATACATTGCTGAAAAACCGGCTCTCACATAATCCAGTTATAATTGAATAAATAACCACCATCAATAAAAAACATTTAGTTTCACTGAATACCCCTCCGCTTGAGATAAATGACCTACTGGGATCATGAGGGGGGATGACCATTGATCATGTCCCTCTTATGTTACAAAACAATACGAGTGTGGAAGAACCATATAAACAATCAGCTCCATTAGGACTATTACACCGGACACACACCCACATCCAGCTACAAAGCACATTTTACAACTCACCTCATATTCTACATCAGTGGAAAAAGAGATTAATGTGAGATGAATCCAGTTATCTGGATGGGTCTGTTCCCAAGACTAACTACAAACCAGCTCTGTTCACACAACCACCTTGCTTACATTATAATCTTTGATACATCTTGGACCTTAAGACATGCCATATTTTTCCCTGTGTGTTTATTTCCCATTTATTCATCTCGGGTTCCCCTTCTTATATTTTTGCTGTAAAGTTGAAAAGTGAAGCACCTTGCAGCACTTGTGATGGGTTTACCTCAGCATAGCATTCCTGCCGTCACTCCGTGTGCAGCGGACTTGTCGTGTCTTGTATCCCACCTCCAGTTCCCATGACATGGGGTACTTGTGTGCATGAGGGTGGTGGTGATGGCCGTGGTGGTGAGAAGCCTGTGTTTGCAGTGTTACTGTGTTGTTCTCATTGGAGCTGGCACCAAAGTCCACTGTGGTCCTCCCACTTAGAAGGACATCCTTGTGATGGGGTAGTCGGCATTCGCTCCAGGCCCCTACTTTAAGGCTGTACTGGTACTCGACCTCCCCAGCAGGGCAGTCAACAGAGCTGGAACAAGTCCTGGTCTCAGTTAAGTTGGGGCAACTTATGCCTCCATACATTGGTGTAGCCAGGACATGTCGAGTCCGATGCTGCAGGCCAGCGCCGCAGGTTTTGCTGCAAATGGACCAGGAATTGAAGTCTGAAACTACACAGTCCTGGGGACAGGGAATGAGGCATGCCTGCTCCACAGGTGGTTTCTGGGAAAAGAACTCACATATTCTCAAGGTGACTATAGTATGGTTTGAAGTGCGGACACAATTTACTTTGCGCCTCTGGATGCCATGCTGTGCTGTAATGCACTCAGTCGTCCTAAGCTTGAGCTCGTTGGAAAAGAAAGGGACAAGAACACAGCCCCCCCAGTCTGACACTTCCCACTCAAAGAGGTTCTGGTGCCAGTCGCAGACCTTAAAGCAGTGACGCTGGCTTTCTGGCTTGTCCATGTGGTGGCAGTGGGAATGGTGTGTAGTCCAGCCCTCCATGTGGACACACCATATTGTCCTAGTCTGAACCCCGCCAGAACCACACTCCTCCCCGATACATTGACCCCACTGGCCTGCAAAAAAGAAAAGACAGATAGAGAGGGCATTTTCATTAAAAACCCACAGCTTTAGAAAAAAATATTTGAATTACAGTTATCTGGCCGCTTGTAATCAAGCACAATTCAAGGCCATTCACTTAACCTTCATGATTGCTTTATTCATAAACTTAGGAAGAAAGAAACAAAAGTACTTAAACCACTGGGGGACATCACTGTCAAAATACAAGGTTAGTTTCTTTCTCACAAAGGACAGATTCATTTAGATTCTTGGTCCCAAAGTGATCAGTATCATAGGCTAAGTAGGACAGTTTTTTTTTTAATTAGTATTATTACTTTATTACAGTTATTACATTCTTTATACTACTTAATTTTCTTTTCACAGAAGGACATAGAATAAGACAGCAACAAAACGCACAAACAAAAATACATCAGCTCCACTGTGTGTGTTAGTGTGTGTGTGTGCTTGTTCTATTGTCTTGTACCCTGCTTGAAGATCTGGGGATTTGACTTGTTTCCAAAGCCTAGTCAATAGCTTCAACATTCTAAATATGTATCTGTCCCTAGCATTGATATTGAGGTTTGTATTATTTCCCAAAAGATTTCTAGGTGTGATGGAACTGTAATGTCAAGTATATATTTAATATCTCTCATTATCTTTAAGTTAGACAGTTGCTGTTCTATTATTGTAAGATATGCTATTACTTTGCTGAGCTACAACATGTTGTTAACTATTTCAATCTTAAAGGCAATACTTTGTTTTTTAAGTAGAATTATATATTTATGATTTCATCTCAATACAGTGTTCTCTTCAACAGTGAAAGCATCACCTCTGCAAAGATGAGGAGCTGCGCATGGAAGGTATTTAACAGCTCTTTTGGACATAGATTATGGATTTACATTCAAAATAACCCGAACCAACCAAAGACACATGTTGCTGTGGTCTGACTCTTTGCTAACAGTACAGATTATTTGAGTTATCCTAAATTAATTTAAGAATGCAGGTGCAACCTCTAGCTCACCAGGTAAGAGGGTGCGCCCCATGCAGGCTGGGTCCTGCAGAGGCCCAGGTTGGAATCTGACCTGCGGCCCTTTGCCCCCATCTATCAACTCTAATAAAATAAAAAAGCCCCCAAAACAATCTTTAAAAAAAGAATAAAATCAGAACCTCAACTTGTCTTTAAGTGAATAAAGGTAAGTAATTCTTAATGTACAGAACCACAGACAAACACAATGTTCTTTTTGTATGTTGTTAGCTAAATATACTTCTAAAATCCCATCAAAGTTTGAAAAGTAGTCATAAAAGCAAAAATGCTTTTACAACTTCTCTCACAAGTTCTGACAGTTGATCCCGTCAACAAATAGAGAAGTTCAAAAATTGTGTAAATTGTGAGACTGATCCATTTGTAATAACAGCTGCTTCCAAAATACACGTTCCACAGGAATTAATTAAGTTTTCTGAATTATAACTGATTCCTGCTGGTCCTAGATTTGACTTGGCTAACTTAGAAAAATTGTTATTGTGGACAGAAAATACACATTATGAGCAGTCATATTGACATTAAGCTTAGAGTGTTAGGCAACTAAAACTAACTAAGCAGCCAGGTTAAGCTACGCGCACAAAAAGGGCAAAATCAAATTTCTTTCATAAAAAATGCTCAGTTCAAAACATTTTACAAACAGTGAAGTTTTGAAAGAGAGCGGCAACCTCCTTTTCAGGTATTCACAATCTTATCTGTGTGATGATGTGGTTGATTTCTGCAGCGTGAAACAGAAACACACTTACTGCTTGTTAACATCAAAGTGCGTGACAAAAGCCCAATCATTTTCCACCTCCGCCAAATAGCGAAAAGTAGAAGTACTCCGTGGTCAGAAAGAGAACTAAATCGCTGATATCTTTTTTTTCCCTCGCTGTGGAAACTTGCATCAGCATCAAATTGTAGCTTAAAATAGGATACTTATAGGGAATCAAGGCTGACCACACGCCGCTATTTCTGTGGAGGAGGGAACGACAAACTGTTCACAGCCACCTTCAAGTCTTCAGACAGCAAGGATGTGAAACTAAAAAAAGCAAGATTGTGGATGTAAAGTTCAAATCCCAGCTGTTATATATTCACAAGGGGCAATAAAAACTGTTGATTGGAATCATATTACGGCGGTGGTGAGCACTGTTGCTTCACAGCAGAGGGTCCTGGGTAGACATGAATGTGTGGAGTTTTCATGAGTGCAAAAAATAGATGGAGAGATGACAAACATAGTTAGATTGTCTCCAACTTTGATTTGCACTAAATGGGTAGGCAAGCACCTTTTTGGTTGCTGTAATTCTTTTATGAAGTGGATTTCTTTCATTGATCATGCATGAAGCACCTGTGGGAAAGTAATGCTCACTTTGTTGAAGGCTTGTATCTAGCTCTACCTTCTTTATTTCAAGATGTTCTCAAATCTAGACCAAAAAGTGCCATGATATAGTGGTCCACGTTGTGTTAATGTTCACAGAATGTGTAGAATACACTTATCAGAACAGCAGCATAAAACCCAATCCAAAAACAAATCTCTGCTCTGTTAATTTAGTTTTTGACCTTTTCTCTTTATTTTCAAAAGAAGTAGACATGAATCAGAAAAAGAAATGAATGAAATGAATTTGCTAACATAATGTGGTTCTTTACATCAGTCACCTACCCTTCTCATCCAGTTATTTTGCCACATGCTATGAAATGGATAATTTGATTCATTTCTTTTAATTGGAATTAAATTGATGTAATAATGAGATCCTACTGCTTCCTAAATTGCTTTTGAATGACAACTTGCTGAAACAGTTTATTGCCTTTTGGTGCCAGTGAAATCTGTTGTTAACACTTTGTTCCCTGTTCAATCATCGACACAACAACGCTGCTTTGAAGCTGTATCTTTTTGCTTAAGGGAGCAATATTTCAAACTGCTAAATTGTTTCATAGTTCATCGAAGCACATCATTGAGTTTATTTGTCGTGGCTCTGCAATGCTAATGCGGGCTTACAGTGTAACTTACATCATTATGTTCTGATCATTTTGTCTCACACCATGTTTGTAAAGCAAGTACATTGGCGCGAACCGAACAAACCAATGACAAAAAATTCTGAAAAACATTCAAACAAAGACTTTTTTGTACAGAGTTTCATTATTTGTCTATTGGGTTAAAGATATACAGTATGTAGCATTTCTGCATTAACTGCACTAACCCTAACCCTAAAAACGACTACACCTGTCTTATCCATTTTTAGTTGTATACTTACATCATCCCAAATGTTTCCAACAGTCTTCAAACCCAGGGAAATCGGTCATTTTAATCAATGCCACACAACGTTTCATTTAGATGCTCGGGTCCACACTAAGACCAAGAGAATGGATCACATCACTCCAGTTCTGAAGTCTTTACACTGGCTTCCTGTGCCTCAAAGAATTGATTTCAAAGTACTTTTGCTAGTTTATAAATCACTCAATGGTTTAGGGCCAAAATACATTTCTGATCTGCTACTACACTACAAACCACCCAGACCTCTCAGGTCATCTGGGAGAGGTCTACTTTCTGTCCCCAGAGTCAGAACTAAACAGGGTGAAGCAGCGTTCAGTTTTTATGCTCGTCATATCTGGAATAAACTCCCAGAAACCTGCAGAGCCACTGCTACTCTCAGTTCTTTTAAATCAAGGCTGAAGACCTTTCTTTTTGATGCTGCCTTTCTTTAAATGATGTTCTTTTAATGTTTAATTTCTTATGCTGCACTGTAACTTTTATTCTTGTGTTTTATGTGTCTTAATGTTTATATTTTTAATTCACGTGTTTGATCTGTTTTTATTTTTTAACTGATTTTGTGTAAAGCACTTTGAATTGCCCTGTTGCTGAAATGTGCTATACAAATAAAGCTGCCTTGCCTTGCCTTGCCTAGTTGCATGTCAATGTCGTCCTCTAACCTGTGATCCTTCTAGTTGCTCTAACTTCCGTCGAAAGACGGGAACCCACATGACAAGTTTGAGAGTACGTCACAAAATTGTATTAGATAACACTTTTGTTTTCTGACACAGAGCAAATTCTTTTAATTAATTACACGCAACTTTGCATAATATAGTAGAAATCTGATTTATTGATATTGCTATTGATAGATACTAAAAATTTGATTCAGCTTACTCTACATTGCGGTAGCTGTGGCTCATGCAAATGCATGGTGGTTAAACCGTACAGTAAAATTAGAAGATTATAAAATCTACATAAACCTGGTTGTTTCATTTTAAGATAAAACACCTTTGTAAGGTATCCGACTTTGCTGTGGACTCCATGTATTTGATTACCTACTCGGCTTGACCATCGACTGTGATATATATACAGTCTATGGGCTTGACACATCCGCTCATGGCTCGCAGTAGAAGTAGAAAAGACGCCAAAATGATTGCTGCATGATGATTGCAACGTGGCCACTCTGCTCCTGATCGCAGCCGGTTTGAACTCACAGATTGGATAACATGGGGACTGAAATGAAAACGTCTCTGCTTCACAGCTCTTCATGGCGACTGTGTTTTCGACATGAGGGACTGTAGTCAGGCTCAGAGCGGACAAGAGCACCGGGAACACAGCAACAATTAAATGGGTTTTATGCTACTTGCGTTCAGCAAGGTCAGAGCGCTGCGGACGGCCCGCACGGTCCCCGCAAACTGTCTGGTCTTTCATACTGATTGCAATTAGAGCGGCTCAAAGAACTGACTTCTTCTCTCCTGCAGTCAACCACACTGAACCCAAGAAGCATGAAACAGCCATAAGTCCCCAGTCAGTGACTACAGCAGCCCGAACCCAGGCAGTACAAATCCCAGTATCAGCATTAACAGAAAGTTTATTGTTTTGTCATGGAACAGACAGGAAACGGCGGCCATCCGGATTTCTCCAGTCCGCCCCGGAGATGCCTCACGCCATCCCAACCAGTAAAGTAATGCTACATGTCCATATAGGAATTGTTCCGCTTCCCAGCAGTGCACGCTAGCAGCCTCGTCCCTAGCAGTTATCAGTTTATCTTAAATGACAACTGACAAGCAAAGAAACCAAGCTATACCCAGAACGCTTCACGTGGGGCTGTCTGCTACAGGTTTAAAAAACGAACCATAATAGCGGCTCGTTTCAAAATCCAAAAGAGGTTTCTGAAAAAAAAAATTGAGAGAAATAGGCTATGAGGTTGCTGAATCTGTCTTCATTTGAGATCAACAAGGGTCAGTTTGAAAGACTTTTGTCAGCTTATGAGAGGCCGGGAGCCGAGCTGCCCTCTCCTTATTTGAATAAAGTAGCCTGGATTTACTGTTATGCAAATGAGGAGCGGGCGACTTGATGTCCCCCGCGACGCTACCAGAATGCATTGCATAGCTGCTCTCATAGAAAGGATTGGGAAGCAGGGGAATGACAGTGACAATGGACACGTAATATACTTCTTCCAGCGGTGGGGAGTTACCCCTTTCCCCATGGTGCTGAAAACCAATGAGAGGAGACCCTGACACAAAAACACTGGTTTAATCATGCTAATGTTAGCAATGACTCCCATGATCCAACCTTTGTATAATTGACAACATCCTTTAAAATCTGTGTTTAAATCCGTGGTTTTGATTTAGAGAATCCTATGAGATGAAAATAACATATCATACATTTAATTTAAAACAGTAGATGTAAAGCATTAACACTGTCATTATTATCATCTTTTTGTCTTCATTCACACAACAGCCAAAGGTTGTTGACTGGCACAACATGTACAAACCTACATGTGACTTGTACTGAACCAGGGTGCATACTACCAGGTGCCTACCTACACTGAAGAAGCTCATCTTGGGTATGAAACATTTTTATTGCCACAGCCCAACTTATTAAATGTTCATGCATTGCAAAAAGTGGACCTTCACCAATAAATGTGCACTTAAACAACAAAATTGTTTCCCACTGCAGTGTGTAGATTGTCTAACCTGCATTCATTACTTTGCGTTTTATACTGCATATTTAGACTGCAGCATGTTGTATTAAACTGAGCTAACATGACTTTGCATCAGTTTAAATGGATAGTCTGAGCTCCAGGTTAAGATGATGTGAACTGCCAGGGAAATTTCTTTACAACCTCAAAGACAAGAGCTTTGAAAAGGAGAGACATGTTTCCGTCATCTACGTAAATGAAAACCCATTAATTAGACAGTAGATATCCGTAGAAATTAATTTCTAAAAGTGTAGTCGTGGCCGCACTTCTAACATCCCCGCTCTACAATGTGCTTAAAGAGATGTTCTTGATTCTGTCAAAGCTGAAAAGACCAAAACAATGTTATATGGGTTACACGCTAAAACACACACAGTCTTCATAACTATAAGACATGACAATCTGATCTTACAGACCTTTAGTGTCAACATTGAGCATCTGAGTGCACTGCTCTTATCGTCACTGATGGCACTCTTTCCTGATAACCAATCTTTGACCACCTGTGCTCAATGTTGCTGTTTTCACACTGTGCCAGGATATGTGTGCCTATTTTATGGAGGTGTGATTGGGAGGGATTCTGCTGCCAGGGGAGCCCGCTAACACAAACACTAGTTCATCTCCTAAGCTCTGAATAATCACTCTCTCGATCTGTCAACATCAGCATCTGTCAAGCCCTCAGGAGGAACCAGTCACCCGCAGCTCCTTCATCCTGACACACTTGGTCGCCTTGCTTACACCTCCGGGGGGCTCTGGTACCCCAGGGGTCCCCTGCTATATTTACTATTCCATTTACGTCTGGATATGAGAAAAAAATGAATTGGCAAGAGGCTGTGCCGACTTCTCTACGATACAGGAAAAGACCTGAATTAAACTGAGCTGGTGTAAAGTGACTGAAGATATCTTCTCTTTTTTAGCAGTGTTCAGTTGAACACTTAAGTTGGACAAATGATAGCAAGGCTGTACAACAATAACAAATAACACAACAAAAGCAATCTCCTCTGTGCCCCGAAACCAGACAAACAGAGACAAAGAAGAAGCAAACAGCAAAGCAGTAAATTGTTTGTTAAATAGCAGCGCTCCATCAAGAGAAAACTGCACTCACCACTGTCAAACCTCTTTGGTCTCTTTAATTACATTTGGTAAAAGCAACACTGAGTCAGGTCAGTAAAGTCTTAAAGTATTTTGTGGTGCTTTCAACTTCATACCACCATTTTGGAGCATTTAATATCCAGTGTTTACCAGTGATGCTTTCAAAGGCCTCATGACATATACTGTATACCGTAGTGGTCCCCTAATACCATATCTAAAATCCCTTTCCCAAAATTCAGCCTTGATGCAGAATTACAGCCACTAGAGCGGATCCCACAATGAGTTTCCCTTAGTATCTGCCATTTCTGTGTCTGTAGCTTTAAAGGCTATTGGGAGAAGAGAAGCGGGGCAAGGTGGTGGGAGGGGGTGTGGCCTTGACCAACTGCCATGCTTCACTTGTTAGCAAGCCATGATGTCTCTCTCTTTGTCATGGGCGGGCCAAAATCTTTGTACGGGCATGAGAAAGAGAAAGGGGACTTAACCTTTCCCCTTTTGACGTCATAAGAGTAAGATTCCAGATCGGCCCATGTTCATTTTCTCAGAGGCAGAGCAGTATGCCCAGGGCTTGGTTTACACCTATCACCATTTCTGGCGGGGGACCATAGGCAGGCTGGGGCAACTCATTTTAATGTTAAAAACCTCATAAAATGAAATATTCATGCCATGGGAATTTTAAACTATCAGACCAAAAAGATGTTTCTGTAAGACATGCATACTGCTTCAATGTGTTACAAAAGAGACACAAAGCTTTGTGAACATTTATTGACAGTATTGATCCGTGTCTCACTGTTCCAAGCACTTTATTCAGCTCTCAAATGAAACACATCAACTACCTCAGGTTATGTAGAGGCGTCCCAATTAAAAATGTTCAATACTGCAGCTTGAACAGAAAAACAGCAGAACACTTTTTATTACATGTTCAATGTGAGCTTCTGATTTAAAACAGTGACATATGCAGAGAGCACAAAATGGTCTTCTCTCTACGCTGTAGTTTTTCATGCATTTTCCTGCCATACATCCGCAGAGTTTACTCACCAACTATCTTCAACTTCTCTGCCAGAGTTAAGTTTGACTGTTTGGATTACATGTGTCCTTTGTTACAACACTTTTTAATTAAATGACACCTATACCACTGTGCCTTATTATGCACAGAGCCGTCCCCTATGCCACACTTCCATTAGTTATAATTTATGAGCAGCGAGATGCATCCTCCATTACAACATCCGTATATGCAGAAATTCATCAGATTATCATCAGGCAGTCAATCCATCTCCAGAAGGGCTGAATCAGCCCATTTGAACGAAGTTGTGTTTATAGAGCAGGTTAGAAGAAAATTTGTGAAATGTAAGAAACATTTTTTGTGTGATGATAAAAGCAGCTACTGCGAGAAGTTTGACCTTCCTGCATGAATATAAATCACATATTTCCATAAATGCTCAATAAGTGAATGTATTATAGTATTTATGTTTTGGCTTGACAATGAGATACTTATTGCAGCTTGCGTTATCCCGAGGTAAAGCATCAAAAGCAGCTTCAATATCACACACTAATGAATTACGTACCTTGGGGCTGCATACACATGGCCCCAAAGGGCTATTGTTTTAATTTAGCATTCAGCCTTACAGCGCCAGTGCCAGACCTACTTGAATGCTTAATCACTAACTGAATGGCCAGCAGTATAAACAAGACAACAGTAACACATGTTGTGCCCATTGAGTGATGTAATCCCCATTTGGGCCAATCAGTAATTAACCAAATGAAAAATGTAATGCAACCCCACTCTTTGGCTGTAAAGAACTATTTTAAAATGAAGCTGTGAGACTCATTTCCTTCCAACAATGATAATCTTATTAGTACTGTGCAAGATATTATGCCTAATAAACAAACGGATAAATAAACACACATACTTGGTCTGATTCACAGTCTGTAGCCTGACTCGAGGTGTGACAGTTCAAAGAACCAGTCTCACACTCTATAAAGAAAAAGGCAGGACCTACACGCTCCTTCGCTCTGATTGACCGCTAATCCATAATGCAGTAAATCATGGAGGATCATTTTAATACCAACATAAAGACTTCTAAGTGAATAATCAATCATCTTTAGTCAGTATTAGCATGATTACTTTAGAGAGTTATCACTGTGTGGGGTAAGGAACTTTTGTAAAATGCAGAGAAGTCTGACAACTCAGTAAAGTAGACCCACAAGAAATAACAGAGGTCATGAGGAAATGTGAAATGCATGTGAATGCCCTCAATGATATGTTCACTTTCTGGGGATATTTCCCTTTTCAGCTCTGGAAAAAAACAGCTGCATGATTTTGCCAATGAAAACTGTCAATTTGATCCATATTTACATGCAATTAAAATAACGCAATGGTATATTATGGTTCCTGTGCCACTATGTGCAAACACACCCAGAGTGATATAACATAACATCCAAAAATCAACTACAGCAGAGAAATTCTTCTGATTCCCGATACTGATAGGCACTAAGACACATGGTTGTGCTGCAATGTGGGGATGTCACTTAAATGGTTCATTTGTCTCCATTGTTTTTCCCATGGTGGTAGCATTTAGCCATGCTGCTACTATGCCCGGTCCTACGAGGTAGTGTGTGTCTCGACAAATTAAAAAAACACATTTACTGTCAACAAACGGATGCAAGGACTATCATTACAGTTTTAAACTGGTGCACAAGGCCAAATTAAATGACTATATGTGAAACATATCACTCTGACATCTTTTCATTTAGTGCATATATAGGTACTGAGCATGTGTTTGTAATTCCCGCCGGCGTGTGTAATAACTACAGAGTGTAAATTGTAAATTCCCCTTGTGGGACTAATGAAGGATACATTATTATATATATTTTTACACCTGGTTGTGTTTTGTCTGACTGCCAGTTATGGGAGAATTGCAGTGTGACATGGAGTTGCATTTCTCCGAAAGTTGATTCTGTTTTAACTTTTTGCAGTAGGCCGCTGCTTTTTCTTCCCGGTATCCTCTGCGGTCGCCACCACCGCAGCCTTACCTTCCTTGGTATGAATGCAGCCTACGTCGTGTTACAGTAACAACACCTAAATAACGCATAACTTCAAACCTGGACATCACCATAGAATACAATATGTGGAATGCATGATAGTAAAAAGAGATAGGACATGCTGAGTTGATTTATTGGTCAAAGGGAGGTCAAGGGAATGTTTTAAGCCAATTTAGTATGTGTTATGGTGTGTGCTAACCACTGACTTTGCACTAATATCCATTAAAGACAATACTACAAAAATAAACACAGTACAATATATCACATCCTCAATTTATATCCAAAGACACATTTAGCAATGTTTCTGTAAAGTGTTAATTAAGGTGAAACTTTTGCTCACTGGTAGCTCAAAGAGCTTAATCTGTAAACATGGCTGCATGTATACAGATGAAGAATAGTCGAGAAAAAAAAATTCTTATTTTCCGCTCTGCCTGATGTATATTGTTTCCGGATCATTGCTTGAGTCACATTTGTCTTTGTTTTCCCCTGTATATGCTAACCTGCCCGCAGCACTGGGCTGTCAGGGAGTTTTAAATGGGCGCTGTTGAAAACAAAGGATCCTTACTGTTTAGGCAAGACAAAACGAGCAAAGGTGGGTGGACACATACTTCAACTACTTAATAAAACAGCTCACACAGACATCATGTTCCTAGGCTTCCATGTCTTCACAATGAAGGCATTGGACTAATTCATTACAGGTAGTGAATGAGCCAGGTTTTCAGTTTAAGTATTTAGTATCACATACCATTCACGATACATAGACATAGGCATGGGGAACTTTCCATAAGATCATCTCTCAATGCAAATCCAACCTGCATTTAGGCTTACATAAATAACACCATGCCAATCTCTAGGTATGGTGAAGGGTATGTGATGATACAGGGTAAGTTTAATTCCAAAGGCCAGGGGAACTTTATCAGGATGCATAGAATCCTGGATCCATGAAATTACTGGCATTAAGATACATTTCTAAAATATGTTTTTTATTCCTCTTTTTAATCAACTTTAGCATGGGTGTGTAAACTTTCTCAAGCTACTATATATATATATATATATATATATATATATATATATATATATATATATAGTGTACACCAAGCACAGCGAGGGAGGCCAAGGGCTAGTGAGTGTCAAGACCACTGTCCTGGAAGAAACGAAGAACATCCAGGAGTACATCAGGAAGATGGCCCCCAAAGATGAAGGGCTTAGTGAACACCTCAGGTAGCAGAAACCCGAAGGTGAGGACAAGGAAGATGAAGAACCGTCATGGTGGGACAAGCCGCTGCACGGCGTGTACCACAGAAAAACAGAAGAAGTGGCTGATGTCAAGGAATCCTACCAGTGGCTGGAAAAGGCTAGACTGAAGGACAGCACAGAGGAACTAATCATGGCAGCACAAGAACAGGCACTCAGTACAAGATCAATATAGGCTGGGGTCTATCACACCAGGCAGGACCCCAGGTGCCGACTGTGCAAGGATGCCCCTGAGACTGTACAGCACATAAAAGCAGGGTGTAAGATGCAGGCAGGAAGTGCGTACATGGAACGCCATAACCAGGTAGCTGTCATAGTGAACAGGAACATCTGCCATGAGAATGGGCTGGAAGTCCCAAGGTCAAAATGGAAGACACCTTCTAAGGTAGTCGATGATGACCGAGCTAAGATCCTGGGACTTCAAGATCCAGACTGACAAACTGTTGATGGCTAACCAACCAGACATTGTGTTGATTGACAAACAGCAGAAGAAGGCAGTAGTGATAGATGTGGCAATCCCAAGCGACAGCAACATCAAGAAGAAGGAACACGAGAAGCTTGAGAAATACCAAGGGCTGAAAGAGGAGCTAGAAAAGATGTGGAAAGTAAGAGCAACAGTGGTACCAGTGGTAATCGGAGCACTAGGGGCTATGACCCCCAAACTGGGAGAGTGGCCCCAGTAGATTCCAGGTAAAACATCAGAGGTCTCTGTCCAGAAGAGTGCAGTCCTAGGAACAGCTAAGATACCACACAGAACCCTCAAACTCCCAGGCCTCTGGTAGAGGACCCGAGCTTGAGGATGACACAGAGGGAGAGAGGGATTTTTAATGTATATCTATATGTGTATATATATATATATATATATATATATATATATATATATATATATATATATGTATATGGACAACCCTGGCGGAGTGCCACGGACCCCACTTTGAGTTAAGTCATCTAAACCTATTTTAACCTAACACATTTACCATACTGGAACAACTTTTTTAAGGTGAACATATGTCAATGTTGAGGTCAAGAAATCAATTACTAGTTTAATAATTAATAATAATTTGGATATTATAGCTAAGGAAAAGGATAGTTTACTGTTGTAGTTAGGGTTGAATTCCGTTCACTGTAGATCCTGTACGGTACCAATACCGGTTCTTGGAATTCGCTTACCTTAACTTTAGTTGGTGCTCCTAAAAAAAATGTCAGTTGTAAAAATAATTCCAAAGCCAGTTATCCCATTTACTTAATATTTTAGAACTTTTTACACGCCGCAAAAAATAAAACACCCCCTCTCCAATCCCACTCAACTCCTCCCTACCTACACTGCACTGTATCTTTTATTCTTGTATGTGCATTTTATTCTATTTTAGCCTGTTTTAATTTTCTATCTCTTTTTAAACTGCTTTTTATTGTTTAATATGATCTATTTTGAATTGCCTTGTTCAAGTGTGCTGTAGAGATAAAGTTTCCTTTTCTTGACTTACAACCTCAGCCTGTCAGTCATTCAGTAGGGTATAGGCAACACTGTGGTGCCTGTCTGTCACAGAGAAAGTCTAACGTTAACCATATCATGACCGCTTTTGCCTCGCTGTAACAGACGCTGTCTACGTGGAGTATTGAAAAGTGTGACCACCGCTATGCCGGCATTGCCAAGACTCACTGTGACTTTAACAAAGTCAAAGTTGTTTCTTTCCATCTGCTCTGTGTGTGTGGTGTGTGGTGTGTGTGTGTGGTGTGTCTGTGGTTTGTGTGTGTGTGTGCGTGCATGTGTGTAAGATGGAGTAATTCATCACTGTGTGTTTGTGTGTGTCGGAGCTTTGCTCTCTCTCAACACAGAGGACAGAGGACAGATACACTTGCATTTATGCGCTCTCGGGCACTGTGTGAATGAAAGGCAATCAGTCCTTGGTAGTGCCGACGTAATGTGGTCGGTACTTAAAAAAGTGCAGAGTTCAGTACCCAACCCTAGTTATAGTAGACAGGACTCAAGCTCATGTCCATTAAAGACTTGCATCCTGAAATCCTACAATTCTTACTATGTCACCCTTTGCCCTACAAGTTGGTACTTATTAAAGAGCACAGTCTCACTACTGCACATTTCTTGAGAATTATACGTCAAAGCGTTTGGTTTAGACAAACAGCCAAAGATCTGACATATTTCTTTCACTTCATATGTTTTCTATTTGTTCAAGAATGTTCTACCAAGGATTAGCATTCAACACTTCCACCAAACCTTAAAAAAAACGTCTGTCAGGTTTGATTCTCAAATGTAGACATCAGGATCAGATGTATTAATACTTCGGTATTGATATCCCCTTATCAACAGTCTGCCTCACTGTCACTGAAAATGAATGGCAATTCCTGAAAACACTCCTGAAAGCATCTTCATCCAGCTGGTTTACATGTTCCAGAGTCATTCCATGGTGTAGGATTAAAATAAAGCATCCTTTAATCTACAACAATATGGCCATGCAGCTGAGTGGAGGACCAATTCAATGAGGACCCCAAGTCAAGAGAGTTTCTCCGACAGAAGAAGTGATTATCCGAGTCAGGTTGGCTGCAGAGTGTAACCTACAGAGACAAAATACTTCATCCTATCTCCATCTGTCATTTGTCTTCCCTTTGTCCCTCAGTTGTTAATCTTATTATCCTCTAATTTGTATGGTCACCTGTGGTAGACCAAATGTATAACCACTGGACAAAGTAGCATTTGCCAGCATCCCTATCACCTACATGACGTGGCAATAGAAGAAACCACAAGACTTTTCCTTCCCTGATGCCAAAGTCCGCAAAGGCTCATTGTTCAGCTAGCGAGAGACCTTTTTTTTCTATTTTTGCACCTTGTAGTGAAAGTACAATACAGAAATAACACAGCACGCTTTTGAACGTGAAATTGAAAAATCGCTCAATGTTCTCTGGAAAGCTGCTGTATACCGATGTACTTTGATAACCACACAATCACTTCAGCCCAAAATACACAACACAAAATCTCTGGTCTGTCTTTATCAGGGATTCAAACAAAGCCATCAGCGACTGTGCAGCCACGGTAGTTGTTATCACTGAATCCATTAGAGATGTGCAGACAGCTCCAACTCCATTCCTCTGGGAGACTTATAGGAAAGGACAGAAAATGAATGGATGGTTTGGGACTTCTGATAGTTGGAGCTGTACCTTCCATCATCTCCCTCAGATAACACGGAGGACACTCCGGCTGCTCATTCACTCAGTCCACCCTATTTGTCCTTAGTGAGATGATTTCCTTATTTATTCAAGCACAGTGCTCGGTGTCAAGGTGCTCACGGTAGTTGTGCACTTAACATGGAATAAAATGGACTCGAAGGGGTAAAAAGTTGCATGTGTAAAGAACAAGTTATTTGCAAGCAGTTGCACAGCCTGTGTGGATGGCTGTCCTGGTTGTAATAGATTAAAATAGAGCAAGAACAGCTTGGATTTTCTGCCAGAAACATGAGAGGGAAAACTGAAATACAGGTAGGTACAGCGAGGAAAATAAGTATTTGAAAACCCTGCTATTTTGCAAGATTTCCCACTTAGAAATCACGGAGGGGTCTGAAATTGTCATTGTAGGTGCATGTCCACTGTGACAGACATGATCTAAAAAAAAAATCCAGAAATCACAATGTGTGATTTTTTAACTATTTTTTGTATGATACAACTGCAAATAATTATTTGAACACCTGAGAAAACACCAGGTACAACAGCCTTTGTTTGCAGTTCCAGAGGTCAAACGTTTCCTGTAGTTTTTCACCAGGTTTGCACACACTGCAGAACGGATTTTGGCCCACTCCTCCACACAGATCTTCTCTAGATCAGTCAGGTTTCTGGGCTGTCGCTGAGAAACAGGGAGTTTGCGCTCCCTCCAAAGATTCTCTATTGGGTTTATGTCTGGATACTGGCTAGGCCACGCCAGAACCTTGATATGCTTCTTCCAGAGCCACTCCTTGGTTATCCTGGCTGTGTGTTTCGGGTCGTTGTCATGTTGGAAGACCCAGCCTCGACCCATCTTTAATGCTTTAACTGATGGAAGGAGGTTGTTCCCCAAAATCTCGCAATACATGGCCCCGGTCATCCTGTCCTTAATACAGTTAAGTTGCCCGGTCCCATGTGCGGAAAAACACCCCCAAAGCATGATGCTACCACCAACCTGCTTCACAGTAGGGATGGTGTTCTTGGGATGGTATTCATCATTCTTCTTCCTCCAAACATGGTTAGTGGAATTATGACCAAAAAGTTCTATTTTGATCTCATCTGACCACATGACTTTCTCCCATGACTCCTCTGGATCATCCAAATGGTCATTGGCAAACTTAAGACGGGCCTTCACATTTGCTGGTTTAAGCAGGGGAACCTTCCGTGCCATGCATGAATTCAAACCATGACGTGTTAGTGTATTACCAACAGTAACCTTGGAAATGATGGTCCCAGCTCTTTTCAGGTCATTGACCAGCTCCTTCCGTGTAGTTCTGGGCTGATTTCTCACCTTTCTGAGGATCATTGAGACCCCACGAGGTGAGATCTTGCACGGAGCCCCAGTCCGAGGGAGATTGACAGTCATGTTTAGCTTCTTCCATTTTCTAATGATTGCTCTTACAGTGGACCTTTTTTCACCAAGCTGCTTGGCAATTTCTCCGTAGCCCTTTCCAGCCTTGTGGAGGTGTACAATTTTGTCTCTAGTGTATTTGGACAGTTCTTTGGTCTTGGCCATGTTAGTAGTTGGATTCTTACTGATTGTATGGGGTGGACAGGTTTCTTTATGCAGCTAACGACCTCAAACAGGTACATCTAATTTAGGATAATAAATGATGTGGAGGTGGACATTTTGAAGGCAGACTAACAGGTATTTGAGGGTCAGAATTGTAGCTGATAGACAGGTGTTCAAATACTTATTTGCAGCTGTATCATACAAATACAGAGTTACAAAAATAATACATTGTGATTTCTGGATTTTTTTTAGATTATGTCTCTCACAGAGGACATGCACCTACGGTGACAATTTCAGACCCCTCTATGATTTCTAAGTGGGAGAACTTGCAAAATAGCAGGGTGTTCAAATACTTATTTTCCTCACTGTACATCTGTAAGAAAATGCAAGGCAATAGCCCTGCAGTACACCCTAAATTTATAAACACTCACAAAACGTGCAGGTTATCTGTCATCTTTGTCTACCTGAAGTAAAATTACAAAATCTACATCTTAAAAGGCATCTGATTTCAGCTGCGTGAACTTAAATCTGGCTACAGCCATGATACAGCCAGCAGCAGCATTCATCTATCACATGCCCCATTGACATGGTACAAGATGAAGAAACAGGGGGGAAGAATCAAGGTTGCTTAGACTCTCGCTGAGGCTTTCTTGCACAACAGTTGCGCTCTTATGCTGTTCAGCACAGATCAGGGAAAAACTATTACGATAACAATACAGAAGAAAACTAGTGGGGCCTTTTTGCTCTCCGTGAAAATCTAAAAGATGCAGAAAGCTCTGTATGCAATATACTCTGAAAAATATCAATCCACTGATGCCTGTGCAGCCACATGAAACTGATTCAATGTAGTTCTAATTGGAATAGGCCCCGGACTGGCTATCAGAAGCACTGGGAAAATACCAGATGGCCTTGCCAGCCGACTGGCCCGGAGTGTCAGGACGTGTGTGCGACCAATCATGCGTGATTGCAGACATAATACTGCACGTTAAAAGCAGGAACTGACTGAACAGCGTTAAGTGTTCAGTTAGCCTGCTTTTATATGTAGGTACTCTCATGTGGAGAAAAGATGGAGCTGAGAGGCTAAATGTTGCAAAACTACAAATATGTTTACAAGGAAGGGACATGATTATTTCATTTTTACAAGAAAGCATGCTAGCAGGGCCACTTTAGGAACAATATAAATATTAACAGAATATACAGTTGAGTCTGTGTTTTAATACACTACACTATTACACTATTTCAATTCAATTTATGTATAGTATCAAATCATAACAAGAGTTATCTCAAGACAATTTATAATTTAGAGTAGGTCTAGAACACACTTTTTTGATTTACAAAGACCCATCAATTTCCAATGAGCAAGCATTTGGAGCAACAGTTGTGTAGTGCTATGAAGCTATGTAGTGCCTCTAGTTACACAGCTCTTTCAGAGCTTCATTATGCACAACTCAAGTCCTGTAAGAGCTCTGGGGTAATACCTGGTGTAAATCAAACACGAGTGCACAAGAGTGCTTAAAAGTCTGTTTGAATTGACTATTTGAAACTAAAGACTCTTGGCTATTTATAACTACAGTATAATTAACTATCAGCCTGTTTAGAATAATCTGCCAATTTGGAATTGGCAAAACTCCAGATAATTTAATGGGACCAGTATCTGTTAGTGTGTATAGCAAGTAATCCCAGACTGAAAAACACATTTTGGGATTAGTTTTGACTAGCATTGTGCTAGCGCTATGGATCACAAAGGCAAATGCCAAGTCACACATCACAGCCTGTCACGTTTACATTCATTTAAAAGAATCAGAGACAGAGAGAGTGGGGATAACATTTCTGCTGTCATTTTAAGTTTCATTGACATTATTCTAAAGCAGTTCCACGGTAGTCACTGAGTAAAAGATTAGAACAGAGAGTGGTGAAGCCAATTATGTTTTTGAGAGCTCTACCTTCCAGTTTCCATCTGTACTCTCCTGGAAATCTGCAGCCACTGTGTCATTATAAGTCGCATGGATTCAAAGACAATTGGATATTGAAACGCCTTAAATATGTCCTTTCTGATTTGGAGGTAGGAGCTAATGTTTACCAGTAGCATTCTCTAAAAAGAACACGTATGTTCATGTTGATGCATGTCACTGTATTTTCAGTTTCTCTCCAATACACAGAGAATATTAACCAAAAGGTGTACTTGAAAACCACAGCATAGCAATTAATCAGCTTCTGCAGACATAGCAAAGACTGTTTCTGGATCAAAGTTAACAAGACAGGACTCAACTCAGTATTTAAGAAAGGTCATGGGCTTAATGTTGTTTCATCATAGCAGCCGGTCTGTGCAAATATTGTACCTGCATAACAATAATTCATGAGTCCATGTATAATACAGTCATTACTTTGGTCTCCTAGTGGAACCCGCAGGTAAAAAATGAGATGTTCATTAACCTAAAAAAAACGTCTTCCTGTTGGGATCGTCAATGTTCCAGGCTAATATTTTACATGCACAGAAAGGCAGAGGCCATCATACTACGACAAAGGTAATGAAAGATCAAACGTCACTCCAAAAATCCTAATTAAAAGTTCACCTGGCTTCTCTCCTAATGATTAAGTGCTGGGCGTTTGGGGAAGGAAAATGATGCATGGCATATCAAACTTATATTAATTACTGAAGAAAAGGAATGGAAGCACTGCTGGGTCACTCTTGTATTAAACTACAGGTGCTATTTTGGATATTCTGGGTTATAATAATTAATGTATGTGCTGTGAGTTTCATGCAAACTCATGGTTAAGCATTTTTTATTGTATTTAACTCAGTCAGATGGTCCTGGTTTAATCATAAATACTGATAAAGGCTGTATGTTGCTCTGGATACAAGCATCTTCCAAATAATTTATCCTGAATAACAGAATGCTTAACTGACATTCTGTTGTCAAGATGTTGCCAGATCTTATAGTATATCAAATTAATTAATTAGTTCAACACTGTACTGAATTGAATATGAGCCTGTTAATGTGTCAGGGCTGTTTTGGGTTATTATTATCTGGTGTAATTTAACATCAACAAAAAGCTGAACACTATTGAACACCAACACATTCTCACTCCCATCTCATAAAATACGGACGCTTGGTCAGGTGTCTTTGTCGATGTTATTGACACTAAATGTCTCTTTTAGCGTCTTATCTAAATGCACTTGGTCGGGACCATTGGCGTCCGTTTTGACACTGTTAGGTTAAGGAAATGCTTGTAGGCGGGAATACGGCTCCGTGACCCGCAGGAACAGGACGGTTGGGTTTAGGGAAAGGTCGTCGGTGGGCTTACGGTTCTGTGACACACAGGAAAAATGGGCCGGTTAAAGAAGAAAGTGGCTTCCCTGACACGCAGCATTAACAGGACTGTTAAAGACACACAACCCCATAGGGTTTGTGTCCCGCGTGTGCACTCTCCTTGGTGAAAGTCCTGTGTTTTACCCATCTACCACCTCGACCAACCTCCCTACACGCTACTCGATAAACCCCGTGTAGATAAGGCTCTCCTCAATATGTTCTACACACGGCGAAGGTTGCTTTTTTCGTCCCATCAGACCCTGACAGCCACTGTTCAAACGTTTGTATTCAATGCGTAATGAATGAGAACGGGTGGTGCACAAATAATGGAATCTCCTTTGTCCAGGGAACATACCGAGAATATGTTGTTGTTGTCATAATACATCCCATTATTACGAAGCCCCAGAGGTGACATGGAGGAAAATAAATTAACAATTTAAAAATATATATTTGTACTGGGGACAAACCCAAACTCTTGATCTTGCATTTGATGGAGGAAAAAAAACAACAACTGGTAGCCTACTGGGGATTAACAATAAACTCGACTTTCAAACTCAAGATCTTGAGTTTAGTGGTTTTTTTTCCTGCATGTTACCTCCAGGGCTCCGTATATAACGCATGTCATGCCATCTTTGGCAGTTTTTTATCACCTTCTTTTTTTCCATACATTAGTATTGATGGGTGAATTGTTTTTCAACATCTATTGTAAAATACTGCCTCAAGGACTAAAGGAGTCACAGGAGTTAACACATTTCAAATTCTATATGTAGGGGCTTTTATGATTATTATTATTTGTGACGGCAGTCAACAAGCTCAGCTGATGCATGAGGCTGATTTATAGCTTTAACAACTTTTTTGTATCGCTTTATCACACTTTTCAGGCTTCACTTCATTTGTGATGAGTAGCTTCTTTGGATATTCCAACTTTGTCATTAAGTTGCTTCTGCCATTCTTTGGCTGAGGAGACCTCATGCTGTCAAATCAGCCAGTCTAGGAGTATGATCCCAGATCAAGGAAAGCCCCCCAAGCACCCCTACAGCAAAACCTACCAGCACCCTTTTCCCATCGCTGTCTGTTTATCATTGCAATAGTGTTCTCTCCCCTAGTTAGATCTTATTGAAATGCAACTTTGTGAGTGCCTCATTTAAATCTCTGTGAACTTCACTCCCACTTGACTTCCATATAAGTTCAACATTACAACTACAGGATCCTGGGTTTGAAGGCTGGGGAGATGTAGTTCTGAGGTAAAGAAACTTTGCTGAGATGAATAATTATAAAAACGTTTGTGCTAATTCCCCCTGAAGACATAAGGAGACTTCTGAAGATCTGCAGCGTGGTATTATTTCACCATAATAGCAATTTCTGGATGAGGATATTTTGGAATGACTCTTATTCTAACATACAAACTGTTATTTTAATAGAAAATAAAAGAACTACAGTAATATTAGAAATGCTTTTCAGCTAGGGGTAGGTGGCTCTAGGGGTAGTCATGACTGTCTGTCAGTCCACCATTTTGGTCCAGAACACTGTACTGGATGGATTGTCATGATTATGAACAGACATCAATGCTTCCCAGAAGATAAATTCTTCTGACTTTGGTGATACCCTGACCTTTCCTCTTGCACCACCATGAGGTTGACATTTATGGTTTTGAGTTAAATCTCAACAACAACTGGATGATATGCCATGAAATATGGCAGGCATGTGTGTCCCCCTCAGGATGAATTGTAATACCTTGAATTATCCCCTGCCTTTTCATCTTGCGCCAGATCAAAATTACAATACATTGGTTTATGACCAGATGCCTGCTAAACTAATGGCATTCCCATTAGTGTCAAGTGTACGTTGTGTGTGATGCTAATTTGCAAATGTTGCAATGCTAATTGATTAGACACAAATGGTTAACATGGCAATCATTATATCTGCTTATCATCAGCACAGTAGAATGCTGATGTTAGCATTTAGTTAATTTAACTATTAAACACAGATGGATAACGTGCAACAGTCCATCAATTAATACAAGTAGAATTACTTAACTTAAACAATCGGTTGGTGTGTTTCTGACTTCAAAAACAAGATGCATGTTGACCAAAGGAATGAATGAGGAAAAAAACTCCCTTTTAGAATGGCCTGAATACTTTTTTTATGTGTGTGATGATGAGGATAGGTAAAACCAGGAAATATTGCAACTATAGATTGGTTATTTTTTATCACAAATTCTTAAATAAAAGATAGGGTCAGACTGATGAGTTAGGGTTCAGTGTAATCTTTTCACTTCACCATATTGGTCTTGAAGTTGTCCCTTTCTAACAACTTTTTTTTGTAAGAGATGGAGGACAAACTGCACAGCCTTTGTTTTGTGTAACGAACGCATACAGTAGTTCAGCAAAAAGCTAATATGAGGCTTCAACAAGTAGCCAAATTAAAGTGCCAATGTGTACCAATATTTATCTCATAATGATCCTATTCTTATTAAACAATTACTGTATGAGTGCTGGAGTTTATTTTGCCTGAACATTATCTGGATATGTTTATATTGGAATAGTCGAGATGTCTTGTTTATCTATGGCATTTATTCATTTAGCCCATTTAGGAAATGCCCCTCTCTCCTTTCATAAGTAAAGCCAAACATTGCAAACCGTTAAATCCACACTGTGATTAAGAAGTCACCCACAAAAACGTATGCAGCCTAGCTAAACAAAAAAGAGGATGAAAAAGAAATTAATTAAATTGTTTATTGTGCCCATTGAGGCCAATAGGTTGATTCAGCTCTCCCTCTACTCTCAACAACAAAGAATTATTCAGCGGCTCATCCCAGGGCGGGTGGGATGAAATGGGAGGAAAGACTGAATGAATAAAAATGATATGCTGCAGAGATTTAATTGGACAATGGCCACACCCAAACAAAGACTTAATGCAAATGACCCCCAAACCCCATACATAAGTTACTGTAGGCTATGTCTCATATCTGGGATAACTGCCTCAGTTATTTACTACTATTTCACAATTGGATGTAATTGCATTCCAGGATTAATTTTGTCAAGAAATTTTGTTCACTGTCTTTTTGCCTTTTAATAATCACTAGTTACAGTTATGTCAACTGAGGTAGTAGTAGGATGTGGTGAAAGTGGCGCCCATTGTTCAAAAATGGCCTGTTGCAGCTACTGTCAATGCCGGGGTTTTATGACTCCCTGGGAAAAAGGTTACTCAGTGAGCTAGAGAGAAATCCTAAATAAACTTGGGGGCATCAAAATCTAACATTATGAATGGATAATATAAAGTATAACTAAACAATGTGCTACTAAACTCGGTATTAGGATTTGGATTTGGATTTAGGGGTCCCTTTCTGGGGGGGAGGGGGGTCTATAAGTACAGATTGGTCCCAACATTTAAAACAGACAAATAAATAAATTAAAAGTAAAACATTTACTCGTAGATTTAGTCAAGTTATTAAATTTGCATTTGTATAGGGCCCTCTTCTCAAATTTAAATTTAAAATACCTGTCATTATTTACTATTTTTGGCTGATTAGACCTCTTCTCATCAGCTGTGTGTGTGTAAAGACTGCTCGACATCCCCCTGCCTCTTACCAGTACAGTTTTTTGCTACTGTTATGGAGAGGTGAATTATTAACGCACACACTGGATTTTTTTTCCCTATTGAGTTTTATGAGAAACAGGGCAAGACATAACTATTTTTGGTCCTGATCTCTTTGCTTTGCACAAGCCAACTGTGCTTTAGCACCGTTATCACATCACTCTCGAATGTTCAGTCAGTCGGATGGATTGACCTCTCGTTCAGGAGATCTTATTTAGGAAATAATGATATACGTGCATATATTATATATTGTTTATATTCTTGGTTATGTATCTGCATGGTGAAATAAAATAAACAGCAGACAACGGGGGATGCTGAAAGGACAGTGACAGAAGTTAACAAGAGTACAGTGTCAAAAACCATCATGTAATTCCATCTTATTTTAACCTGAGCAGAGGTTTAATCCACCCTCACTGATTATGGGTTCTGCGTTGAATCTACACCGTTAGTAGGTGCGTAGGTATGCGGAGATACGGAAATGATACGGAAAACACACAGGACACACTTTGTTTCTCTGTCTCCAATGCCGGAGTCGACACTCGCTCCAAAACAAACCCACGTAACTCTTTCAATCATGTATCAAACTCTCCCTACGCACACAAAAAGCTGGGCTAGGACAATGCAGACACAGCAGCGCAAACACTTGTGTGGGTGAACCGGGCCTTTAAGTTACCAACAAAACATTGACAAACCTGTCTCCTGGAAATGATGTTGATAAAATATCTATTTGTTTTCCCAGTTACGTCATGGTGAAGAACATGATTGCTGCCTGGATTATTTTTACAGGCAAAGTTTGAAGTGATGACGCTTGTTGTACCACACACAAGTCATAGGGAGGTATTCATGGTGGATGGTGGGTGTACTTAAAGACCTTCCTCCAACCTTAACCAACTGCTGTGAGGACATAAACGTAAGCATGACAACGTGCAATTGTGCTCTAGCAACTTGCTGTTGGAAATTATTAGTATAAAAACGGAATTTCCCGGAGACTGGATTGGCACAGGGCTGCTCAGTAAAGGCATTCAGTGGGCTCCATACACCTGCTTCTTGGAACAGAATCCAGATTCTATATGTGCATGTTTCAATACCACATTTTCTGATGAATGACATAGATTATGATTCACAACGTATATTTAGCAAGGCTACCGCATTAATACTGGCAGGATAATCCCACTGCATTCCCTCTCTCTCTTTTCCCCTCTTCCCTCCTACATCCTCTGCTCTGAATAGTCTGTTTCAGCACAGCAGTTGATCAAAGGGTAGAATAAAACAAGCACTCTTGATACACAGTACTCTGCAATCAGAAAATGACTCATGTGGGAGTTTTTCTCAGGTAAGAATGAAATCCATTTGATTTCACCTCGCTGTCTCTCAAGTGTGTACCCCTCTGGGTCAAACACACAGTAAACAAAGTAGACTATTTTAACTCAAAAACAGAGAACATTATCATCTTCCTTTTATTCTCTTATTTTGGCCAGTGCACCAGTAAGGAGACCCCATCCTCCATTTTTCAAGTGAAGCTAAACCTCCACCCCAGGAAACAAATGCAAAGCATGCCATTAATTATCAAAAAAAGGAGGACATACTGTAGTTATAGAAATATGGTGAAATCTGCAAAAAGAAATGAGAAATCTTATCAGTAACCTATTTACTTCCAGCTCTGTCTGCAGTAGGGGGTATAAGCAGATGTGCTGACAAAGACAGAGCACTCCAGCATGGAGAGCAGCTTGTCACGGAAACTGCTCCATGAAGAAGATGAACACAAAAGAGTTTTTTTTTTTTTTTTTTTAATCATTTTAAGCATTGATTGAGCGCTCCCTGTATATTCTGCAGCTTCTCCCTGGACTCACACTGACTTAGTCTGGCTAAACCCTTTAGGCTTTCAGTTATTTTTATGAAGCAAAGCGAAGTTCATCTCATTAAAACTATTGTAATTACAAAAGGTGTGTGGTATTTATGTTAAAGCATCAAATAGCCTTTTTGTATGAACTGGAATTACTTTAAAGTTCCTAAGTAGAGAGCGTTTATGGAGCATATTAACAACCCTGACAAAAATGAGGGCCAGAATGATTGAGTAATAATGCCGTGTGACACTGAGGCTTATTTCATTTTGTGGGGTACAGCAGAGGATGTGAGATGCTTTGTCCGTTCTCATTCCATGCAGTGACGGATGACTTTTACAGCCTCTTTATGTGCCTGACCTTCACACAGACGTGCATAACCCACAAAGTACAAGGTCATTCACATTGGCCTCAAAGCTCTAAACTCCCAACTTCTAACAAGGCATCAAAGAACAGGACAAGCTCCTGCCTGAATCTCCGCGCTGCTGATTTACGGAAATCTTTGCACTTGGGCCAGTTTGCAGCGGAACAGGAGAAGCCCTTGTCAGCAGGTTTATCTCATTTGCATTGAAGGAGCTCAAGCTGTTGACTAATCACATTTCAGCATTGAGACTTTTTTTGCTTTGGTGGTATTCCTAAATATCCTTCAAAATACCTAGTTAGGTGGAGATTTTACTGAAACTATCTGCAAGAATTATTGTCCTTGTGCAGACAGCTATACTACAGAGACTGAATTATTTTGAATGCTGAACATAAAGCTAGACCCCACTGTACAAAATCTGAACGTCTCTGTGTATTTGTTTCTTCATGTCAAAATGCAGAAAGAGTCGCCAGACAAATTATTTGAGTGATATTAAGGATGCTATTATGCACACATGGGGCTTTATTAAACAAAAATGTAGAAGCTCAAGAGATGCCTTATAAGTATTTCAATATAAGTTTTAATTGAACCTGCAGGAGTCATTCAGTAATGAGATGACTTATCTTCTTTTGCCATCATTTGCGCAATTGCACTTCAGGATGGATATTCTCATTATCAACTAACTATTTATAATTATGTTTGTCCAGAGTTCTAACAACTGTAGTCATAGCCGTGTGTCTTTCCCTATTCCTCCTTGAGGCCTCCAATGGAGAAAAAAATTGACTGTGGGAGATTTGACCAGAATTGGAACATTTTGCACATGGGTGATTTGAGAACCCTGCGCTGCTTGGAAGATACTTCTGAGAGGAGAGCCGCTATAAGATAACTCTTCTGTGAGAATGTTGTCATGGGATTAAGTGTCTGACTTGTGGCTCTCATGAGACATGAGCTTTTAATGAGAGCCTCAATTAGCTCCCTGCCAGTCGGAAGTAGGGACAAAATAATATCTCAATCAAATAATTAATGTAAAGGCCGTTTGATGAGACACGTCACATTTTGTCAAGGTCTCTTTGATAGCTGGAATACTCCTTTTATAAATATGGCACTTCCAATGCTGATTAAATGTTAAATAAAGAAAAGCAGAGCATTCGTTGTTTACTTTGTGTTTGTGTGTTTCGTGTGTGTGTTCTGTCAATGGTAAGCCCGAGGCACTATTTGTAGAGAGAGAAAAAAAATAAAATAACTTGAGACTTGGAATATCTAATTGGAACAGCATCTTTCAGGATCCGATCAATAGTCAACTTTGAATTGTATTCACCTTCATCCTAATCCAGCATACTTGGTGTACTAGATTTAGCCTACCCAAGGGAGATATGCATGGAGGCTGATTTCAAACTACATTTTTTATTTCTAATTTTACGAGACAGCATTTGTGAACATTAGCAGGAATTTGCTGAATAGTAATGCCCAACTGCATAATTGGTACTATATGAATAGAACAAGTGAAAAATCTAGACAGCTTTGCAGGGGGGGGCAGTTAAATCACATGTATGTCATCTCAAATAATTGTGTGCTAGGAAATATAAGCTCAGCTCCAGTGTTCAGATTGAAGGTGTTCATTTTGGACATTATTTTAGAACCCGCAGGTGACTGTTTGATTTGCACATGAATAGCTAGCTAGCTCATTAAGGAAATGTCTTCTCTTTTATTAACAGAAGTTAAATGTTGAATGTTTCCTTCCAATCTTTGTGGCAAGATAGTCTTAAACATGTCTAGACTTATCATATTTAAAAGGAAGTAAAGACAGCTGCTGTCCTTGGCTACTGCAAACTTGTTTGGATGGTATTTTTGCATGTTTACATCACTTATCTTATCACAAAAACATTTCACAACCTTTATTATTACTGTGACATTTATAATCTGTTCACAGTTTTTAAATTTTTTCAGATGTATGTGTAATGTCAGACCAGTGCCTTCACAACAATAATGTTCTAACCCCTTAAGTTAGAGAAAGGCTGATTTAATGAATAGAATTGTATGATATGTGGACACAGTCAAATAAACATGCTGTGACTTATCTGCTATTTACAGGAAAACAGATAATAAGATAATGGAACTTACAACTTGAAACTGTAGCTGATGTTGTTGTCATTTATATTCTGTTAATGTCTTATGCGCCAAATGCCTTTCAGGCGATGCTGTGATATTTCTGATTGGCGTGTTGCAGAAGTTTTGGAGCATAGTGGAAAGTGCGGCACCAGTTGTCTGCTCAGTGTGAATCATTGAACATTTACCTTAAAAGCTCCAATACAGTATGCAGCCAAATAAATCCTACTTTAAATACACAGCTGCTGTCAAACTGCTGACTGCACCCAGAGCACCCAGGAGGCAACCATCATTGTGATTACACTAAAGTCAAAAAAGTGAGTGTTGAGAAATTATGTTCCAAAAAAATACCGTCTCAAACATATTTTGTAACTTTCCATCAGAGTATCTGCAATCATTCTATTAAAACCAGGGCTGTCAAAATAAACGTTACTCAACTGAATGACTGAATGATCAACTGAATGATGACGTATCTACACGGGCACGCTGAGCCATGCTGAGCCATCCCACAGAGAAACACTCTGCCTATTCAATTTCAATTCAATTCAATTTTATTTATAGTATCAATTCATAACAAGAGTTATCTTGAGACACTTTACAAACAGAGTAGGTCTAGACCATACTCCAGAATTTACAAGGACCCAACAGTTCTAGTAGTTTCCTCCAGAGCAGCAACGGTGTGCTTATGTTGCTTATGTTGCTTACAACTTTAACCAAGTACTTCTACTGTAACTTCCATCAAACAAAAGAAACTGCACAATCCTGCTAAACCATGCCTTTGAAAAATGCAAAACGCAGAACAAACCAAGGAGCTACAAGCCCTCACAATGGGGAAGTATTGACATTGGCGTCCATAGCCACTTTATTAGAGGAGAATCACAAAGCTCTCACTGCTTACTTCATGCAAACACTTGCTGTTGTCGTTACAAAATATCATCTGTTGTCTGGCGACTGTGTCGCGAGCCACGGAGACACCGAGATCGACTTGTGACAATAACACTTCACCGTTAAAACAACATTATGTCTAAAATGTAAGCAAACTGGGGTATTATATATTGTAGGAAAAATAAATGTCTCATTCTAAACAAGTTTCATGTTGATAACAGTTATTTATTTTTAAATAATATTTCCACCCGTCTTTCAAAATGTGTGGGATTTGGTCATCTTTGAAGGCTGTTTCTCTTAATGGGTTTTTCTCATACTGTGTCAGAAAACTCAACTGCAGTAGCACTCGCACATACCAATCTGTCCAGTTTCACTCCTATCTACTTGTGAAAGCATTTACAGAGGGTTTTGTTCATAGCATAATGTATGTAACATTTCATAAATAAAATGGATTTATTTATGGCCTTTGACTCCAATATGTCAACAAAATAAAAGAAGACTTTGGAAACGGCTCCTTTGTGGATATTTTTACAAGGCATAGTGAATTTTTCTACCACTTTCAATTGGATTGTAAATATCTGAAATTGCAGTGTTTTTTAATTATAATTGCAGATATTCAGACATTCAATAATATAAGACAGACTTTCTCGAACCAACACTGGATCAAACTCCTGCACTTCAAGTCAAGTCGACTTTATTTGTAAATTCTGCAATATGTGCCAGACAACTGAAAATACATTTCTCTCCGATCCACGGTGCAATATGCATTTGTTGCAATACCAAAGAGTAGTGTCATTTCTATCTGGATGAATGAGTACAGGCATGCTGCATATTGAAGAATGTATGCAGTCTACAGATCCTCGGCAACATGAATCTTAGAGCCACACAAATGCATTGTTACTCTCTGCAACAAAAGGACAGCCAGCAACTGTATAGTAGAGTGGGGGCAAGTGGGCCTTACAAAAAAAAAGGCCAGATGTGTGTGATGCTAACGTGGATGGAGTGGATGAATCAGTTTATCAATGAAAAGAAAACAGCCCAGTTGATACATGCACGCTTCCTGGACTGAGTTGTCTGGATAGATGGCTTTCTATGGAGATCAGGTCTACTGGAACAGCTAGATGAGGGAGGGGGATCTGTGTTGGCCACACCATAAGGAATACAGCCATTTAATAGAATAAGCTAATCTTTTAACATTATTTTCAAATAAATATAAGCATTACATTTGTTTACCCCATCATGTCAAGTCAAAGACTTTAAATCAGGACAACTCATGTTTATAATTTCTGACGTGGACTGTAAATAAAACTAGACATTTCAAGTTGGATTAACTTAAAATAAATACAGCTAGGGTTCACTCAACTCACTAAATTAATTCAAGGAGCATTGTCTGCACAGCATTGTCTAAAAATTAAAACTCTTTAATTAAAACATTTTGTAATTTTAAGAAAAATACTATATGCCAAGTTTAACGATTGTTTTTTTCATAATAATGAAAACAAAGAGCTTTAGTATCAAATTCAGTCCCTACCCCAGTGCACGTTGACTTTGTACTACACTACATACTTTCACCATTGGCAGCAAAAGCAGCTGTAAATTCTTTGTGTCAAATGAAGAACTGAATCTTGACACAGAACATTTAAAACATATCTGACAGTAACATCTTTCACTGTGACAGAACTGCTGTCGATTCAACTCAAAACCGTAACAATTATTGAACTTGCTTTCTCAATGTTTTAAGGGCAGCGGGAAAATGTGTGTTTTTGATTGAACCAGCTTTAATTGTTTCACTGTGGTTTGGAAACAGCTTTCACTTTGATGGAGAACTGTTGGCCAGTTAAACAAGCAAACTCAGAGTGCTTCTTAGGTTCAAGCATCTTTCATAGCCAGATGGAATGTCCCTTCTCTGGGATTGGAGCAGATGTTAATGGCCTGATGACGTTCTCTACTCGTTATTAGCCTTGCCTTTGTTGTGCTTAGGGCTGCAGATGGCGCAAGATTTCTTTAGTTTCTTACTAGTGTCAAAATGTTATTTTATAATACTTATAATACTGTAATTTTTTCTTACATGAATAGCTTTCTTATTATACTGCTGGTTTAAATGGTTGCTCGACTTAATCACATTTACAAAATAGTTAATTGTCTTCTATTGCAACTAGAAGAAAGGTTTTAAATGTGTTTGTGTGTGTCTCTGCACACAATACATGGTCACAGCCTTCCTTTGAATTTTGTTGAATTACACTTAGGTGTCAACAGCAAATAATAGGTCAATGCCAACAACTTTATTGTGTGATAGTGCTGTATAGCTCATTCAACATAAGGGGTAAAAAAGGCTTTAAGGTTACCAAAAGTTTGTTTCTTTACAAATCTACTCCAATTTCTGTTCAGGAAAACATCATTGTTATCCTTTACTTTCCCTATCCACATTTCAATGTGAGAAGAGCATTTTAAGATGAGGTTTGGAGCTACTGTTTGAAAAACATCTGTTTTAGGTGTGGAAAATGTCTGCTTAGTGTGCATGGAAGGCCAAACTAGAAATAGAAAGATGCATTTGTCAATTAAGACGACTTATACTGTGCACATCACCTTAATGGAAGATTTTCATGACAAAGATCAATACAGGAAAAGTATCGTTAGGGCAGTAGTGCAGAATAATGATACAGTAGAACATGAGTCATAGCTGTATTAAGATCTTTTCAAACCAGTATTAGACAAAACAGAAATGTTAACTGATACATCTGACTAAGTGGGTGTTCACAGGTCGGAGGTCCTATGTAATGTTTTTAGACTCATGCACACACTAAGGAAAAACTATGTCTGTGTATTTTAATTGGATATGCCAAACAACATATA
Source organism: Etheostoma cragini (assembly GCF_013103735.1). Lineage (NCBI taxonomy): Eukaryota > Metazoa > Chordata > Actinopteri > Perciformes > Percidae > Etheostoma > Etheostoma cragini. The sequence goes on along the minus strand of NC_048417.1, from coordinate 20,157,934 downwards.
ACATGGTACAATTCAATCCACGTGACTAATGAGATAATGGCATTGCATATAGACACATGCTCAGATTTCCTACAATAACCTGTCCTATATTCAACATGTCATTTGTCATTTACGGCTGATGAGCTCTGTAAATGGTGTATGTACCTAAAGTACTGGTCACACTGGTCAAATTTATCATTTATTGTGTGTTTTCTTCACACCCAAATTTAAAAGAAACACATCTCCTGGCCTGTGCCGTACATAACAATTGCTGTGCACATTCGTGCTCAAAGAGGAAGTAAACCCGTTGGATGTAAGGAGTGTCGGTTAAAACAAGTGTAAATCAATTCTATTTATTCTAACAGTTTATCCAGTGATGACTAAACTGGCTAAAAATGCATTTGCCTACAGCAATGTCATTTTTTTCTTTGTCACTGTTAAAGCAAATAATGCCCTCTGTAAATTATTCAGTGCAATCTGGTTAAATGTAAAATCCTTTTAGACTGGATCCTAGCACACTGACACTTTTGAGCTTATTTTTCAGAAACAACAGAAGCTGACTGCAGCAATGATGTTTGAATTCAGCTTTGATGGTGCAACAGTGTGGTGAAATTGCAAATAAGTACACTCAGACCCTGAAAAGAAATGTGAATGTTGCGTGACTGTATCAGGATATATCCAGATATACAGTCGGTTTATATTTTCATACAGTCACAAGGCCCCGGGTCCTAGAGCTTCAGCCCTGTAATACCTTTAAATAATCCAGCAGAAGCTGAGTGAGATCCCTCTCATTAAGGAAAACCTTCATTGATTTCTTAATCTTATGAAAATCATTTCCCCCCCTAGCTGATTCTTATAACTGAAAGTTCCCACACAACTTAGATAAACAGAATAAATCAATCCTTCAGAGGACCCTGGCAGGATTTATCACGACAACAACACCAACTCCTATCATCACATTCTTTAGCCATAAATGGAGAAAATATGAATGAAACAAGTAAGTAAATGAGAAAATCCTAGTTCTCACTGCAGTCTTAATACATGCAGTCTCAAATGTAATGTTCAAATGATGTTGGGATATCCTCAGAGATAAAGATTCCTCACTATCCTGAACTAGTTGGATTCCCTAGTCAAAGAAGGATAATAAAATTGTGATAAAAGGTGTTGTTTCTTTCAGAGCAAGACACTTTGATGTACAATACAGCCCCACCTGGGATGTATCTAAGAATAAAGCAGCTTTTTTTCTTTTTGTTAAAAAAACAGAAATAACTTCTGGTGAATTCCAGAATTTCAATAGGCCTACTACAGAAAAATTACACTACTTTCATGGATGACAAAAACCTGAGAGAGAGAGAGGATCTTACTTCTTCAGTAGACTAAAGCTGACAGTGGATGAGCGCAGTATCTTGCTGTCACATTTAAATGCAAATGTGTACGGAAGTCAAAATAAATACAGTTTTAATGCCCTGTGTAGGAGGATATCAGTATCTTTAAGCTAACATTGACGGCATATGATCCCTTGAATAAAAAAAAACCAAACTTAAAAGGCAAAAGCTACAGTATGCAAACTTTCATTTGCCATTATATCCTAAAACAAATTTCCAACACAGAAACTAGTTGTATGCAATCTACACAGTGCAACAACTCTGATGTAACGAAATAAAAGAGCAATGCAAATCACACTGTGCTGTACCAAATGACAGCACCAATGTGTTGTGAAGTTATTTGAAGTGGGAACATCCAGTCCTTTTCATGTGTGTTACATCCTTTAGCAATTTTCTCACACACAGAAACGTAAATAAAAGGGATTGCTACCTTCATCTGTTTTGTCACGGTGCTTTTCTAGTGTGCTGTTTGTTACTGGTAATTGTATACCTTGCTGTTAAAAAGGGCAACGATGGCTGTTTACAGGGATTCGTCTTTTAAACAGTTAAACGATAGTCCCATTAGCCGCAGTGTTTCAGTGCTCCATTCTGCTCTCCAAGACACCAATGAAGGTCAAGCTTTAATGTCTCCAGCTCACTGTTTGAGCCAGAGACTCCCAGCTTAGCCACAGCTCTGGGAACTGGCTCAGACAAAAGATTTACCCCACAATGCTGCTGGCCTAGATAGACACACCAAACACACAATAGGGTGGCTGTGCATAATTTAGAGCACATCTTTCCTACGTTGGAAAGTCAAAAATTAAAAAGGAGCTTGTCAGCCAAATTAAATAATCATATATATTATGTCCACAATGGAGATGAAGAAATTAAATCAATATTTGCCAACATGAACGTAATACTCAGACATCTGCTGCAGAGACAGGAAATGTGACACACATGTGTGGCCCAAAGGAATTTCATTTAAACTAAACTATATCAAATGCGTCCTTGTTCTGTAAAACAACACGTTTTATTGTACAACCGACTGTTCTTCAACTGAAGTTTCTGTTGGAAGATTGCACTTTAAATCACTGTGATACCAATTGTTACAGTCCCTCAGTCAAAGAGTCTTCAGGAGGTGGGTACATTTAGAGACAAGGCATGTTAAGTTTGAGATTTCCTTTCTTGTGTCGACAGTGGTTCTCATTTCCACTCCAACTCATAAGCCATCTTAGCCCAGCAAGGATGTCAAATCCTCACTGTCGATGTCCCGGTTCCATCCCTTTTGAACATCCGCTCATTCCAGGGAAATTAATCAATCTCTTTATCACTTGGGCAGTGTCATTACCCAACCACTGAGTGAGAAATGAAAGTGCTAATCGCACAGTAAGTGGGGCGGTTGTGTGGGAAGGCCAGGTTTTCCTCCACAAGCTATTTTGGAAATGCATTTACAATTGAATTTGCTCAGCAAGTGAAGAATGATTCGTGAGATTCCCTCAAATTCTTTTTATAAAAAAAGGGAGTGAGTGTGACATCAGCTTTCAATACAGTTATCCAGATGTGACTCTCCCACAAATGTGACAAATGTTTCTATATAAAGTATTGCATGGTTGCACACAAATGCATTTGGAACATATAAAAACACTTTAAATCAATATATTTAGACCTGAAATTGACAGAAATACATGAACTGTATGCAGCATGCTTTCATTAAAACCAGCAGCACATACTAGGACATTACATTTTAATGTACACCGATGTCTCATTAACCTTGTCACATTACCACAGCAAACACATCAATTATGGTGACAATCCATCCCGCACTTGTCACGACGGTGATAGGGATGTATAGTCTGTCAGAAAGAAGGTATTGTCATTCTAACTGCTCAGGTGTAAGGGCCCTTAAGATTGGTGATGTCCAACATCCCAATGTGTGCAACAATGTGTGACCGATAGAGGAGAAATACTTGCCCCCTGAACTAATTGCATAGAAAACAAATGGAGTTGTACTTTTTTCTCTTTTAATGAGAACTAGTAATGCCTGTCTTACTACGGTGTGTTTAAATACAGTTTGTTTGCTGAACAGAGAGTTTGTGTGTGTGTGTGTGTGTCTTTGTGTCTGCGCGCTTTTAGCGTGCCTTTTTAGGCCACAATTAGTGGAATTGTAATTGACCACATCTAGATGATAATATTTAAAGAAAGTCCAAAAAGATGCATTGATTAACACATTTCTAGCAAAGAATTAGACATTTTACCTGCTTTCCATGAGAAATGATGGTTCTTAGGAAACACAATGTCTGATTGGACTGAAACAGAAAAGAGGGACAAGAGGAGGAAGAGGCAGAGGTAGTTCCCAGCTCGCCGTGTCCAGGCAATGACCCCAAAGTCATCTTTTAAAAACATAGTCCAGCCCATTGCTTCCTCTCTTACTCCTGTGGGAAGAACATGAAATTCATCAGTAAGTCACTCATAGAAACCAGAAGAAGAGACTGTGTTCTTTAAACGTGGGGAAAGTGGAGAAGGTGTTAGAAACTCTGAGGCTGCTAACATAGATAATGTCCCACTGAAACCTCCTGCCCAGATTCATGACTTTCAGAGTCACCTTTCAAAGTATATAACGCTCTCTCGCACATTAATCATAGTGGTTCTTTCTTCTTCTTCTTCTCCTAAATCCAGCGTACGGATCTGATACCCTGCCTCCTTCTCCTCCCACATAGACACAAAATAATTAGTCAGAGAGGCTTGAGTATCTCACTCTCCCAAGGAAGAAGTGGACACATGTATTGGAAGGGGAGAATTTAAGCTTGGAGTAATATGGGTATTAGTACCTTTTTATTGCATCTCATTTATTCCTATCTCCTGCTACTGTGGTTCATGTCCTAGGAGTGTTGGGATTAGTCCTGGATTCACTAGGCATCTAATTGTGTTGCACCAACAGCAAAATGAATGAATGTGGAATCAAAGCTGTGACAACGGATGCTTTGAGAGACTGAGGTTATGTTGTTGATGACTGAGGTGACTCATTTTCCAAAAAGCACTTGTGAGATTTGTTTTTACAGCTTATCATCCCACAGAGCAATCCATGCCAATTCTTTTCATTCTGAAATCGAAAACTCTGCATACAATACAATTTTTGATTCACAGCTAAAACTTAACTTAAAAAAAAATACATAACACATTTATTAAGCACACAATTGAATGAATTGCATTTATTGTGCAACACAGAGTTGTTGCATTTAAGAGAAAAGTAGTAGAAAAGGTTTATGCAAATTGACTTACCGATATTCAAGGTTTGGTATCAGTGATACACAAATGTTAGTTGGTCAATTAATTATTCATTATTATTTACCTACTGACCTGAGTAATAAAGTACATCATGAAAATATGAAAATGTGTTCTTTAATTCATTTTTCTTTCAATGTTGCAGATCACCACAACACACTGGGTTTACATTTTGCCCTGATAACTAAGTATCAGAGTATTTGATGGTAGATTAACTACTGAGGGGCAGCAGGCATTTAAGATTTGAGATTATTCACACATGGTGAAACTCTGAAAGCGCTGGGTGCTTGATGATTTTTTTTGCTTGATTTCATTCAAGGAAATTAGATTTTTACTTTTCTGCTTTAGCTGTTTTGGTGGGGGCAAATGTGTTTAATGAGGAAGAATTGCGGGGTGGAGATGGCTTGGTGCCCGGAAGTGGGCTGCCAGATGCCCAGTTTTTTATGGACTGTCCAATTTTCCTCTGGCTTTGATGTGTTATTCTATAGTCAAAAGTGCTTTGTTCTCTTTGTGTCAGAGAGGGCTTTTAAGCTCAAATTCAGGGTTTGGCATTTCCACATACAGTTCTTGTTCGCATCTGTCCTGTGATGGGGGACATCACATCCAGCACACAGACTATTAGCACTGGCGCCCCCCAGGGGTGTGTGCTATCCCCACTGCTCTTCTCCCTCTACACCAATGATGAGTCGGCCTACAGACGAGAGGTGGATCAGCTGGCTCTCTGGTGCAGTCAGAACAATCTTGAGCTTAACACGCTCAAAACTGTGGAGATGATCGTGGACTTCAGGAGGAGCCCCCCCACTCTTCCCCCCATCACCATACTCAACAGCCCTGTGTCTGCTGTGGAATCCTTCAGGTTTCTGGGATCCACTATATCCCAGGAACCTGAAGGACGAGCCCAACACTGACACCATCATCAAAAGGGCCCAGCAGAGGATGTACTTCCTGCGCCAGCTCAGAAAGCTCAACCTGCCCCAGGAGCTGCTGGTCCACTTCGACACAGCCATTGTCCAGTCCGTCCTCTGCACGGCCATCACTTTCTGGTTTGGATCTGCCACCAAAAAGGACATGAGCAGACTATAACGGACAGTTAGGACTGCAGAAAAGATCAGCGGTGCCAACCTGCCCTTCGTCCATGACTTATACTCCTCGAGAGTCAGGAAACGGGCAGAAAACATCACCGCAGACCCATCTCAGCCCGGACACAACCTGTTCCAGCTTCTCCCCTCTGGCAGGTGCTACAGAGCACTGTACGCCAAAACCAACAGACTCAGGAACAGTTTCTTTCCACAAGCCATCTCTCTGATGAACAGCTGACTTCTTACCGTCAGTGTCAGTTTCAATTCTGGTCCATAACCCAGTACCACTGTCTCTAAACAGCACTTTTTTACTGTTTCCACTTATTGTTCCAGAAATTTGGTATTTATTCATTATTCTAATGTCTCGCTCATCATTTATATATTTGTTATTTATTCATCATTCTCATTCCCTATTCCAGAGCTGTTCATACTGTTCATACTTTAATATAACATAATACTGTTTATCCCAGCATCCTTTGCACTATGCTCCACATTTTAATAATTTTTATTGCACTCTTTATTGCACTTCTTGCACTATTGGCTCTATATTGTTTCTGTTCAGAGTATGTATATATTAGTGTGTATATATTGTTGTTTTGTATGTGTAAGTGCATTGTGAGCAATAATTCTCCAAAGGAATATTCCTCCTATGTGTCCTCACACCTGGCAAATAAAGCTGATTCTGATTCGATAGTAATCTGCAGCATCGGTTTCACAAACACTTGAGAGATACAAATGTGGCCCGCCATTTGAATTCTGTCAAACCAAAGAATAGTGATGGGCTTAATTATTCTCTCCTATTTAAAGAACTCATCCACTCTGAATATAATGTATACACTTTGTCTTACATTTTGGGATGGCCAGAGAATGTATTCTATTTGTATGAATAAGCAGAGTAGTCTGGCACCTCCAGAGCCATATGCCAATTAGACACCTATGGTTGCTGATTACAAGCCAAACTCTCGGGCTGCACTGCTCTGGAAGCCATACCTGACTGCACCCCGATTACATCCTCCCTCTAACCAGTCTAATTTGACTATTCATAGGACAAACTCTCCATAACCTCATAGAATGTGTAACAGCTGATTGGAAAACATGGTCTAGAACAAATCATGCAAAGAAAACAATCATGATCCCAAGGCATCCCAGTATTGATTTTCAAGATAGACATTTGAGATTACCATAGAGTTAGATATGGTTTGCAAAATTCGATGACTGGTTGCTTTTCTTAAAGCCTGTCAATCTGTTTCAAGAGTTGGTGGCAACTGTGTTCAGCTCAGGCTTGGACTGTGCCAGTAGAGGGGGGATGCAGGCTATCCTGAAAATCTTAAAAAAGAAAATCCCTTAAGCTGCTAAATATCTGGGTCAAAGGAATACTGCCAGGCTCTCAGGGCCAGAGGAAACCTGGCAAACAGCAGCGTGGCTCAGATGCTGTTGTGCATCCTATTAGATACTCTGTCGTCTGATGGAATGCAATCTGCTTCTCTGTCTCCTGTGGTTCTTGTTTAGGCTTCACTCGCTGGATTGAGAGAGTGAGGACCCTGCATCTACCATAAGGGAACAGATGAACACTCAACAGCCTTCTCTTTCACAGGTGGTCACAATAATTAATGTTTGATTAGATCTTTCTAAATGAGTGGCAAAAGTTAATTTGGTATGCCTAGACTCTGAACAATTGCCATGCCATTCTCCAGCCTCTCTTTAAATAAGCCAAACACCTAGTTCTGTCTGGAGTGGAAAAAAGGCATTTTATCCCAGTATGTGTTCCAGAGAAGCCAACCTCCTCACTGGATTTCCACATAATTATGTAGCCAACCAGCTCATTCTCTATTCACATTCTTGGCGTAAATTGCTGCTCATATCCTTGTGCTCTTCTGTATGTACTGCATCCAGTATGATGCTGTTAATGCAGCTGCACGTATTTTCTCCATGTGGTGGTGCATGTAATTGTTATTGATTGTGTTTGGCAATACAAAAAAAGAAATTAATTCCCATCCACAGAAGCAGATTTTTTGCAGACGTTTTCATTGGCAGGAATGACCATGACAGCATTGAGACAATCAGAAATGCGTTGCGCAACACAGTTTTTTGTATTTCTTTAAACACAGGCTCGAGGGTGCAGCTGCATTCATCCGTCATTGTATGGACTGACATTATTGCTGTCCATCTCCATTTATCCCTGAATTCTTCTGACATCGTTTCTGTTATTCTATTCAGAAGTGTAACAAAGACAACTTTGGAATTATTTTGGCTGAACAGATAATGAAAGCTAAGAGACATTATACACGTGTGTGTGTGTGTAAATGTTGTGGCCAAAAAACGTGTGACACTGCTTAGAGCACCTTTAACAATTGACATTGGCTTTTTTTATCAACTGTAACCAGTAGATGATTTCTTAAAGGAGAATTCCAGTCAATTCCAACACGTAGCTTTGTAAATGTGGAGTGCGGTCAGTAGAGAGAAAAAGGAAACCCATCGGTGCTGCCTACACCGTGTTATCCTCCTGCTAGAGTTAGCACCCAAGAGGCTTGAACAGGGCAAGTTTTAAAGCGTTCTTGTCTATCGCCAGGTCATTCCTGCTCGCAGAGCATTTTTTCGCAGCTACCTGTGCTCTCCAATGCAGAGCAGCGAATCATTCAGAAATGGATTCACTCTGTAAAAATATTGTTCATTGTCTGAGTTTAGCATGAGGGAAATTCAGATGGTTGACTGTCAACATATATCCTAAAACGTACTCATTCATCCCAATAGCAGCACAAAAGATAGCCGTCTATTACAACGACAATTCTTGATGTTTCATTAGATTACCCTTTTGGTGCTCCACGTCTAATTTGCAGTGGATTTTAGATCATTGTAGTCCATAAAGATGGGAAACGTTACACTACCAACAGAGCCAGTATGTTACTGAATGTAAAATGCTTTTTATTAACGATATTGAAAAAGGTCAAGCGAGCTAAATCAACTTCTGAACAAGAGATATTTTGGATGGTGGAGAAATGTGATTTAATAATCAGAAGCCTTAGAATACAGAGTGATTCAGGTGATGCATGTGGTTGCATAAGAATTTGCATAAAAAGATACAACTTTCACAATATTGTGTTTGTTTTTAATTATTTATTATTTGAATAAGTTCTTGTATTTGTTATATTTATTGTTTATAGTTTTTATTTGTTTTGACCGTAATGTCTTACTATGTGTCATAGTTTTTTTCATTTAGTTTGGTCTTGTTTCAGTCATGACCATAATGTTGTCAACCTAAGTTTTCGCAAATTTTGTTGACGCAAATGACACTGTAACAAAGTAGCCACAGAATAAAACTCAGAATTTAAGAATTAAGAAATTCCCTCAACTCCCATACTGCAAAGCACATGGAAATACACAGTATCTGATACAGCCTGATTTGCAAGTACCTGGGACAGATGACTGCCAGTCATCCCTTTGGGTGATCTGGTTGCTGCTGCGACAGATAATTCTTACTAGTCCTTCCACAGAAGACAGGAGCAAGGCAGAGGATGCCTCCAAAGACGTTAAGTCTGACAGGGACGGTAATTCAGCTATGCCAGGCCTTCCGCCTGAAGCATCACGCAGTAGCTTAATCCTGTGTGAATCAGTGTGCAGAGGGCTGGGATTGTGTCACACCTCCAGCAGCACTGAGTGATTTTATCTTGCTGGCGCTGGCTCTGTCAAGTACCCACCCACTGATGTTCCCACCAGGGTTGGCGCAAGAGTCAGCCCGGGCTACAGGGTCTGAGGTAGAAGAAGACAAAAAGAGAGAAGAAAAAAAGAGACACTGATATAAACACCTGATACCACAGCAGAATAAAATCAGACATTTCAAATAATTACATGCTCAAGAATATATTTCTTTCACATGGTGCAGTGTTGATAGCCATCTTGCATCGCAGAGGTGTGAAAAAAAAAGATATAAACAGCAAAAAGGAATAAATGACAATGTGTAGATGCAGGGAAGCTTTATAAAAATGCATGACCTTTCATTTTATACATATCACAGATACATATTATACACACTGGTCCAGAGGTATCCCTTTTCTGTTATTTACAATCCATTCAACACATTCCGACCTTCAGTTCTTATTCATTTTACTATTTGTCTCGTGCTAACTTTACACTACATGACTTTCACTGTACTTTACTGTTCACACTCAAAGCTTGATGTCTTGTAATCGAGAGTCTTGATGTCATCTTCACACTACATGACTGACCGTCAACAGCAGATAACACACTACAAGATATTTCGCCAGAAGAAATTCCCAATATGTCTAGTCTCAAAACTACGTTTTGTCACAAAAAAGATTTGTTTCAAAAATGGATATGCGCCTGAAACAAGCACTCCAAGTTGTTGGTGGCTAATTTACAGAAGAAGAAAAAGAAAAAAAGCCTATTTACACACCTTTTTACTAATTATAGTAGTTTTATACTAGTGTTTTATCTAGGTGCAACAACTTGTGCAAATACAACACATAAGGTAGAGATCCTATAATACTGCCCCCCCCCCCCTTGGTTTTCCCTCAACCTGTGCCTTCTGCTCTCATTGGCTGTAGGACCCTGACAGATGTCCTGACATTTAGGTCCAGATATGTAGCCTGCTATAGTTTGTCTAGAATATGTCTGTGAAGCACCAGCGACCCATTCGGTTGGCGCCTTTAAACCGTTCCGCCTTTACAACTGATTTGTGAGCACAGTGCCAATTTGCCTCTGATCTAGGGCTTTTGACGGGCAGCTACAGAAACTGTCGGCGAGTGGAAAATCAGGGCTCAAGTTGTTAGGGAGAACCAGGAATTAGCAGAAAGATATCAGAGAAAGTTGCTGTGCATGTAAAAAAAGAATTATCATGTTTCCCCCTAATTTAGATTTGCTGAAGTAATAGAGATGAAAGGCAACTTCACATACTCTGCAAAGTAGTACAGGGTTGGTTTTTGTTTGTGAAATTTACAGTAAACTGGGAGGCTTATGGTCATGATTTGTCACTGCCTGGGTCACATTCTCACAGTACTATATGAGAGACAAGACTGCAGTCCAAGAGTAGCAGGTTGGGTTTTTGCTTTCCTATGACATTTAATGATTACATGTCAACCTTCCAGCCAAGCCTGTTCTGAGAGGTCATCCACAGGAAATTCGGATTCTATTAACACCTCCTGTCCTGGTCTTCCACCCCCCCAAACCTATTCCCCACTGGCCCCACCTCTAAGCTTTGCTCTCTTATTGAGCTTCCTGGCCACGCTCCAAAAAAAAAAAAAAAAAGATTCCATTGACCCACACCTTATTTCCCAGGGCTTCTAAGTGCTTTGCCTGGTCATTCCATTGTGGCTCAAATGAGCTTGTCTCTGTAGCTGCACTTCTCCTACCCTGGCTAACTAAATAAAACCCAACAAATAGGATGGAAGGAAGGTGCTCCTGGTGGATAGAGTAAAATCAATTGCATGCATTCAGTTTCAAGTAGGAACAAGCAATTCATTTAATCGTTGTTCAATTTCAAATTTAGACTTCTATAACACTCAAAGTATGTGTGTTGATGTGCTACCTCTTATGGATTTCTGCATCTAGCTGTAGTTAGTATTGCAGTTGCAATTGTTCTGTATAGAAAAACAAAAAATGGCTGAGAAATAAGAAAAAATTGTTTGAACAGATCTTTCAATCTCTTTACTGTTTCTCTAGGGCCTCAATTGTATTTTATGTTTGTGCTAATGAGCAATATTAGGATGCTAACTAAACTAAGAACATGGTCAATATCTATCCGTCTTTGACTGCTTATCCGGTATCGGGTCGCGGGGGCAGCAGCTCCAGTAAGGGACACCAAACTTCCCTTTCCCAAGCCACATCAACCAGCTCCGACTGGGGGATCCTGAAGCGTTCCCAGCCAGGTTGGAGATATAATCTCTCCACCTAGTCCTGGGTCTTCCCCGGGGCCTCCTTCCAGCTGGACGTGCCTGGACCACCTCCCTAGGGAGGCGCCCAGAAGGCATCCTTACCAGATGCCCGAACAACCTCAACTGGCTCCTTTCGACGCGAAGGAGCAGCCGCTCTACTCCGAGCTCCTCTCGGATGACTGAGCTTCTCACCCTATTTCTAAGGGAGACGCCAGCCACCCTCCTGAGGAAACCCATTTCAGCTGCTTGTACCCTGGATCTCGTTCTTTTGGTTATGACCCAGCCTCCATGACCATAGGTGAGGGTAGGAACGAAAATTGCCCAGTAGATCGAGAGCGTTGCCTTCTGGCTCAGCTCTCTTTTTGTCACAACGTTGCGATAAACAGAATGTAATATTGCACCGGCTGCTCTGATTCTCCAAACAATCTCAGACCTGTGAAGACCCCAAGGTACTTAAACTCCTTCACCTGAAGAAAGCACTCCATCGGTTTCCTGCTGAGAACCATGGCCTCAGATTTATAGGTGCTGATCCCCATCCTAGCCGCTTCACACTCGGCTGCAAACCGATCCAGTGAGTGCTGAAGGTCACAGACCGATGATGCCATTAGGACCACATTATCCGCAAAAAAGCAGCGATGAGATCCTGAGTCCACCAAACTGCAACCCCGCACCAACTACGCCTCAATATCCTGTCCATAAATACTATAAACAGGATTGGTGACAAAGCGTAGCCCTGGCGGAGGCCAACCCTCACCTGGAACGAGTCCGACTGACTGCCGAGAACCCGGACACAGCTCTTGCTTTGGTCATACAAAGATTGGATGGCCCTGAGTAGGGACCCCCTCACCCCATACACCCGCAGCACCTCCCACAGTTTCTCCCGGGGGACCCGGTCATGCGCCTTCTCCAGATCCACAAAACTAAGACTTGTTGGGCATACTCCCAGGCTCTCTCCAAGATCCTTGCAAGAGTGAAGATCTGATCCGTTGTTACACGACCAGGACGGAATCCGCATTGTTCCTCTTCAATCCGAGGTTCGACTCTCGGCCGAACCCTCCTTTCCAGGACCTTGGAGTAGACTTTACCAGGGAGGCTGAGAAGTGTGATACCCCTCTAATTGGCACACACCCTCTGGTCCCCCTTTTGAAGAGGGGAACCACCACCCCAGTTTGCCACTCCTTAGACACTGTCCCAGATTTCCACGCAATGTTAAAGAGGCGTGTCAGCTAAGACAGCCCCTCCACACCCAGAGCTTTCAGCCTTTCTGGACGGATCTCATCAATCCCTGGGGCTTTGCCGCTGTGGAGTTGTTTGACTACCTCAGCGACCTCTACCAGGGAAATTGACGACAATCCCCCATCATTCTCCAGCTCTGCCTCCACCACAGAGGACGTGTCAGCTGGATTTAGGAGTTCCTCAAAGTGCTCCTTCCACCGCTCTGTTAACTCCCCAGTTAAGGTCTACAACGTCCCATCCTTACTATATACAGCTTGGATGAGTCCCCGCTTCCCCCTCCTGAGGTGGCAAACGGTTTTCCAGAAGCACCTTGGTGCCGGCCGAAAGTCGACTTCTCCATGTCTTCTCCGAACTTCTCCCACACCCGCTGCTTTGCCTCTGTCACGGCAGAGGCTGCAGCCCTTTGGGCCCGTCGGTACCTTGCAACTGCCTCCGGAGTCCTCAGGGATAACATATCCCGGAAAACTCCTTCTTCAATCGGACGGCTTCCCTGAACACTGGTGTCCACCAGGGTGTTTGTGGGTTACCGCCCCTTGAGGCACCTGAGACCCTAAAACCACAGCTCCCCGCTGCAGCTTCAGCAATGGAAACTTTGAACATGGTCCACTCAGGTTCAATGCCCCCAGCCTCCATAGGGATGCACAAAAAGCTCCCCCAGAGGTGTGAGTTGAAAGTCCGTCGGACAGGGGCCTCATTCAGACATTCTCAATTTACCCGCACTACACGTTTGGGCTTACCAGGTCTGTCCAGAGTCTTCCCCCATCCCCTGACCCAACTCACCACCAGATGGTGATCAGTTGACAGCTCTGCCCAACTCTTCACCCGAGTGTCCAAATCATACGGCCTCAGATCAGATTAACGATTAAAAAATGTATCATTGACCTTTGACCTAGGGTGCTCTGGTACCACGTACACTTATGAGCATCCCTATGTTCGAACATGGTGTTTGTTATGGACAATCCATGACTAGCACATAAGTCCAACAACAGACAACCACTCTGGTTCAGATCAGGGAGGCCGTTCTTCCCAGTCACACCTCTCCAAGGCATCATTGCCCACGTGTGGGTTGAAGTCCCCCAGCAGAACTATGGAGTCCCCTACTGGAGCCCCATACAGAACTCCATTCAAGGTCTCCAAGAAGGCCTAATACTCCGAACTCTTGTTTGGTGCATATGTACAAACAACAGTCAGAGTTTTCCCCCGACGACCCTCTCGTCCACCGGTGGTCACATGGTGAACATACCTTCTACAAATCACAATTTTACCATAATCAAACCATATAAAACTTTAATTTTTTTGTTAAAAATCAACAAGTGGGACATTATTATGGACTGGAATTAAAATTAGATATTTCAAACCTTTTTACCATATGTATGGTATGTCTCTATCAGTTATGCACATTGAGAGACTGAAATTGTTGCCCATTCCTCCTTGAAAAACAGCACAAGCTTAGTGAGGTTGGATGGAGAGCATTTGTGAACACCTGTTTTCAGTTCTTTCCAAAGATTCTCGATTGGATTCAGGTCTGGACTTTAACTTGGCCATTCTAACACCTGGATATGTTTATTTGTGAAACATGCCATTGTAGATTTTGCTTTACGTTTTGGATCATTGTCTTGTCGGAAGACAAGTCTCTGTCCCAGTCTCAGGTCTTTTGCAGACTCCATCAGGTTTTCTTCCAGATGGGTGCTGTATTTGGCTCCATCTATCTTTCCATCAATTTTATTCATCTTCCCTGTCCCTGCTAAAGAAAAGCAGGCCCAAACCATGATGCAGCCTCCACCATGTTTGACAGTGGGGATGGTGTGTTCAGGGTGATGAGCTGTGTTGCTTTTATGCCAAACATAACATTTTCCATTGTTGCCAAAAAGTTTGATTTTGGATTCATCTGACCAGAGCTCCTTCTTCAAAATGTTTGGTGTGTCTCCCAGGTGGCTTGTGACAAACTTTAAACAAGACTTTTTAGGGCTCTCTCTAAGAAATGGATTTTTTCTTGCCACTCTTCCATAAAGGCCAGATTTGTGCAATATACGACTGATTGTTGTCTTATGGACAGAGTCTCTCCCTTCAGCTGTAGATCTCTGCAGTTCATCCAGAGTGATCATGGGCCTCTTGGCTGCATCTCTGATCAGTCTTCTCCTTGTATGAGCTGAACGTTTAGAGGGACAGCTAGGTCTTCGTAGATTTGGCGGCGCTTTAAATAGCTGCAGCCCCAAAGCTCTACCTAAACTCTCTCAAAACTGCAATTCGTTGCATTGTACCTGTACATGTGTAATGACAATAAAGTTGAATCTCATCTCATTTGCAGTGGTCTGATACTCCTTCCATTTCAATATTATGGCTTGCACAGTACTCCTTAGGATGTTTAAAGCATGGCAAATCTTTTTGTATCCATATCCGACTTTAATCTTCTCCACAACAGTATCTCGGACCTGCCTGGTGTGTTCCTTGTTCTTCATGATGCTCTCTGTGCTTTAAACGGACCTCTGAGAATATCACAGAGCAGGTGCATTTATACTGAGACTTGATTACACACAGGTGGATTCTATTTATCATCATTAGTCATTTATGTCAACATTGGATCATTCAGAGATCCTCCCTGAACTTCTGGAGAGAGTTTGCAGCAGTAAAAGTAAAGGGGCTTAATAATTTTGCACACCTAAAGTTTTTCTTTTGTTAAAACAGTTTGAAATATCCAATACATTTCTTTCACCTTCATAATTGTGTCCTACTTGCTGTTGATTCTTCAAAAAAAAAATTACAGTTTTATATATTTATGTTTGAAGCCTGAAATGTGGCAAAGGTCGAAAGCTTCAAGGGGGCCGAATACTTTCCCAAGGCACTGCAGGTATACCCAGCTAAAACTAGCCTATATCTACCGGACCCGATGACAACGCAGAACTGGTAAAACACATTATTGGTATTACAATAACTTAGATAATGCTATCGTTGTTATGACATTTTATATAAACTATTTAAATTTGACCATATGGCCTTAGAGATAAACAAGCTGTTCTTTAATGTCGCCAAATGCCATTGTTTGCTCTTTCTTTTTAACTTTGGCAGAGGTATTGGAGAAAACCCAAACAATATCCAACCCTAGCTAAAATTAATATCTAACACAACAGCCTTACAAAAGATCATACTTTTAGGTAGGTAAAGTTAAGTTAAGTGTATTTTATAAATATATAAAATTATACAAAATATTTTTCCAGACAAATTATTAGATAAACCTACATACAATTCAACAGCATCACAAACGGCCTCCAAATGACCATCAGTTAAGACACCTCTTTAAAAGAGTTTTGAACACTAAACATTAAACACTTAATGTAACTTTAGGAAGGTATGATTTATTTGGGGGCTGTATTAGGCTACATTAGTGTTAGCCAGGTATGCCTACAGTGTGTAATGTTAACTTATTTTACCATATACTGTACAATTGCCACTGTGACAACATAGCCTCAACAAGTTTGTCCTCTACAGCTTTCTGGGCTCTACTCCACACAGTTCAGCCCAAAGACAGAAGTATCCGCCAACCTCTGTTGTGACAATCACCTCCAACCTCTTCCTGTCTTATGCTTCGCAACCTCTTTGAAGAGCTGTGTTCCTCACCAAACTTGACACCATCGTCCAGCCGTCTCGACACAACTACAGAGCTTTTACTCCACATTGCAGCATTGCTTTTTCTTTAATATCTATCCCAGAGAGTGCATGTAACCTTGAATCCTGCTTCTGTGGAGTGTCTAGCCTGCCAGTGTTTCACCTTGACACTGTACATGTATTGTAATTATGAGACTACAATACATACAATATTTCTTTGGTACATTAAAAAGTTGCAGAAGTCTGCAAGTTGGTATAATCAACCTGACAAAATCTTAACATTACCCAGCTCAGGTTTGTATCTTAAATATGTTCTAATATGACAACATGCATAAACACTGCACCATAGTGAAAGTAGAGATGTCTTCCAGGGCTGCCACCTGCATCATTATGGGACATCAGGACCTACATACCTTGCTGTATCTGTGTAGGACAGTATTACAGTGCCCCTGGAAAATTGTCAAAATCCTTGCCCTTTGTCACATTACACCTTGTAAATTAAAATAAATATAAGATTTTTTTAGGTGGTTATTCACATCACAACTCTCAACATCCAAGTTCAATTGTTATCTATTTTATTTATTTTTTAACTTAAAAAATTACATTAAAAGGTAGTTTATAAAATACCTGGTTTTGGATAAGTGATCAGCCCCTTAGGTTTACCGTTAAAAACTCAGGTACAAAAACTTGCTTGGGTACAAAAACTCAGGTACAACCAATCACGTTCCATATCACACATCAGGCTCACTGGCACTAATCAGACATCAATTGTAGCAGTCATTGAGAATTACACTAATACACTGTTCATGAATTCACCATCAAAAGGGCTTTGGGGAGAAGGATACAAAAAGATCCGTCTGTTTAGAGCATTATTAAGAAGTGGAGAATGTATGGCACCACCAACACCTCAGCTAGGTTGGGCCAGAAACCAGCAGGAAGGTATGACAGACGCTCTTCTGAATAAAATGCAACACTCTTGTTTGCACTTCGAAGATCTGGTTAAGGTTGGACCAAGATTACTTTTTTTAGACTTAAATCTGAGCAGAGTACACCACCCAAAAAACACCATAATGTATCTACTGTAAAGCATGGTGGTGGCAACATTATCTGGTGCAGGTGTTTTTATGTTTTCAGCAGGGACTTGGCAATTTATCAGGATGCTGCCAAGTACACCCAAAGTTTTTATATAGACCCACTGCCTTCTGCTAGACCGCCAACAATGGGCAGGTGGATCCCCTTCCAGCACGACAACAACCCCAAACACTAACTAACTAACTAATTCTCTCCGTGCCAGGAGGCACACAAGGCTTGGACATCACTCCTCCACTGGGCTCGGTTTGAAGCTGCACGTCGTGCTGAATTCCACCTGTTCCAGCCTGCACCGTTACGTTCCATTTCCACCATTCGCCGCCAAGTTGTTTTTGGGTGGCCTATTTTCCTTCTTCCTTCAGGTATCCACCCGAGGGCCACAGCACAGTCGTCCGTTCTGTCCTTCCTCAGCACATGGCCGATCCAGTTCCATCTCCGTCTCCTCACCTCCTCACTGATTTTGTTTGTTTCTGCCATCTCAAGAACTGACTCGTTGGAGACGTGTTGTTGCCATTGAATCTTGAAAATCTTCCGTAAGCATTTGGTCTGGAAGATGTCTATCTTCTTCTCCTCTTCTTCCCCCAAACACACCACAGAAAAAACAAGCAGTGGCTTAAGGATGGGAAGGTGAAAGTCCTTGGGTGTCCAAGTCAGAGCTCTGACTCAGATCCGATTGAAAACCTGTGGATGAACTTGGAGAGCAGTCCATCGCTGCTCACCGTTTCCAATGTAGGTGTGCAAATCTGATTGAGCCATATTGTTAGTTGTAAGTTCAAATAAAGCTGGAAATGATCCATTTATTCTGTCTTAGAATGTAGGACAAAAGTAGTATAAAAATATTCCAAAAGGGGTTTGAATTTTATCTGTAGGAACTGCATAATATCTGTATAGTAACTATCAAATATAAGTATTACAATTTTGAAAATATTCTGCTCATGTGGGGGGATGTTGCACTTGGCCACATTTCCATCTGTCAACTGATTTTCTAGTTGCCTTCACTAACAATGTATTGTTTATTTACCCAAGACCTTGATGAGTATTCATAGACTCAAACCCTTTTATACATCTTAAAACCCTTTCTACGCCTGTACAGTGTATATACAGTATATCAGCTGATGAATATCAAGCTCAACTATGGTGCTTTGCCAATACTGACATCATTTAAACACACTACATGTTATGAAATCCTCCCAGAAATTGAAAACCATTTTACCAGACTGTTAAGATGTTGTATGTGGTTATATTTGAAAGAGAGAGGTATCTCTACTCTGCCAACACCCCAAGCAGTCTGGCAGTCCTAGCAGCTGCTCCTGAAGCCAGGGTTGTGAACTCAATCAGCTGCATGTTTATCTTTGTGGCATGAAACATACTATGCCTCTTTCTGCTTGCCACTCTATGTGCAGTGAGTGCAGTGGTTAAGCAAGCTGACAGCGTCACCTGGTTGATAACAGCGGGAGAGAATTTTAACTCAGTTGAGCCACCCAGCCTCACAGCACAAAACTAACTGGTACCATCCATCTACTCCTGAGTGTCTTTTTCTCACAACATTGAGGAATTCTTATTTTTCAAATCTCCATATTTGATGCATTGTTGTTCCTTAGTTTCTGAATATACAGCATTTACAACAAATAGCTTTAGGTTAGATTGAAAATTGAATCATTGAATTAACTGCCCTGGAAGCACATGATTCTTTAGACGATTGCCGAATTACAGTGATTAATTACAAAGCAAATGTGATGAGACAGGGTAAATTTGTAAAAGGCAAAAATGTGGCACCAAGATGTTTAAATATGGACGAGCTTCAGCCAATCTCTTAATCAAATTAGTTACATCAAATACTATTACAGAGAGAGGAAATCTTTACTTCAGTACAGGGAAGTATTTTAAATTTGATTCACAATCTTCAAATTCCTAAATCATCTCAATTACAGCATTTTTGGGTAAATTATCATTGGGTGAAAGGAAAAAATGAATCCCGACACAACTGAAACCCACAGCTCTGTTAACTGTAAGCCTACAAGCTCTTCCACTGTGTTGCTGAACATCAAATGTCTGATTCAGGGATCAGTGGAATCTAGCTCAGCCTCATCAAAACAACCCAGAGTAACTAAGAGACAGGCAAGCATTAAAAAAGATAAATTGATGTATTTAAATGTTAACGGACTCTGGTGTTTAACAAAGAATACCCTCATGAATCAAAGCTGCATCAAAAATATAAAAGGAGTTTAATTTCATAGCTAGATATTCATGCACCAGTTACTCGCTCACACATTTCCCTGTTCAAAGCAAATCACTAGCCTTTAGAGTAAAATGACGGCAAATAAATCCTACTGAATACTTTTTACACCATAAATATTTCATCGGACATGAAAAGAATGTAAAATTAGGGCAGAACAATAGTAGAACAAAAGCTGCAAAATGATAAGCCTTTTTTCTGATTATTGGTGTGAACGTGCTTGATAAGACACATCTCCCAGGAAAAACTAAAGTAGAAATAGCCAAAGTTGCTTTAGGTGAAAAGACATCTCTCATCTTCCATACAAAGAATTTTAATTGGTTATGTTTCAGGTAGTTCATCTTTACTGAAAAGTAAAAAGTATCTTCAGCCCCTTGAGAGGCAGCGACAACATGTGCAAAATAGAGCAAAAAAAGGATTTGGAGCAGAAACAGATACCAAAAACAAATGTCTTTGCCTTCTCAAGCTGAGAAATTATTCCACCAAAAAAACAGAATGAGGGAGATGGGGGGCTTGAAAAAGAAACAAACCGTTCCTGGATAATCAGATTTGTCTTGTGTGGCGGTTCGACCTGGCCTCCTAGCACCTACCTCCCATTCATTAAAAAAGCTTATAATTAAAGCCGCAGCACTGGCTGTAATCCGGGTCACACTGTCGACCCTTTTCAATTGATAGGAGTGTCTCGTGGGACAGGGGTATGCAGGTGAGCGTGTCTGAGTCCCGGATGCTGAGGATCCAGAGGGGATTGTCGCTCAAAGAGGGAGCCATCAGTGTGAGGGAGGGGGCTGGCGTGACGCCGTCAGGATTAATTTTGTAGGAGGCCTGGTTGCTGAGGCGGGCTGATAACATGGGTCAACAGTTGCAGGGACACCTGGACCCTGAAGCCAAGTGTGTCTCTCTTTAAAATAAGTGTTAAATGTACTGAGAGCTGTCTGTTTTCATACGTTTGTGTGTGTGTGTGTGTGTGTGTGTGTGTGTGTGTGTGTGTGTGTGTGTGTGTGTGTGTGTGTGTGTGTGTGTGTACAGAGTAGAGGAGGGGATGATACCTGCCTAGCCTGCAGAAGATGTCCAGAGATGGCTAAATATTGCCAAAAATAAATTATTCAGGGGGGGAAAATGTGGAGGAGAGGGGAACCAGGGGTGAAATTAGAAGCCTGGTTATTGTGATAAGTGGTGACGTTGTTAAGTCTTCATCAAAAAAAGTAGAATAAGGGTTTCAGTTTATGTGTGATTAATTGTGATTGATCAAACATTTTTATCTATGCTAAATGTCCCCTGATTTCTTTCCGTCCCATTATTTTGTCTCATTTTAATGTTCTTTAATGCAACATGATTTGACACCGCTAAAATTGATCCTAAATCGAAATATTTATTGATGTTACCTCCGGCTGCTAGCTAACGGTAGGCTAACATTACCCGCTGCTAAGTGTAGCGACTAGCGTCCGATGCGCCGATGTTCCAGTTCCTTCTAACGTCCGTTTTCGGAGCATCAGCGAGAAACAAAGGCATTTGAGTGGCACCTATATAAGGCACCAAAATCCGCATTGTTGTTTGGTCCGGTAGATAACGGTTGTTAGGCAACGGTGCCGTAGTAGCACCCCGCCAAAATAAAAACTCTTCTGATCTACAGTAAATGATTCACGTAGATGACATTTTCCCATTCAAAACTGCAATTTTTGCCGTAAAGCGATTTGCAGGTATGATCCTTCTTTTTGGCCGGCTCGCAAGGCCAAACACGTGTGTGCGGCATGTTTCCGGACTAGTTAGATTCAGTGTGTTGTAGTTTGTCTAACGTGACTTGTTGTTGCAACAGCATGTGAAAAAAGCTACAAAGTTTGCTAGGCCAAAAAGAAAGTTAATCTTGCAATAAAAAAAAACTGATGTCAGTAAAATGGATTTGCATTAACACCATTAATTACGCATTTAACTGACAGCAGTTGTAAAAATATAAACAATTAACAACAGGCCTTCACTGGTTTTATTTTCTATAATAGCTGAGACCACAATCCACTGAACCCATCCACTGCTCAATGTTCTGCAGTCTGACAACAGTTTAAGAAAACGACTGAATGACTTATTAGCTATGTACCACTTCAAAAAAGGCTTTGCATAATATACGTGTACATTTGAGTCTTTAAAATAGAATTGCATATTTTTATATCAAGGTCAAGACATTGCAAAGATTTAATAGAGTGTGTCAAAAAAACACGACAGGTTACACATAAAGTGTACAAACTAGGACTTCAGTTCAGCTTCATATCTAAACATTACTTTGGAGATTCGGAGACACGACTTTGTGGCATAAAGACACAATTTTTGTATTTTGAGTCATCAAAAACATTATTAATATTTTACGCACTCTGTAAGTTAAAAATGTCAGAACATTCATTATGCTTACTTCATTCCCTGACCTTTCCAAACCCATCAACACCTCCGGCAGACACACACAGCTGTGTTTCTATCTCATACTGTGCTATCTAAGTATTTAAAACAAGTAGCTGATTGCCATGCCATTAATTATTGTTTATTAATGTGCTGAGAGC